>NC_090657.1:132878070-133241195 GCF_040937935.1 Hyperolius riggenbachi
TTTTTTCTCTTATTCCTCCTGATCTCC
The DNA here is from genome assembly GCF_040937935.1 of Hyperolius riggenbachi. Taxonomy (NCBI): domain Eukaryota; kingdom Metazoa; phylum Chordata; class Amphibia; order Anura; family Hyperoliidae; genus Hyperolius; species Hyperolius riggenbachi. Next base: position 132,878,098 of record NC_090657.1, read on the forward strand.
TTAATATATTCTCCAAATTTGAGGCTCTTAGCATTTAAGGGGGCTTTGCTATTAACCCTTAAAGTCGGTGGCTTTTTTATATTATACGGAGCGTTACGGTTTAACGCGAAATTACGGTAGCGTTTAATGCAAAATTACTGCATGATACGACTGTAATGCGAAAATTACGCGAAAATTACGCTTACGCGAAATTTCGCGAAATCCTTCTTCATTACGATTATGTACTTACGGCCATAATCGTAATTACACTAATTACGCGAAATTTCGCAAAATCGTAATTAGGTCATTACGCTCAACTCTATCCACAAGCACAGGGACATCCTCTGTAGCCATGATTTGCGCTCCAACTTGCGCAGACACAGCAGGATCCTCTAGACCACCAGGGCAAGTTTTTATAAGACAGGGACCCTTCTCTCTGTGTCCTCCAGCACTGCCATCTTGGAGCTCCCCATCTGCAGCCATCTCTGCCTTTGCAAGGTAAGCTTCTTCTTCACTTTGCTCACTTTCTTCTACAACTCCTTCGTTGTCGCTCCTTACACCTTCACCATCGGCACCTAAGTCCCCAGAGGCACCTTGTGGATTGGCACCCCCAGTTCCTCCAGCACCAACGGCAGATGCCCGGGCAAGACTCTCACACTCCATGGCCTTTCTCTGGGCAATCCTCATGGATGTCCTCTTGATCACCCCACTGGCACCCTCCACACCCACACCAGAGCTCCCAGGGGCATTTTGATTTGTAGCACCACTGGTCACCCCAGCATGAGTGACAGATGCCTGGGTGGGGGTCTCACTCACAAACATCACCTCGTCAGCCATTAGGTCTTCCTCCATAGCATGGGTAACCTGTCTCATGCTTTGCACAGAGACTTCCTCTCCATTTTCCTCCTCCACCTCACTGTCCAGGCCCTCCACTGGCACGAAGGGCTTGAAATTTCTCTGGCATCGCAGTCTCTCCGCGAACTGGCCACCATTCTCTTCCAGCTGCTTTAGGTATGACTTTTGCACACTGTATTTCTTCCTTATCTCCACCAGCCTCTTATCTGCTTGCAGCAAACCGTTGTTCCACGACACACCGTATTTGTGCTTGATTTCAATAAAGCTTAACTTTAGCCTTGTGAGTTCTGTGTTGCAGATATTCACAGCCGTTATCCACTCCACAACATCATCCGCGACAGCTCTGCCAGTCACGTTTCCCCCCTCCAGGTCAGCTAGGCTAGGGGGGGTATGAGCCGGCTGCTCCATTACCGGAGCAGCCGGCTAGCATAGGGAAGGACCCTGCAAGGCCTAGGCCTTAGACAGGGGCCTGAAGTCCAATGCTGCCCAGGAGTCAAACTCTGAAATTGGACTGAGCAATCAAGCTGAAGAGCCTCCTCTGGAACTCCAGGAACTCCCTCACACACAACCTCACACCTATGGTAGGATTAGATTGTGAGCCCCTCTGAGGGACAGTTAAAGAGAAACTCCGACCAAAAATTAAACTTTATCCCAATCAGTAGCTGATACCCCCTTTTACATGAGAAATCTATTCCTTTTCACAAACAGACCATCAGGGGGCGCTGTATGACTGATATTGTGGTGAAACCCCTCCCACAAGTAACCCCTCCCACAAGAAAAGTTCAAACTTTTGACAGTTTCCTGTCAGTGAACCTTGTTGCACTGTGGGAAATAGCTGTTTACAGCTCTTTCCAACTGCCAAAAACCATGCAGCAGGTACATCACCTGCCAACAATAAAATGTTCACTGGAGTTCCTCTTTAAGTGACGACTATATTCTCTGTACAGCGCTGAGGAAGATGTCGGCTGGAAACAGAGGTGGAAGGAGAAATAATCCCCTTTCACCAGCCTGCCTCAGTGCATTCTCCTTGCAGGGAGAGAGGGAAAAGGGGGCAAAGTCTGTAGGCAGTCAAGGCCAGGCCTGTAGATTGAGGGAAAAAATAAAAATAAAACACAGGCAGCCAGGACCTCCTGGTCCCCTGGTGGCGTAGGGCCCCATAGCAGTTGTCATGGTTGCTATGGTGATCCCTATGCCACTGGTCAGGATACAGGCAAAGTCAGCAACAATATCAATCAACTGTGAGCGCAATCTCAGCAACAAGCCCAGCATAGGCTATCACGGGCGATAACTGAGAATGCTCACCTTACATTTATACAAGGACTAACCAATCAGAAAGCAAAAAAATCCAAAGTACCAAATCTCAAAGCAGCATGTAAGCAAGTCAGCTGACACGCAGTGAGCACATGTGATTATTGTTTACAGCAGCGGAGCGCGTAATGAGAACGTGTCCACCGATTATCCAATGAGAGCTGAGCGGCCTGCGCTCCAGTGATGTCAGTGAGCTGAGGAGACCCAGAGGCTTGCGCCTCAGCGTGGGTTTCGGCGTTCTGCCACCATGAGCGGCCAGAGGATCTTACAGTGTTATTGCACTGCTGTCTGCTGTACTCATTATTTTCTTCATAGGACAGTCCAGGCCCATTCAACATGGTTAAATCTAGTAGCAGTACACTGGACAGCAATGTGGTGGCTGTGTGTTGCAGTATAACTTCTGGTGTGAACAAGCCCTAAGGCAACTATACTGAATATTCGTATAGAGCGGTTACTCTTGTACATCATTTTCAGCAATAACTAGCATAATTTGTCGCCTGGGTTTCAGCTGTGCTGGGAAATAGCACATCAACTGCACTGAAAGATGAAGTCGTCTTGATGTTGCAATGATGATCCATTTTAAAACACAGCTCTGTTACCTCATTATAGCAATATCATGTACAAAGAATAAAGTAACCTGAATTACGAACATGGTGGGTGCTAGATATTCCTGTGCATTGTAATCATGATGATGTATAAGATGACAAAATGTTAAGTTGTCTTGGAATAATTACATTCTGTAGGGGGTCTTGTATGCCCTACTATATAAGTGACAGCATGAACAAAGAGATGGCAGTGAAATATTAACCCCTGCTGCTTTTTGACATATCAGACCATCAAAGGTGACATGTAATGTGCCATCACAAACATTATACCTTTGAGTAACACTGTAATATTCCCTAATTAGCAGGATTTTTGCACTACTAGACTACATACATTTCAGACTAATGGTGGACTGCTAATGTGTCATTCTCACACTGAGAGACCGACCCTGACAAAGCAACAGCAGTTGCTCCTCTCACACGGAGACAAGTCCGCTGCTAATACCTTCAAAGGGCACATTAAGCTTTCTCTTGGAAGCTGAACTTTGTTTTTGATTTGAATCTAAATGCTATATATTTTTTTTACCATTGTGAATGAGACCTTCTTGCCATAATTGCCTATTAGGGCACCAAAACACAGGAAACTACACCATGCTATCTTTAGCAAGCCTGGTAACTGACATAATTTGCAGTTAAAAGAATTAGAGAAATGAAAGAGGTTTTAAAGAAGGTGAACTCTGAGCAGCAAATTAAATTACACCCACTATTCTCCCTTCAGATTCTAAAGTGGTTGAATTTTAACACGCGTAATGTGTTAGTGACAGGTATATAACCTTATCGTGACATTATTACCTAGCATCGAGTGTGGGTGTGAGTTCTTTAAAGTGACTGTTGTAGCGGCACAATGAGAAGTAAATGTAAATTCAAACACCAGTTTCTTTTAACTTCCAGCTTTTTTTTTTTTCAAAACAAACAAACAACTTTACACTTTTCCAAATACAAGGGTCAGGCCTGGTTCACATTGGACGCGTTGACATCCATATTTCGGCAACACGTGCGGGAGGCAGACACGCACGAACATCAGAAGTGCATAGACTGCACTGTATGATGTTCACATTACATGCGTTGCGGATCAATGCGATCTGCAAATGCATTTTGCATGCATCTTTTAACAAAATGCGCGTCTGACCGATTCACTACAAGTGAATGGGATCAGCCACGCAACACATACAAACACAGATTACGTGTAATTATACATGTTGCATTCCGATCGCACGGCCATCTGCGGGTTGTTATGTGAATGAGGCCTTTCAACTTGTACTGTACTTTTACAGAAATCTTGAATTCGCTTATTGTAAATCATCATGGAAGTAGTGCATTTTCTGGATACAGTAAAGTTATGTGAAAGCTCTTCTTCTATCCACTTTGTCTAATCAGGAGACATTAAATGGTCCAAATGCAAATCACTTTTTCTCCTGAGTTTACTCCTAGGTTATATTTTAATAAATTGCCAAGCAGGGCAATACTCAGAATAATTTGGACTGTACTTTTTCCCCTTACTTTTTTGGTACTTTTTCAACTGCAGAGCGCTGAAAAGTTGTTTGAAACAAAAGATGAAAACGTACAGTATCTCCTAGGAGAAAACTTAGGTGAAAACATGCATTGAACAGTACTACTACTCCAGGGTCACATTGGGTTAATTCACAAAGCATACTTATTTTTCCTCTTGACTACAAAGAGAGCTGATGCATTAGACAACAAATAAGAAAAAAAAAAACATGAGATAAATAGATGAGGAAAGGTAAAGGCCCATATACACGTCGTTTGAACGTTCCGTCGTTCCGTCATTCGCACATCAAATCCGGCGTGTGTACAGACTATCGTTCGGGTGATAAGACTGGTTTTCAGCGATCGCTGAAAACCAGTCTTATCACCCGAACGATAGTCTGTACACACGCCGGATTTGACGTGCGAACGACGGAACGTTCAAACGACGGGTCGTTTGCAAAAATCTGACGTGTGTATGGGCCTTAAGTTAAGGGAAGATACTATACCATCAGTTAAAGAGAATCTGTATTGTTAAAATCGCACAAAAGTAAACATACCAGTGCGTTAGGGGACATCTCCTATTACCCTCTGTCACAATTTCGCCGCTCCTCGCTGCATTAAAAGTGGTTAAAAACAGTTTTAAAAAGTTTGTTTATAAACAAACAAAATGGCCCCCAAAACGGGAAGTAGGTTGATGTACAGTATGTCCACACATAGAAAATACATCCATACACAAGCAGGCTGTATACAGCTTTCCTTTTGCATCTCAAGAGATCATTGTGTGTTTCTTTCCCCCTTCTGCTCTCATGCACTGAAGTTTCAGGCTGCTCTTTTCTTCCTGCAAACAGCTTTGCCCTTGTCTGTAATTCTTCAGTATGTGAAAGCCCAGCCAGCTCAGAGGACGATTTATCCAGCTTGTAAAAGATAAGAGAGAAGAGAGAATCTGCCATAATCTAAATAACACACAGGCAGTGTGCAGAGAGGGGCCTGGAGGGGGGAGATTCATCACAGAACCACAACACTGAAGAACTTGGCAGCCTTCCAGACACAGGCCGACAAGTCTGACAGGGGAAAGATACATTGATTTATTACAGAGACTGTTATAGTAGAAAGTGCTGCAGTAAGCCAAAACACATTAGAATAGCTTTTGGAACTTGTAGGATGATAAAAAACAGGATGCAATTTTTGTTACGGAGTCTCTTTAAGTATTTAAGGAGAGATTCATTGTGAGTTAATAAGTAAGGTGAGATTGTAACGATCGGTGAAGCACAGAGAGGATCTGATTACCGGTGATCTGCAGAATCACTGGGAATACAGATGTATACCAGATTATAAGTGATCTGCAGTATCACCGATAATCCAATATACCAGCTAACCTCTGTTCACCTGAGTAGAGTGTAGTGTTTGGTGTAACAGTAACACTTAGAGGACTAGGCCGCAGTGCAGTAAGGAGTACTGCACAGATTCCTTCCGAAGACCTGAACTCTCCAAGGCGGGAGGAGTCAGGCAGACAGTAGGAAGGATTGTCTGAAAGTGACACTCTGGAGGAAGTGTCACTAACAGGATGGGGAACCGCCTCCAATAGTGAGGTCGGTTCTCGAGGTCGGACAAGCCAAGTTGTTAACACACGGACAGATTACCGTATTTTTCGGACTATAAGACGCTCCGGACTATAAGACGCACCTAGGTATAGAGGACAAAATCCAGGGGAAAAAAATAATATACTAAACCTGGTGCGTCCATGGTGCAGGAGCGTCTTATGGACCTTTTCCCCAATTATGTCTGTCTTTCTTATACTTCTTGTGCCCCCTGTGTTCTCCTATGTTTCTCTGCCCCCCTTGTGTACTCTGCCCCCTGTGTCCACTGATGTCTCTGTGTTCTTTTTACCCCTTTCTCTCCATGTCCTCTGTCCTCCTGTGTCCCCTGTCCTGGTGTCTGATGCCCTGTGCTCTGTCCTCCTTCCTCTGTCCCCTTTTTCCTCCATGTCCAGTGTCTTCTATCCCCATTGTCCCAGATTTTGCTATCCATGTGTCCCCATGTCTACATGTCCCCTTGTACCAGTGTCTGCATGTCCCCTATGTCCGCCTGTCCCAGTGTCTTTGTGTCCCCTATGTCCCAGTGTCTGTGTGTCTGCATGTATTCCATGCCCCTGGTGTCTGTTGTCCTGGTGTCTTAAACACATATATGCAGCTGCCACTCATCATCAGGCTGCCCCCCTATCCCAAATACACAATGTTTGCGTGTCCCGATGTATCAAACACATACTTGCAGCTGCCACTTGTTCATCATCAGGCTATCCACGTGTCCCAAATACACTGTGTTTGCATGTCCCCGGGTGTTCCGATTACATACACTTGCAGCTGCCACTTGCTCATCAGGCTGCCTAGTTTACCTCCCTTGAAGCTTTGATCATCGCGGTGTCCCCCGGTACAGCCGAAGTTTGTATCGATCAGGAAGTCCCGGGCGTCCGTGCAGACAAATGGACCAATCAGTCGGGGAGCGCTGTGATTGGTCCCGATGACGGAGAGGTGGCCCCGCCCTCGAGACATCACTTGAGCAGTGCGCAGCGTGATTGGCGGTTAAGGCAAGCGCCGCCGCCTGATTGGTGCATTTGTCTGCACGGACGCCTGGGACTTTCTGATCGATACAAAGTGCGGCGATACCGGGGGACACCGCGATGATCAAAGATTCAATGAAGGTAAACCGGGGAAAGCCTGTTGAGCAAGAGGCAGCTGCAAATATGTGTTTAAGATATCGGGATGCCCGGGGACGCGCAAACACCGTGTATTTGACACGGGGAACAAGTGGCAGCTGCAAATGATACATCGGGACACCCGGGGACACGCAAACATCAGGGACACAAATACTCAGATACTGGGACACAAGGGGACACACAGACACTGCAACACAGGGAGACATGCAGTCACTGGGGCACAGGGGGGCATGTAGACACGGGATAAAGAACAAGGGAAGGGAGGTGCAGGACCAAAAATGTAGCATTCGGACTATAAGACGCACTGATATTTTCCCCCCACTTTTGGGAGAGAAAAAGTGCGTCTTATAGTCCGAAAAATACGGTAGGTACAAATACAGTAGGCGGAGGCGGAGTCTAAAGTACAGGCAGGGTTCGGTAACAGGGTATCAGAAATATCGAAGTACAAGATCAGGCGGCAGAAGTAGAGTCTAAGGACGAGCCGGGGTTCGGCAACAGAGTATCAGAAATATCGAGGTACAAGATCAGGAGGCAGAAGCAGGGTCTAAGGACGAGCCGGGGTTCGGCAACAGAGTATCAGAAATATCAAGGTACAAGATCAGAGTTCAGGAGGATAGTCAGGCAGGCAAAAAGTCATAACAGATAATCACAATCAAACTAGTACTTTAGCTATCAACAGAATCTAGCTAAGTGTAGGATTACAGCTCCAGCTGGTCCCGGCACACTTAAGGATCTGACTACAGGTCTGAGTGCTTCCACGTATGTGTTCGCAACGCCAGACGACCAGCAACTGAACAGCTGGCCGTATATATACACAAGCCCCTCTCCAGCACCTCCCCAAGTGCAGGACCAATGGGGAGTGGAGCCAGAGTCAGCTGACCAGCCTGGTCAGCTGACTCACTTCTGCCTGCCATATATGCTCTGCCTCAGCGCGTGTGCGTCACTCTCAAGGCTGGTGGACTACGAGTCCCAGCCCCACAGCACTCTCCCTGGCGTCCGCCACGGGAGCCGCCGCACTGCACGCGGCGGCTTTTCCGCGTTCACCGCTACTCATGCGGCGTGCGGCGGCTCCTCCATGCGGCGCCGCCACACTAGATGCGGAAGCAGCCGCCCCGCTCTGAGAGCGAGCGGCTGCGCTTCCGCGCATCATCACAGAGATAAAGCTTTTTGAATCAGCCCCATTGTCCCTTAACTAGCTGCATTTTAGTAACAACATAGAGAACCTAGGAGTTAAGGCCATACGTCAGGCAACTTGGCGGCCGATCGACCATCCAATTTGATTATTATAATCGAATTGGATCAAAATCGGTGCTGCCAAGTGCCGACAAAGCGACCAATTTCAGGACAGATGGTCGATCACGCATGTAGGACCGAACTTGGTTGGTCGGGTGTGCGGCGGTATGGCGGCAATTTACGTAACGAACAACCAGATGACGAAACCCCTGCCGCTACCGCCACAATGTATAAATGTATAAACTGCCACAATGTATAAACGTCGGCGCATAGTGTCTGATGTCAGACGCTGTGCGCCGGTGGTGTGTATGGATAGCCGCCCAGGGGATTATGGACACAGACCAGAGGCTGCTACAGGACAGGTAATATACAAATGCACACACGGAAAGAAGGGGGGGGGGATGGGGCATCACATTATACATCGGGGCAGCGGCGGTGCCGATTCCCTGAAGATTTCATGCTGAAATCAGATGGGAATCGGCCTGTAGTGTATGGGCAGAATTAACAAAAAACAAATTTATTTTTAATCAGATTCGACTAGAGATAAATGTGTCTCATTGTTGAATTTGCCCATAATCGTCAGGTCCATGGGCACCTTAAATGTTGTATGCCGCTTTAGTACTTCTCTTTGTACAAGTCCAATCAAGTAGTTGTGTTATGCTGTGTCCATCTCCCACCCAAATAAATATTATCTTAATTTTATTTCATTTTGACATTTTCACTCAGGGTGACTGTTACACTGTCTACATGCTGTCCATCCACAAAATTCTAATTTGCTTGCTGTCACTTCAGCTGCAAATTTTCTGAAAAAGTTTTGGGGGAAGCTTTTTTCCCTTGTTGCTACTGTTCTAATCAACTACACATGCCTAGCAAATTTGATGGTTCTAACATGTATTGGAGCTTTGTTTTTAACCTTAAAAGTTAGTTTACTGACTTTAATTAAATTCACAAATTAACTTTGCTAAATAATTGTGGTAACACCTGAAGTTCAAGGACATTTTTGTGAGACTCCCAGAGGCATTCGTGCTCATCCCTTCTTATAATGTAGGAAACATGCACAAATCTTGATGAGCTTGTTCAAAGTTACATTTACAAAATGTATTTACAAAATGGGCGTTTGTTAATGTCCTATTTGTGCAAATAGGACATTTATCTAAATGTCCATTCTGCTGAAGTGCAGTGCGCCATGGGAGTGCCCATGGCATGCAGTGGTTAAAACAAACCTGAACTGAAAATAAACTTGTGAGATGCAGTTAACATAGCCGCACCTTTCACCGTGGTAACAAACATGCCATGCACAGGAATGTTAAGTGCATCATGCCTATAGAATAAATCCTCATATTTTTCTTTTTAAATGAAGAACTGAATTTTTCAGACTGAATTCTAAATAGCAGCTATGACAGTGTCATGTAAAATCTGCTTCATTCCGGTGCAAAACAAACAGAAGTAAAGAGTCTTTGAACTTTTGAGCACTACAACCTTTTCAGTATTTTTTTCCTCGGCCAGATTACCTTTGGGACATCAGGCTAAATTCAACTTTCAGCGTGACTTCCTCATTTGCATAGAATATTGCACTCGTTTTTTAACACTTACTATACAGGAAAACAAAAAATGGATTTTTAACAATTTCTTAGGCCTCAATTCACGGAGCTTTATCAAACACTTTTTATCAAACGTTTGATAATTTTCCTCATGGGTAAAAACTCATTTTGAATTCATTAATGTTTTATAGGTTTATTGAATGTTTTATTGATAAAACATTCGATAAATATATAACACCTTAGTGAATTCAAAATTAGTTTTTACCCATGAGGAAAATTATCAAACGTCTGATAAAGTGTTTGATAAAGCTCCGTGAATTGAGGCCTTAGTAGGACTAGTACTATATGCAGGGGCGTAACAATAGCCCCTGCAAGGGATGCAGCCGCAGTGGGGCCCAAAAGCCATAGGGTGCCCCGTGGGGGAGAATTTTCTTTTCCCTGTCCTGAGAGACTGGGCATGGAGAGAAAAAAACGTTCTGCTCTTCACACAATTGTTCTTATGACTGCATCTGCTCAACCACTGATAAGGAATCATACAAAGTTTTGCACACAAAGATTTGTAGACAGTCTCTATTCAGTGTGCAGCAGGCTCTTGTGTGGAGTGCCCAGACCCCAACCACTTTACCTCTCCCCAAGTGCTCTGTACTGTAGTGATGCTGGAGAAGTCTGCAGAGCCAGTTCTGCTCCATCAGAGATGGACAGAGGGAGTGTGATAAGCTGAGGCTGGGAGCACACTCGTCTGTCGGTTTTCTGTATGCGTTTTCTGCACACCATGTGTGACATTTTATCACAGAAGCTAATGTAATTGATTGAGAAAATGTGTGCAGTGCTTCACAGCCTGTGAAGACAGCCTGTTTTTATCTGCACAGAAAAAAGACATTCAAGTGTGCACTAGCCAATTGAATAACATTGGTTCGTTTACCTGTACAGAAAGCGGGGGGAGGGGGCCCAATCCAAAGTTTTTTCGGGGGGCTCAGTGATTTCTAGTTACTCCTCTGACTATATGTAATTATGCTTATCTCCTATTGTAACATGTCTGTTCAGCTACTGTTTAATCGGCCATGCCGGTTCTTGATGGAATTTAAACCCACCTGGTACTGTTAAGAGCTGTCTGGAACGCAGGTGTGTGTGTGTGTGTGTGTGTATGTGTGTCTGTGTGTCTGTGTGTGTGTGTGGGGGAGTGAAAGCATGGCAAATGGTAGTGCACAATCCAGGCTCACTCTGCACAGCATTGCGGAAGATATTGATCTTTGACTTGATCTAACGCTAATCTAAAAGTCTGTGGCCACCTTCAGGTTTTTTTTTATACTTTCTGCAGGTGGATAAATAACTCATCTTGCTGGCCCATTTACACACTGCTCATCCAGAAGTAAGGTCAATGTTTCGGATACATGGTTAGTTTGGGTCACCAATAAAGGTAGGCGCAGCATTCATTGTCCTGGTGTCAACTAATACTGTTATTAAATACTGTGCTGTACCCCTTCCTAATATCCTTCAGATCACATACGTTTTGAACAGGAAATATTTAATTGAAGCATTAAGATAGTATAGTTGTTTTCAACTATAAAGCATGGAGCAGAAGGGGAATCGAAAGGGGAATGGGGGGGGGGGGGGGTAGCATACATGGCTTACATTAACCGCTTTTGGACAGTGATTGTTGAAATCTATGCCCTGTTTGTGTTCATCTTCCACAAGCCGCATGAATTGTGCTGCTCTCTCCCACCGCTGCAGCTCACTCATCCTGCTGTTGGTATGTCAACAGAGCTCCGTGAGCGGGTCAGGAGCCAATTTCATTGGCCAATGAAACCAGCTCTAGACTGGCTCACAGAGCTCTCCTACCATGGCAACAGCAGAGCAAATGAGCTTCAGCAATGGGAGATCAGCGCATTCAGTGGTAACAACAGATCTGTGCAGTATGTTGTCAGTAAGCCCGGTTTTTGTACCAGCAGTCTCTGGTCCTTTAAGGGCCAGAGACTGCTGGTACTGAAGTGCTTAAAAAAGCTTATAAATCACATCTGTGTCTCAAATCTGATATGACAGAGTTATTCAATTACATTCAGCTGTGTTGCTAACAAAGCATGTTATGCCTGTCAATATAACAAAACAGCAGGGCCGGATTTGTGGGAAGGCCTAAACAGGCCCATGCCTAGGGCGGAGCCAAGGAAGGGGCGGGTTGACAAACAAGCAGTCAACCTTCCAAATCTGCCGACTTCATTCTCCACAATGATGTATTGCCAGTGCCATGTTTGTGCACAGCCGCCCCGCTTTGCTTTGCACACAGTAGCATGTCTGTGTGTGCAGCAGCAGCGGCTATTGACAGGAACAGAGCGGACAGCTTACTTGAGTGTGTGTCTGTGTGACAGGAGCAGCGGCTGTATCGCTGAAGTTCTACCTGGTGCCTGCTGTCATTCTCTTAGATTAGAAGTCAAATGGTAAGCCTGCCCCGCCCCCACTTCCTCCCCCTTGCTTGTGTGCCTGGGCAATTTGAAGCACGCAAGAGAAGCTCTTAGTTCAGCCAACATGAAAGTGACAGGAGGCTAAACTCCCCTCCCTCTTTTCCACATGGCTGAACCTGCAGGAATTGAATAGCTGCCGGTGCTCCGAGTGACCGAGTCCTGGCCTCACATTCAGCTGTAAGAGTGAGAGGGCACATTATGATTCAGTGGAGGAGGGGACCTGGGACAGTGTAAGTTTATAATGATGTACTGGATGTGTTTTGAATGAGACCTAAAGCCTAAAAAAACAAACAAAAAAAAGCCACAAACAGGATTTACACATTCCTAGCTTCTTCCAGCCCCTCACCCCCATAGCGTTCTTGCCCCTCAGCTCCTTAGGACTCCTGTCATATAGCTGTCACCCCTCTTAAAATGCTGCCACACTGGGCACAGTCACAGCTGTGACACATGCATGTACTATGTACACAGCACCTCCTCAGTCATGCTTCCCAGTGACTGTGTGCGCAGTAGCCAGCCTGTAAACGTCTGTGCATGTGCGATTTGCATTATTTCTGAACTATGCATGTGCAGACAGCCATGGCTGTCTTACTTTGTCACTTGAAAGCAAAATGGAGGAAGTTGCACGCACCATAGCTGCGACTGAGGCCAGTTGCAGCTTTTTAAGTGTGGCTGCAGCAGACGGAAAGGAATGTAAAGGAACTGAGGGGCCAGAAGCAGTATTCCCCCCCCCCCCACCTCCCTCCTGCTGAAAGAAGCAGCAGGTATGTGTAAATCCAGTTTTGTTTCTGCCTAGTTCTGTTTTTCTGGATTTTTTTTTTCGTTCTTTAAAGCACACCTAAGCTGTGCTTAAAACTATGCACTTTTACTTACCTGGGGCTTCTTCCAGCCCCCTCATAGTCTGTGAGGTCACACGGCAATCTCTGGTTCCTCTCCATTCTCCCACTCGCGGCTCTGTAAGTTTGGTGACTGGGACTCCAGGCACTGCACTCCGACTGCGCATGCACAGTCCCATTCACGCGCCCTCCTCAAGTATGCCCCCCATTCTATCCTGGTCCTCTGTAAGTTTGTTGATTGGAATTCCAAGCACTCCTACTGCGCATGCACGGTCCCATTCATGTGCTCTCTTCTCAAGTGGTGCCTTACCCATACTGTGGCCCCCAGATCTGGTGCTCCTGTCCCCCTAATGCAGGGGTGGGAGAGGGGGTCATCTGGCTACCTAAACTGAGCGGAGGCAGTCATCTGGATACCAATACTGCTGTTCAAAACTCTCCTTTTGTTTGTGGCTGCACTCTTGTCTTTACACAAGCACAAGCGTACTGGGCATGTGCAAGTACAGTCAGCACATGCCCAGTAGCACAAAAACTGCTTGTGCAAAGCGGAAAAAGCCATAGGCAAGTAGCTTTGTGTTACTGGGCATGTGCAGACCATACTCAAGCATGCCCAGTACATTTGGTCTTGTACTTAGAGGGAAGTGCAGCCTCAAGGAAGAAGAGGGTCCCGAGCAGCAGTGGTGGGGTCTGATTATGCTCAGAGGGTCCCAGCACTTGAACAGTGGGTCCCAGGGTTTCTACTATGATCATTTGCTTCAGGTTCACTTTAAGATTATATGTTGGGGTGGAGAAGTGTGTATATTTGTGTGTGTGTGTGTTGGGGGGGGGGGAGGATTGGTTGAGATGCTGTTTGGTCACGGGGCGGCTGTTTACAGTGGGCCTTGGGCGGTAAAAAGTAGAAATCCGGCCCTGCAAAGCAGTGTCTATAAATATGACATCAGAGACAGGGAAAGCAGCTTAGTGTAGTCAATCTTTGTCAAATATGCATATAAACATTAAGTTCACCATGGTACAACAAGGGTAACCACTCAGTTCTATTAGTATAGCCTGTCTGGTATAGATATGATTTGATATCAGATTCAAGAAATATACTGGAAGTAGCAGTGATCTCTTCTGTCAGAAAGTTCATCCTCCATCGTAGGTTTGTACCAGAATACCCATATTTTATTAAACTTGGTTGGGAACGTCTTACTCATATATGTATTGCTATAAAGTGGGAGAGCTTTGCTTAAAGAGGAGCTGTTAGGTATAAGGTCTCAGAGAAAATAAACACATATATCAGTAGCTAAAGATTGGCTGTACTTACATTACATATGCATTTCACTGTCCACGTTTGGATTTCACAGAATTTTTATATAGTATATGCAGAGAATGATGCTCCTGACAGCCCATGGCAGGTTCCATGTTTGTGAAGCCAAATGTGTCGTCATGTCCTGCCTGCTTCTGATCACAGAACAGCTCGTACAGAATAACACAGTGTGCAGTGAATATTAATGAGCCATGTGGCTAGGAACAATAGCTGACTCCTGCAGTGTAGTCTTCCCGGAGATTTATCTGTGCTGTGGCTGGACTGAGTTAGAAGCTGCTGAAACTTGATCCCGTCTTCTCCTTAGCAGCCGAGGGGAGGGCCCCAGAATGCTTTGCAGTATGGAATGCGGCTTGCGTCCTCCTTAGGAGCTTAGCTGTGCTGATAAGCACACATTAAATGTAAGAGAGATTTTTATCTTTAGTAATGTCTTTTTGGCTTCTGTCTAAACTGTTTAACACAGGAGAATAGAGGTTTAAATTAGCTTCTGCAGCCTGACAGTTACTCTTTAACACATTGATCCAGTCTCATTTAGTTGTTTGGTTTCATGGACTCATCATAGCTCGCACCCAAGTAACCTGCTAAAAAAAAAACAGGTGTTCTACAGAACTACTGCATCCTTTATAGTCATTGTTGCCTACCTTATGGTAATGCCTACAATGCTTTATTTTGGTGTTAAAGCAGCATAACAAAATTACTGTAATGCTACCCAGCCTCCATCTGCAGCAAACTTTTACCAAAGACAATAAAGGTTTTTTTTGTGTGTGTATGATAAAAGTAAATATACAGTAAATAATCTTTCAATTGGTTGTGCTGTAATATATGAGTAGAGATAATTGATGGCGTAACGTTAATCATTGGTAGCATTTTATAATGTAAAGTCTTTAACCACACTCTGTAGAATCTACATTTCATAAATTAATATCATTTTGTAGCTGCGTGAAACTGTCTGCACCTCTGCATTGTATTTGTGCTCATAAGGGAATTTATAAAGTGGTGTTTGTTTTGCTAGCATGACATCTAATACAATTATGTGTGCTAAAAGGAGAATACACACACTGGTTCTCATTAATACTTAGTATGGTTGCTGTGGAGATATGGGAATCATTACCTTTTACTAATGAGTTCCATTCATGCTCATCGCTGTTTAGCAAAAGAGTATAAAATACTCTGAAACACAAGGAAACAAAACAAAACGAAACGAAAAGAAAAAAAAAAAAAAAAAGCTGGAAGGCAGAAGCTACATTTTCTATTTTGTTTACGGATGCATTAATGTGGTAATAGTCTAGACTCTATATTTAGATCACAATTATGCAATGTTAGATGCTTTGTGATATACAGGTTGCAAAATATTTAAAACTGTAATGAGAAATAGCGTAATTTATAAATTAAGGATTGTAAATTGAGATTGTTTTTGGAGACAAGGTAGGGCAAAATTATAAAAATGTATTTCATTTTTCTTCTCTTGGTGTGTTTGGTTGAGCTAAGCACAGACGGTTTATGTAGCAGTCTTAAAGGACCACTATCCCAAAAAAAAAACAATTTTAACTGCTTACTTTTTTCGCAATAGAGACCCTTTAAAGCTAACTTTCAATATTTGAAATACATTACAATTTTTCATTTACTGTGTTAAGTGTTTAGATAGCATTTTTTTTTTCAATGAATATTTCATGTTTTTCATCATTTTACAAATAGGTATTTCATATCATTAGTTAACTTATTCATTTTTATAGATATTAACATGCAGCAGTAGCTGAGAACTTTGAGGTAGTCCTCTTAGCATTAAACTTCACGAAAATAATTCTCTTACATTTGTAAACTGAATAAAGTGGAGAATTCACTTAATATTAATCTCCACTCTCCTGGATAGCAACTATAAATGCAAATATGCTAGCCACCAAATAATCAGCCAGCAGCTCTGCTACTTAATGGGAAGCCGAGGTGAGAGACATATTGAGGCTGACATATTTATTTCCTTTTAAGCAATGCACATTGCCTGGCTGTCCTGCTGATCCTCTGCCTCTTATACTTTAAGCCAGGGGTCCGACAACCTTTTTTGGCCAGGGGACCACTTTCCTGTCCAAACACTTGTCTGGGGACCGGGTGGGGGAGTTGGGTTGGGGGGGGCAGGTTGTCAGTAAATTGGATTGGGCAGGGAACAGGGCTATAGTGTGAGCCTCAAAAACAACCTCACACAAATGTTTCACCAGTATTAGGTAGCCCCTCCCCAGTTTAGATGGCTAGATTTTCCCTCAGTGTTATGTAGTCCCCTCCCAAGCATTGATAGCTAAATGTACCCCCGAGTGTTCTGTAGCCCCCCTCCCTAGTTAGCTAGATGTACCCCCAGTGATCTGTAGCCCCCCACCCAGGTTAGGCAGCTAGATGTATCCCCAGTGATCTGTTGATCTGTAGCCCCCCACCCAGGTTAGGCAGCTAGATGTGCCCCCAGCGTTCTGTAGCCCACATCCCAGGTTAGGCAGCTAGATGTGCCCCCAGCATTCTGTAGCCCCCTCCCAGGTTAGGTAGCTATATGTGCCTCAGTGTTCTGTAGCCCCCCCCCCCCCTCCCAGGTTAGGTAGCTAGATGTGCCCCCAGCATTCTGTAGCCCCCATCCCAGGTTAGGCAGCTAGATGTGCACCCCCCCCCCCCCCCAGTCAGCCTTACCACCGTGGGTCTGGCATATTCTATTTCCTTTCAGTTGATCAGCATGCAGCAGAGAGTTTTTCAGCATTGAGCTGTTCAGAGGAAGCATAACTGATGTTGTAATGAGAACAGCGCCACCTACTGACACTCTGATGCATGCTGCTCTGCTGGAGGGGGAAAAAAAAGAGAGATAGAGAAGAGGCTAGATCCGCGGCCCAGCACAAAACAGCCCACGGACCAGCAGTGGGCCGCGGACCAGGGGTTGCGGACCCCTGCTTTAAGCCATAGACCAAGAACAAGCATGCATATCAGATGTGTGTAACAGAACTTATAAACATGCCCAGTAGGGATGTGCTTATCCATGGAGCAATTTGGACAACACTGGAATAAGTGGCTGAACAAAGCAAATGGAAATCCTTGTGTCAGTGTGAAGCAGCACTCTACTTACACTCTCTGATTGATGTATACACATGCAAGATGTTTTAAAGCACTTTAGGCCTGTAATTTAGCATGCAATGTGATTTCTGCCCTTAAAACACTGCTTTGTGACAAATCCAGATTTTTCCCTGGGACTTTTGGCGTCTATCCCAGTCATCCATGCAAAAACTCAGATGTTAGAGCCCTTGAAACATCATTTCCATCACTTTTGTGGCCAGCATAAATGTTTCTAGTTTTCAAAGTTCGCCTCCCCATTGAAGTCTATTGCGGTTCGCAAAAGTTCGCAAGTTCGCGAAGGTGCACAAACGCGGTTCGCGAACCTAAAATCGGGGGTTCGGGCCATCACTATCTGCTGACTGTGATGCAGAGTGTCAAAGTTTAGCCCAATGACTAGTTATAGGAGGCAGGTCGAACGCGACATGTGTCCGCTACCCGCTGAGGGCGCGGGTAACTTATTTCCGCGCGGACTACCCGCCGGGTGAACCGTTCAGGCCATCTCTACCTAAAGGGAGCCAACTGAAGAAGCGGGAGAAAGTGTAAGAGGGTTTATTGGCGATCCTCAAAGCTCTGGAATGCAGTCTGGAGTTGTAGAGGAAGTCCAGCGTTGGAAGTGGTTTTCCGATAATCATCTTCGCTGATCTGATGACTCTCTGTAGTATATGTCTGTCACTGGCAGGAGCCAGCATACCAGACTAGGATTGAGGAACAGAGGACAGATTCGATTGTGGTGAAGTAGAAGCTCGTCAGAAGTTTTTGGTCCATACCAAACTTGTTCAGTTGGCGGAGAAAGAAAAGTCTCTGCGGTGTTAACCTTCCAACTCAGGTCGTTGAAGAGGGTTGTGCCCAGTAGGCGAGCACACGGAACTTTTACAACTTCTGTGCTATCAATGTGGCTTGGATGTGGGGTTGTGATGTGCCTCCTAAAGTAGACAATCAGCTCTACGGTTTTTGTGGTGTTAAGGACCAGCCTGTTCTCCCTACACCAGTGGCAGATTCTATCAAACTGGTGGCGTTATGCTTGCTGCTAGTCATCATGTTTGGAGATGAGGCCAACTATGGTGGTGTCATCAGCGAATTTGATTACTTTGACAGAGTCTGCCGTGGCTCTGCAGTTGTTTTATGTTTGCTTTAAAGAGACTCCGAGCTCAGACTAAAAATAAAATTTGAACTTACCCGGGGCTTTCTCCATCCCAGCCCTGGTCGGGACATCCCACGCCGGCCTCCTGGCTCTTCTCCCGGCGGCTTTCCGCATAGCACGTACAGGCCGGTCCCCCGGGCGACACTGGCGAGTGTCGGGCCTTCTCCTTCCGATTAAACCGCGCATGCGCCGTGCTGTCACGCCGGCCGCCGTCATGACGCACGGCGGCCGGCGTGTGACGTCATTCGTGACGTATAAGGAAGGAGAAGGCCCGACACTAGCCAGTGTCACCCGGGGGACCGGCCTGTACGCGCTATGCGGACAGCCGCCGGGAGAAGAGCCAGGAGGCCGGCGTGGGACGTCCTGACCAGGGCTGGGATGGAGAAAGCCCCGGGTAAGTTCAAATTTTATTTTTAGTCTGAGCTCGGAGTCACTTTAATGAAAAGGTTTGCTTTAAGGAAAAGACTTTTCTGAATCCCCGATTCATCTGGATTCTGGTGCGTAAGTTCGCCTCCTGGAAGAAGGCTTAATTTTTTTTGCTGTCTCTGTACTGGAGATAGAGAAAAGGCAGGGGCCTTTTGCTTTAATGAGGAAGAACTGCACACAGGAAGCCTGCTGAAACAGGGCTACAAAGAAACTTTTCCTAAACATGATGTGCAGGATATTTTACCTTTACACCATTAGGTATGTATTAGGTTGTTTTTCTTTTTATAATTCACAAGATGTGCGCTTTAATAAGTTCTCAGCTAACTGATTAATAGCCACCATCTTTGATTTGGTATCCATCACTTCTTCTGCCCAGATGAGTGGAGAAAATGTTCTGGTCTTTACTACCCATTAACCTGTTTTTTCAGGTCATTTCTTTCCTCTGCATACCATATTTTTTCTAATAAAATTATTTTTGACAATTATTATTATAATTGAATATATATTCCATTTAAAAAGGGCAACATTAAGAAGACAAACGTTACACCAACACCATGTGTGTGACAATCTTTTACTGCATGAGAATTCAGAAATGGTCACTGAAACACGGGTTAAATTTTTTCTTCCTTACTGTCACTTAGCAATTCAGTTTAAAATAGGCAAGATACGTACAGACTACATATGAAGTGTTTGTCTCTGCAAATACAAAATGCTGTTTTTTTTTTTTTTTTTTTTTTTATTTTATGATATGTTGAACTTCCTTACGTAATTTTTTTTCTAACACTCATTCAGAACTGCACAGTCTTGTTACTTTCTTCTTTCCCTCCTAAGACAGTGCTGTTTATTTAGAAACCGCAAAATAAATTTTGTTTATGTTGTTCAAAAATGTATACATAAATCAAGGTGACTTTCCTAAGCAGAAATATCTTCAGTTGCTTCCCATTTGCATAATCCAAGCAAGCGATATGATAATGATGTTTGTTAAAGACAGAGGACAATAAATTAATACTGTTAAGTTTTCACTGCAAAATTCACAGCTGGGAATTTACAGCAACCACCTCCAAAGACACGCTGAAAATGTAATGGATTAGATGTTCAGTACAGAAAATGATTTTGTTACAAATCCTTGGTGTATAGACTGAGACAGTCTGAGAATACAGGCGACGAGCCATCACCTTAAAGCGGACCTGAACTCAGAACATCCTCTCTGCTCTAAAAGATACACAACTGCATAATAACCTGTAAACAAAAAACATTTCTTTGTTACAGCTGATCCAAATCCTAAAATAAATCTTCACTGTTTCTACTTCCTGATTTACGGAAGCAGACATATTGTTAACCTCCTGTACTTTCAAATGGCTACCATCTCTGTCATAGGCAGTCATGCGACACAGGGGAGAGAACAGATTACAATTTGTGATTAGACACAAATGAGAGGGAATTAAAGAGACTCTGTAACAAATTGTTCAGCCTTATTTCTTCTATCCTATAACTTCCTACACCTGTTCTAATGTGGTCTGTCTTACTGCAGCCTTTCCTAGTTGCACAGTGGCTGTATTATCTCTGTTATATAATCTAACCGTCTTTCCTCTGACGGCTTTGTCGGGCTCAGGCACTCAGGCAGGAATGTGCTGCTCTGCTTGTGATAGGATAGAAGCTATACACACCCTCTCCACACCCCCTGCAGGCTCTGTGTGAGTCACAGACTGAGCTCCTCTCAGCCTATCACTAGCTGGTTAGCAGCCATGTCTTTTGTTTGTAAACATTGCCTAAAACTGGCAATTACAAGCCAGGATCACAGCAGGGAGTGGCAGAAACAGCACAGAGGGGTACAGGAGAACATAATGAATTGAATGGTATGCTTTTTATTATAAGAATTTTAGAGTACAGATTCTGTTTAAAGTGAACCTCCAGACTAAAAATCGACTCAGCAGCACAGAAAAGGCTTGGTGTTTCTCTAACAGTTTCACAGCATCAGAACTTTGTTTCTCTTATACAAGCCTCATTTTTAGCTGCACAGAAGAAAACTGCCCGGGCTTTTTTCCCCTGATGCTGTGCAAAGCATGATGGGATTTCTGATTTTGTTGTTCTCGTTCTGCTGTTTTTGTGCAATTTTTTTTTTTATTTTGAATTTGACATTTGAAGCCTAGCATGTGCACCTGGGAGGGGTTATCAGGACACAGGACAGTTGGAACTGTGTCTCCTGCTCCCTGTCACCTCCTTTCAACCAAAAAGATGGCTGCCCCATGACAAACATGGCAGCCCCCATGAATCACAAACATTTGCCTGTTCTTTTAAAACAGGGTGGGTAAGAGATTATATTACCTATCTATTCTAATTAACATAATGCAATGATCGGTGTAACACAGAGAGGATCTGATTACCGGTGATCTGTGATCGGTGATCACTGGGAATACAGATATATACCAGATTATAGATGATCTGCAGTATCACAGATAATCCGATATACTAGCTAACCTCTGGACACCTGAGTAGAGTGAGAGTGTTTGGTGCAACAGTAAAACTTTGAGGACAAGCCTCAGAGCAGTAAGGAGTACTGCACAATTATTTCAGAAGACCTGGACTCTCCCAGGGGAAGGAGGAGTCCGGCTGGAAGTAGGAAGGACGAAGCGAGAGTGACACTCAGGAGGAATGTCACTACCGGAACTGGGAACCGCCTCTTACAGTAAGGTCGGTTCTCGAGGTCGGACAAACCAGGTCGTTACCACACAGACAGATACTGTACAGTACAGATTCAGGAAGCAGATGCGGAGTCACTAACAAGCAGGGTTCGGCAACAGGGTATCAGAGTTATGGAGGTACAGAATCAAGAGGCAGATGCAGAGTCTAAGGGTGAGCCGGTGTTCGGCAACAGGGTATCAGAATAGCAAGGTACAGGATCAGAGTTCAGAAGAATAGTCAGGCAAGCAAAAGGTCATAACAGATAATCACAATCAAACTAGTACTTTAAACTATCAACAGAATCTAGCTAAGTGTAGGATTACAGCTCCAGCTGGTCCCGTCACACTTTAGGATCTGACTCAGGTCTGAGTGCTACCACATAGTGATCGCAACGCCAGACAACCAACAAATGAACAGCCAGCAACATATATACTAAAACATTCTCCAGCCCCTCCCTAATTGCTGGACCAATGAAAGGGAGCAGAGTTGTCAGCTGACCCTTTTCTGGCTGCCATATAAGTTTTGCCTCTCAGCGCGCGCGCATCCTTCTGAACCTGTGTGGACTAGTAGTCCCAGCCACACCAAACATGTCTCGCAATGTATGCGCTGAATTGGACGCGGGGCCCGCCGCACTGCTTTCCGAGCAGGCGACGGCTTCCCCGCATTCCCCATGCTGTCAGTACCCTTGTCTTGCGCTGAATCCGTCGCATCCAACGCGGACTTCGGCGCTCTGCCTATGCGGCATGCGGCGGTTTCTCCGCGTTGCGCTGCCATGTCAGATGCAGAAACAGCCGCCTGACTCTGAGTGTTTGCGGCTGTTTTTCCGCGTTTCCTCACAGTACCCCCCCCCCCCCTGAGGAGTGGACTCCGGACAGCTCCTACCAGGTTTATCAGGATGCAATGCATGGAATTCCTTTCTTAATTTGTCTGCGTGCATGCGGCCCTCAGGTACCCATGATCTCTCCTCAATGCCATACCCCTTCCAGTGTACCAAATATTGCACTGAGTTCTGTACTATGCGTGAGTCTAAAACCTTCTCAACTTCATACTCAGGTCGATCATCTATCATCACAGGAGGAGGAGGAGTGGGACCCACATGAACTGCTGGTTTAAGCAGGGACACATGGAAGGACCTTACGCCACGCATGCTGGCAGGAAGATCGATGGAATAAGTAACATTATTGATTTTCCTCGTTACCCGAAACGGACCCACAAACCTGGGCCCCAACTTGGCTGAAGGCTGTTTTAAGGTCAAGTGGCGAGTGGACACCCAGACTAAGTCTCCTGGTTGAAATCTCCACTCTAAGGAACGTCTCTTGTCAGCTTGACCTTTCTGACTCTGAAACGCCTTCTCCAAATTATTCTTTATGATCCACCACATATCCTTGAATGACCTTTGCCAGGCTTCCAGAGCTGGAAACGGGGTGGAGGCGACTGGCAATGGGGAGAACTTAGGCAGTTTCCTGGTTACTATCTAAAACGGACAAAATCCTGAGGAGGAACTCTTTAAATTATTGTGCGCGAATTCTACGTAGGGTAAAACCTTAACCCAATCATTCTGCGCTTCTGCAACGTAACATCTCAAAAACTGTTCTAGTGATTGGTTGACCCTCTCAGTCTGACCATTGGTCTGTGGATGGTAGCCCGACGAAAATGACAGTTTCATGCCCATTTGGTGACAGAATGCCCTCCAAAATCTTGAGACAAATTGGACTCCAGGATCGGACACTATGTTTTCCGGAATGCCATGCGGTCGGAAAACGTGGATAATTAATAAATCGGCCAGTTCCTGGGCCGAGGGGAGTCCTTTCAAGGGCACAAAATGGGCCATTTTACTGAAGCGGTCGACTACCACCCAAATGACCGACATGCCTTCAGACCTAGGAAGTTCACCCACAAAATCCATGGACAAGTGGGTCCATGGCTCACTCAGGGTGGGCAAAGGCTGCAACGTACCTACAGGTGCCAGCCGGGAGGGTTTACTTTTTGCACATACCGGACACTCCCTAACAAACTCCTTGCAATCTGCTGCCAGAGAAGGCCACCAAGCAAATCTGGCCAGCAGATCTTGCGTTCTGGAGGCCCCAGGGTGTCCGGCATTCTTATGTGAATGGACCATTTCCAAGATCTGGAGACGGAATGGTAATGGGATAAACATAACCCCATCCGGTTTTCCTTCCGGGATGTCCTGCTGAAAAGGACTTAAAGTCTCCTTCCAGTCTTCCCAAGTCTCGATTGTGGCTAACACCAATTTCTGTGGGACAATGGTCTCCGGGACGGAGGGCTGTGCTGTCTCTGGCTCAAAGCACCTGGAGAGCGCATCTGCTTTAGTATTCTTACTGCCCGGAGTGTACGTAATTATAAATCTGAACCTTGAGAAAAACAGGGACCATCGAGCCTGACAATGGCTTAACCTCTTAGCCCCCTCGATGTATTCCAGATTCTTGTGATCGTATGTTCTGCCCCTTCTAACCAATGACGCCATTCTTCAAAGGCCAATTTAATGGCTAGGAGCTCCCTGTTGCCTATATCGTAGTTTCTCTCTGCTGGAGAGAACTTCCAAGAGAAATAGGCACACGGGTGCAATCTACCCTGTAAGCCTGAGCGTTGAGACAGCCCAGCCCCCACCCCGACCTCTGAGGCGTCTACCTCAACAACAAAAGGGAAGGAAGTGTCCACGTGTCTTAGTATGGGTGCTGAGCAGAACCGCTCCTTCAAAGTGGAGAATGCATGTAGAGCCTCAGGCGACCAGTGAGCCGTATCTGCCCCTTTCTTTGTGAGACTGATGAGTGGCGCGATAACTGTGGAGTACCCCTTTATGAACCTTCTATAGTAATTCGCAAAGCCTAAGAAACGCTGCAAAGACTTCAACCCAACCGGCTGAGGCCATTCCAGAACAGCGGAGACCTTGGCAGGGTCCATAGACAGGCCCGAGGTGGAAATTATGTACCCCAGAAAGGCGACAGATGTAACCTCAAAGATACACTTCTCCACTTTAGCGTAAAGTAAATTCTGCCTCAATTTGTCCAGTACGAATCTGACATGGGTCCTATGCTCAGCGAGATTGTTAGAAAAAATAAGTATATCGTCTAGATAGACTAAAACGAATCTCCCTAATACCTCCCTGAAGACCTCATTGATGAGTTCTTGGAAAACGGCCGGAGCATTACATAACCCGAAGGGCATCACCAGGTACTCATAGTGCCCGTCGGGTGTATTAAAGGCCGTTTTCCATTCATCGCCCTTTCTTATACGCACCAGGTTGTATGCTCCCCATAAATCTAATTTCGAAAAAATCTTAGCATCGGTGACCTGCGTGAATAAATCGTCTATTAATTGCAACGGATATCGATTCTTCACTGTGATCTTATTCAGGCCCCGGTAATCAATACATGGCCGCAGGCCCCCGTCTTTTTTCTTTACGAAAAAGAAGCCTGCCCCGGCCGGCGATCGGAACGGGCGAATGAAGCCCTTGGCCAAATTCTCACGGATATACTCCTGCATGGCCAATTTTTCAGGTCCAGATAAAATGTACAGATGGCTCCGAGGGGGCATACAACCAGAACGGAGATCGATGGGGCAATCGAAAGGGCGATGTGGAGGTAACTTATCAGCAGCCTTGGGACAGAACACATCAGAATATTCAGAGTACTGTTCTGGTACACCTTCCACCTGAATCCTGTTTTGACCCAATGTCACCTTCCCTAAGCACTGTTGGAAACAATGAGCTGACCAGGTTGTTAGCTGGCCAGTGGCCCAATCTATGTGTGGTGAATGAACTTGTAACCACGGCATGCCTAGGATGATAGTGGAAGTTGACATGTGTAATACAAAAAACTGTAGTTGTTCCCCATGCAGTACCCCTATTGTGACCTTCACCTCTGGTATCTGCGACAGGGAATGATTCCGTTGCAGGGGAGAATCGTCCACTGCCGTGACTTGGATGGGAGGTTTCACTGGGGTGAGAGGAATACCTAATTTCTGAGCGAATTCATAGTTTATAAAATTAGCCGCTGAGCCAGAATCAACAAAAGCCTCAGTGGCTACAGACTTGTTCTCCCATGTAATCGTACAAGGGAGAAGCAACCTTTTTTCTTTAAGGGGTGAAAATTGTGTGCCCAGGGTGTCACCTCCCACAACTCCTAGGCAAGCTCGTTTCCCGGCTTATTGGGGCAATTTCGTACTCTATGACCCTTCTCCGCACAATACAGGCACAACTGTTCTGGCATTCTGCGTCTCCGCTCTACCTGAGACAGTTTTGACCGACCTATCTGCATCGGTTCAGGCGGAGGTAATGCAGGTGGAGGTGGTGTCTCAGGGGGTGCTGCGTAGGACACTAGCATAACCTGGTCCTTGCCCCGGGTTTGACGCTGATAGCGTCATCTGCGATCGATTCTGATGGCCGATGAAATGGCTCCATCAAGTGTCGTGGGTTCGGGCTGACTCAACATGAGACTAGAGACCTCGTCCGATAACCCAGATAAGAAGCAGTCTAGCAGGGCGTATGTGTTCCACCTGGCTGTCACTGACCACCTCCTAAATTCAGAGGTGTAATCCTCGACCGGACCCTTGCCTTGACGCAATAACTTGAGCTTCCGCTCCGAAGTCGAGGCAATATCTGTGTCGTCGTAAATAACTGCCATTGCTTTAAAAAATTTGTCAACTGACGTCAGGGCTAAGTCTCCCTCAGGTAAACTGTACGCCCAGGTCTGTGAATCGCCTGAAAGTAAAGTATTGATAAATGTGACCCTTTGGGCCACAGTGCCTGAAGATTGGGGTCTCAACTCGAAGTATGACAACACTCTACTCCTAAAATTGCGGAAGTCAGATCTGTGGCCAGAAAATTTCTCAGGTACTGGCAAACGTATATCAGAACTAGGAGGGGATCGTACCTCATCAACAGCCGTCCGGAGGGTTTGTAAAGATCCAGATAATGAATCAATCAGTGTCTGATGGCCACCCAGCACTCCATTGATGTCGTCCATTGAGGAGACAATTGCCCCCAGACGGTCAGAGTGTACGTCCATATTGGTCTGGTCTGGCGTTCTGTAACGATCGGTGTAACACAGAGAGGATCTTATTACCGGTGATCTGCAGTATCACTGGGAATACAGATATATACCAGATTATAGATGATCTGCAGTATCACCGA
Organism: Hyperolius riggenbachi; assembly: GCF_040937935.1. Classification (NCBI taxonomy): domain Eukaryota; kingdom Metazoa; phylum Chordata; class Amphibia; order Anura; family Hyperoliidae; genus Hyperolius; species Hyperolius riggenbachi. The sequence goes on from NC_090657.1 coordinate 132,904,888, forward strand.
TAATCCGATATACTAGCTAACCTCTGGACACCTGATTAGAGTGAGAGTGTTTGGTGCAACAGTAAAACTTTGAGGACAAGCCTCAGAGCAGTAAGGAGTACTGCACAATTATTTCAGAAGACCTGGACTCTCCCGGGGGAAGGAGGAGTTCGGCTGGAAGTAGGAAGGACGAAGCGAGAGTGACACTCAGGAGGAATGTCACTACCAGAACTGGGAACCGCCTCTAACAGTAAGGTCGGTTCTCGAGGTCAGACAAGCCAGGTCGTTACCACACAGACAGATACAGTACAGATTCAGGAAGCAAATGCGGAGTCACTAACAAGCAGGGTTCGGCAACAGGGTATCAGCATTATCGAGGTACAGATTTAAGAGGCAGATGCAGAGTCTAAGGGTGAGCCGGTGTTTGGCAACAGGATATCAGAATAGCAAGGTACAGGATCAGAGTTCAGAAGAATAGTCAGGCAAGCAGAAGGTCATAACAGATAATCACAATCAAACTAGTACTTTAAACTATCAACAGAATCTAGCTAAGTGTAGGATTACAGCTCCAGCTGGTCCCGGCACACTTTAGGATCTGACTCAGGTCTGAGTGCTACCACATAGTGATCGCAACGCCAGACAACCAGCAAATGCACAGCCAGCAACATATATACTAAAACATTCTCCAGCCCCTCCCTAATTGCTGGACCAATGAAAGGGAGCAGAGTTGTCAGCTGACCAGCTTGGTCAGCTGTCCCTTTTCTGGCTGCCATACAGGTTTTGCCTCTCAGCGCGCGTGCGCGCGTCCTTCTGAACTTGTGTGGACTAGTAGTCCCAGCCACACCAAACATGTCTCGCAATGTATGCGCTGATTTGGACGCGGGGCCCGCCGCACTGCTTTCCGAGCAGGCGGCGGCTTCCCCGCGTTCCCCCATGCTGTCAGTACCCTTTTTTATTATTATTATTATTATTATTATTATTTATTGTATTTATAAAGCGCCAACATATTACGCAGCGCTGGACAATAAATATATACAATGATACAAGGATGACATACATAGGGTTATACACATAGAACAAAGTTATACATACAAATTGTACAAAATACATGATCATGCAATATGGGCTGGTTAGGTAGGCCCAGTAATACAAGTACAGGCTGTCATAGGACAGGAGCACATGATCCTGTAGATTACACTAGGGAGTGGAGGACCCTGCCAGAGGCTTACAATCTAAAGGGAGGGGTGGAAACACTAGGTGGGGCTGTTAAATATTCCTTAGAGAGTTACTGTGTGGTAGGAGGTGGGTAGGCCATCATAAAGAGGTGGGTTTTGAGGGCTTGCTTGAATGTGTTGAAAGAGGGAGCAAGTCTGATGGGTGGTGGAAGGGCATTCCAGAGGGTGGGGGCAGCTCTTGAGAAATCCTGCAGGCGGGCATGGGAGTGTGAAATGCGCGGGGTGGTGAGGCGAAGGTCGTTGGAGGAACGGAGGGAGCGACCTGGTGTATACTTGTGAACAAGCTGCGAGATGTAGGTAGGGCATGTTTTGTGCACAGATTTATACGCCAGGCATAGAATCTTGAAACTTATCCTGAGACGGATAGGGAGCCAGTGCAGGGATTCACAAAGGGGAGATGTGGATGCAGAGCGGTGCGAAGAATGGATGAGTCTTGCAGCCGCGTTCATCACTGATTGAAGGGGGGCAGTGCGTTTCAGGGGGAGGCCAGAAAGGAGTGAGTTACAGTAATCAAGGCGGGAGATGATGAGGGCATGGATGAGCAGTTTGGTCGTGTCCGGGGTTAAGAATGGGCGGATCTTGGAGATATTACGGAGGTGGAAATTGCAGGCTCTTGTGATGTTTTGGATGTGTGGGATGAAGGAGAGGTCAGAGTCCAAGGTGACACCCAGGCAGCGGGCCTGGGAGGTAGGGAGAATGGTTGTGTTGTCGATTGTCTTGCGCTGAATCCGCCGAATCCGCCGCATCCAACGCGGACTCCGCCGCTCTGCCTATGCGGCATTCGGCGGTTTCTCCACGTTGCGCTGCCATGTCAGATGCAGAAACAGCCGCCTGACTCTGAGTGTTTCCGGCTGTTTTTCCGCGTTTCCTCACACATAACTAATGTAACATAATGACAGTAAGTTTGTTTAGGCTGAAGTTCCCCTTTAAACAGGCTAAACTCTTTAAATACATACAGGGTGCATTTCTCTATGTATTTCTTCTGTTCTGTGCAAGAGTTCAGGTCCACTTTAAGGAAGGAAGGTTGGACAGGCTGCAAGGAAGGTATTTATTTAGCATCATGTTTTAGAACCTAAATCCATAAAGTTAGTTGCATATACAGTATGTAGTCTGACTAGTCTTTATGCCCTCTTCAGTTAAATGTTCATCTCTCTCTAGAGATGGCCCGAACCTCCGATTTTCGGTTCATGAACTTCCGCGAAAGGTTCAGTTTGCACGAACTGTCGCGAACCGCAATAGACTTCAATGGGGAGGCAAACTTTGAAAACTAGAAACACTTATGCTGGCCACAAAAGTGATGGAAAAGATGTTTCAAGGGGTCTAACATCTGAGTTTTTGCATGGATGAGTGGGATAGATGACAAAAGTCCCAGGGAAAAATCTGGATTTGACGCAAAGCAGCGTTTTAAAGGGAACCCGAGGTGTGTTTAAAGAATGTTATCTGCATACAGAGGCTGTTGCTTTCCCAAACCCTACTAAGGTTCCCCTGCACTCTGCAATCCCTCATAAATCACAGCCGTGCTGTGAGGCTGTGTTTACATCTGTAGTGTCAGTCTCAGCTGCTCCCCCGCCTCCTGCATAGCTCCGGTCCCTGCCCCCGTCCCTTCCCTCCAATCAGCAGGGAGGGAAGGGATGCAGGCGGGGACTGGAGTTCTGCAGGAGGCGGGGAGAGCAGCAGACTGACACTATAGAGATAAACACAGCCAGCTCTGACAAGCTGTTTGTCAGCAGCGTGGCTGGGATTTATGAGGGATTGCAGAGTGCAGGGGGACTTTAGGGGGGTTTGGGATAGCAATAGAGGCTGGGCTGTATAGGCAGATCCTCTGTATGCAGATAATATTCTTCAAGCCCACCTCGGGTTCTCTTTAAGGGCAGAAATCACATTGAATGCTAAATTGCAGGCCTAAAGTGCTTTAAAACATCTTGCATGTGCATACATCAATCAGGAAGTGTAATTAGAGTTCTGCTTCACACTGACACACCAAACTCACTGTGTAATGCACCGCAAACATCTGTTTGCGTAGTGACGGCCGTGCTGGACTGTTGCGCACCATGGTGAGAGTGCAGACGATGGCGGTTTTCAAGCCCATATGGTCGGGCTGAGGTAGCTGAATGACAGAACAACAGTGACTGAGTGTCCAGCTGATCGAATTTGGTCTGTCCACAATGAAGCAAAGACCTTATTATCTTCTTGTATGTAAGTAGGCATAGGTAGGTGCCCCAGTATAGGTAGGTAGGTGTCCCAGTATAGGTAGATAGGCATAGGTAGGTGCCCCAGTAGTTAGCTAGGTATAGGTAGGAGTCCCAGTATAGGTAGGTAGGTGTCCCAGTATAGGTAGGTAGGCATAGGTAGGTGTCCCAGTATAGGTAGATGGGCATAGGTAGGTGCCCCAGTAGTTAGCTAGGCATAGGTAGGAGTCCCAGTATAGGTAGGTAGGCATAGGTAGGTGCCCTAGTATAGATAGGTAGGTGCCCTAGTATATGTAGGTAGGCATAGGTAGGTGTCCCAGTAGTTAGCTAGGCATAGGTTGGAGTACCAGTATAGGTAGGTAGGCATAGGTAGGTGTCCCAGTATAGGTAGATAGGCATAGGTAGGTGCCCCAGTAGTTAGCTAGGCATAAGTAGGAGTCCCAGTATAGGTAGGTAGGCATAAGTAGGTGCCCCAGTAGTTAGCTAGGCATAGGTAGGAGACCCAGTATAGGTAGGTAGGCATAGGTAGGTGCCCTAGTATAGGTAGGTAGGCATTGGTAGGTATCCCCGTATAGGTAAGTAGGTGCTCCAGTAGTTAGGTAGGCATAGGTAGGTGCCCTAGTATAGGTAGGTGGGCATAGGTAGGTGTCCCAATATAGGTAGATAGGCATAGGTAGGTGCCCCAGTAGTTAGCTAGGCATAGGTAGGAGTCCCAGTATAGGTAGGTATGCATAGGTAGGTGCCCTAGTATAGGTAGGTGGGCATAGGTAGGTGTCCCAATATAGGTAGATAGGCATAGGTAGGTGCCCCAGTAGTTAGCTAGGCATAGGTAGGAGTCCCAGTATAGGTAGGTAGGCATAGGTAGGTGCCCTAGTATAGGTAGGTAGGTAGGCATAGGTGGGTATCCCCATATAGGTAAGTAGGTGCTCCAGTAGTTAGGTAGGCATAGGTAGGTGTCCCAGTATATAGTTAGGCAGGGCCTGGCTGGCACAGTAATAGCAATTACCAAGGTCCAGCTGCAACAGATAGGGCTGTATAATGCAGTGTCAGTGGGCAACACAAAAAAAAACACATCAGGAGAACATTAGCTCTCAAAGAAGCTGTTGAGAAGTGCTATTTTAGCAATAACAATCAGCCAGGAGCAAGCTAACAAGCCTACAAGAGCCTAACTAATCTTTCCCTATGAGAGTCTGCCAGCAGCTGTCCCTTCACTAATTACTGCAGGCACACGAGTGAGTGTAATGGCCAGCACTGCCTGCCTTTTATAAGGGGGGAGTGGCTCCAGGAGAGAGTGTAGCCTAATTGGCTACAATGTGCCTGCTGACTGTGATGTAGAGGGTCAAAGTTGACCCTAATGGTGCACTATGGGGGCGAACCGAACTTCCGGAAAAATTTGCCTTACATGGCGACCGCGAACCACCGGAAGTTCGCCTTGAACCGTTCGCCGGCGAACTGTTCTGGCCATCTCTATCTCTCTCCCAAAAAGATCTATTCAGAAAACAATACAATAACTGTGTTATCTACAGTTTTACAGTTTTAGTAGTTTTGTGCACTGCCATATTTAGATAACTGCAAATGTAGTATTTGGTCTGTCTCTGCAAATACATTCTTTTTTTCTGTATGTTGCACTTCTTTAATGATAGTTTTATATATATACATATATATATATATATATATATATATATATATATATATATATATATATATATATATATATATATCATTCAGAACTATTCTACTTGTTACTTTCTTCATTCCCTCCTAAGACAGTATTGTTAATTTAGTAACAGCCATTCAAATTAGATCATTTTAACAGATTGAGGGAGAATCAATTATGTTAATTCTGCTTGATCCATACAGTTACATAGTTATAGTTACTAGTTACTTGGGTTGAAAAAAGACATACGTCCATCTAGTTCAACCAGAGAACAAAGTACAAAAACAGCCTGCTCCCTCACATATCCCTGTTGATCCAGAGGAAGTCAAAAAAACCCTTACAAGGCATGGTCCAATTAGCCCTAAAAGGGAAAAAAATTCCTTCCCGACTCCAGATGGCAATCAGATAAAATCCCTGGATCAACATCATGGGGCATTTCTAGTAATTGTAGCCATGGATGTCTTTCAACGCAAGGAAAGCATCTAAGCCCCCTTTAAATGCAGGTATAGAATTTGCCATAACTACTGCCTGTGGCAATGCATTCCACATCTTAATCACTCTTACTGTAAAGAACCCTTTCCTAAATAAATGGCTAAAACGTTTTTCCTCCATGCGCAGGTCATGTCCTCTAGTCCTTTGAGAAGGCCTAGGGCCAAAAAGCTCATCCGCCAAGCTATTATATTGCCCTCTGACGTATTTATACATGTTAATTAGATCCCCTCTAAGGCGTCTTTTCTCTAGACTAAATAGACCCAGTTTATCTAACCTTTCTTGGTAAGTGAGACCTTCCATCCCACATATCAATTTTGTTGCTCGTCTCTGCATCTGCTCTAAAACTGCAATATCTTTCCTGTAATGTGGTGCCCAGAACTGAATTCCATATTCCAGATGTGGCCTTACTAGAGAGTTAAACAGGGGCAATATTATGCTAGCATCTCGAGTTTTTATTTCCCTTTTAATGCATCCCAAAATGTTGTTAGCTTTAGCTGCAGCAGCTTGGCATTGAGTATGATTATTTAACTTGTTGTCGATGAGTACTCCTAAGGGATCCATCTGAAAATGGCGCCTGCGAATAATGGCGCACGGTGTTGCCGCTAATCCATTTGCCGCTTGTCGCTATTTAACGTTAAAGCCTTATTGTTATTTAGCATTAACACACAGAACCCTCTCTGTACCTATCCCTAACCCCTAAACCCCCCTGGTGGTGCCTAACCCTAAGACCCCCCTGGTGATGCCTAACCCTAAGACCTCCCTGTTGGTGCCTAACCCTAACCCCCCCCCCCCCCCAGTGGTGCCCAACCCTAACCTTGACAGTATTACATTAAATCCATTCACCGTTTTGCAGTTAAATAACTTCTGCAGTTTGGCTTATGTAGGGTGCTATTGATAAATAACGTTACTGTGGGCAAATATGTCTGCTGTTTGGCAAATGAATGGCACTATCGATAAATAACGTTAGTGTGTGCCACTATTGATAAATAACGTTAGTGTGTGCCACTATTGATAAATAACGTTAGTGTGTGCCACTATTGATAAATAACGTTAGTGTGTGCCGTTTTTCTTCTTTTTTCCCTGTGCGCCATTATTATGCAGTACTAACGATAAATGGTGATAAGCGTATCTTTTTAATGCGGCGCCATTTGTATGCATGGGCGCTATGCGCCATTATTCACTGATCCGCTCCTAAGTCCTTCTCCAAATTTGATGTCCCCAACTGTATCCCATTTATTTTGTATGGTGCTAGACCATTGGTACGACCAAAATGCATGACTTTTACATTTTTTAACATTGAATTTCATCTGCCATTTATGTGCCCATATAGCCATCCTATCCAGATCCTGTTGCAGTATGTCCCTATCTGATGATTCTGCACAATTTTGTGTCATCTGCAAAAATAGCAACATTGCTTACTACTGCATCTACTAGATCATTAATAAATAAATTGAAGAGCACTGGACCCAGTACAGATCCCTTTGGGACCCCACTGCTAACAGTCACCCATTTTGAGTATGATGCATTGACTACAACTCTTTGTTTTCTGTCCATTAGCCAGTTCCCTATCCATGCACATAGACTCTTCCCCAGTCCTTGCATACTCAACTTTTGCACCAGACTTTTGTGGGGAACAGTGTTGAAGGCCTTTGCAAAATCCAAGTACATTTACAGCATTCCCAATATCCACATTAGCGTTCACTAAACGCTATAGTGTTCACTGTTCATAAAAGCTGAGCATGTTAGTCAAACAGGACCTGTCTTTAGTAAACCCATGTTGATGCGGAGAAATATTTTCTACTATGAAGTCATGTATAGTATCTCTTAGTAACCCCTCAAATAGTTTGCATACAACTGATGTTAAGCTTACAGGTCTATAATTTCCTGGATCTGTTTTTTTTCCTTTAAATAATGGGAAAACGCGGGCTATATGCCAATCCACTGGGATTCTGCCAGTTGAAAGAGAGTCACAAAAGATAAGATTAAAGGGGTGAATCTATAACTGAACTTAATTCCCTTAGGACCTGAGGATGCATGCCATCCGGGCCAGGTGCCTTGTCTATTTTTAATTTATTTAGTCTTGCCTTCACTTATTCCTGCGTTAAGTATTTAATACTACAGTTGGAAAATTGAGACTCTTCTGCATCTGTAATTTGCAACAGTGATGTTTCCCTTGTAAAGACAGAAGCAAAGAAAGCATTTAATAACTCTGCCTTACCTTGGTCATCCACCATTAAGTTCCCACCCTCATCCTTTAGGAGTCCTATACAGTCAACCTTTCTTTTTTTAGAGTTGATGTACTTGTAAAACTTCTTTGGATTAGATTTGATATCCCTAGTGATTTGATTTTCAGCTTCAATCTTTGCTAGCCTAATTTCATTTTTACAACTTTTATTGCACTCCTTCTAATTGCTTAATGCAGCCTCGGTCCCCTCCTGTTTTAGGATCCTATAGGCATTCTTTTTCCTCTTCATTTTATCTCTAACCTTTCTATTCATCCATAGAGGCATTTTTTTACTCCTAGACATTTTGTTTCCATATGGGATATACATACTACAGTATTGATTAAGAATAAGCTTAAAGAGAGTCTGAAGCGAGAATAAATCTCGCTTCAGACCTCATAAATAGCAGGGGCATGTGTGCCCCTGCTAAACCGCCGCTATCCCGCGGCTTAACGGGGGTCCCTGATCCCCCAAATCCCCTCGGTGCAGAGGGGGAGCGCTTCCTGGTTGGGGCAGGGCTAAACGCCGCAGCCCTGCCCCACGCGCGTCTGTCAGCGCGTATCTCCGCCTCTCCCCCGCCCCTCTCAGTCTTCCTTCACTGAGAGGGGCGGGGGAGAGGCGGCGATGCGCCACTTATAGACGCGACTGGAGGCAGGGCTGCGGCGGTTAGCCCTGCCTCCAGGAGCGACCAAGTCTGCGACCAAGTGTTGCAGTGGGGGGTTTGGGGGTGAAGGGACCCCCGTTTAGCGGCGCGATAGCGGCGGTTTAGCAGGGGCACACGTGCCCCTGCTAACTTTGAGCTCAGAAGCGAGATTTATTCTCGCTTCAGAGTCTCTTTAAAAGCTTGCCATTTCCCTTCAGTGTCCTCCCCTTGTAGTGCATTACCCCAGTTCACCAAACTTAGTGCCTGCCTGAGTTGATTGAAGTTTGTTTTTCTAAAATTCATAGTTTTAGTGGTCCCGCTTCCCCGCGGCCTATCAGTCACTAGATCAAACGTTATCATGTTGTGATCACTATTTCCCAAATGTTCTTGAACCTGCACATTTGATGCATTATCTGGGCTATTTCAAATGATCAAATCCAGTAACGCATTCCCCTAGTTGGTTCCGTTACCATTTGAGTCAAGTAATTGTCCTGTAGTGATGCCAGAAATCTGCTGTTTTTACCAGAATGGGTAGCCTCAATACTCCAGTCAATGTCTGCAAAGGTAAAGTCACCCATAACTATGACCTCATTTTTATTTGCAGCTTTTTCAATCTGCTGTAGTAATTGCAGTTCTGCAGCTTCATCAATATGTGGTGGCCTGTAGCATACCCCAATAAGCAATTGGCAACCTCTATTTTCACCATGAAAATTTACCCAAATGGACTCCACATCTTCACAATCTTCTTCCATCTCATCATTCAGGACAGCTGTAAATGAATTCTTAACAAAGAGACAAACCCTTCCACCTTTTTCCCCTGTTCTATCCTTCCTAAACACATTCTATCCCTCTAAATTTGCTATCCAGTCATGGCTTTCATCCATCCATGCCTCGGTTATTCCCACAATGTCATAGCCTTTGTCAATCAGAATGAACTCTAGTTCGTCCATTTTATTTGCAAGGCTCCTAGCAATGGTTACCAATGCACTTTATAGTTTTACCTCCCCATTTTCCAATTTCATGAAATGGGCTACTTGAAGTTTTATCAACCTCCTTACTCTTAACACTGTCCCCGCCCCCTCTCCACCCCCCATAATGTTAGGCTCCCACTGTCTTTTTACCTTATCTTGTCTACATATTGAGACTTTACCCTCCCGCTTCCCCCCTGATCCTAGTTTAAAATCTCCTCCAACCGTTTAGCCATCTTCTCCCCCAATGCAGCTGCACCCTCCCCATAAGGTGCAGCCCATTCCTGCTGTAGAACCTGTAGCAGACTGCAAAGTCTGCCCAGTTCTCCAGGAACCCAAACCCCTCCTTCCTACACCAATTTCTGAACCACTTATTTAACTCCCTAAGCTCCCTCTGTCTCTTAGATGTAGCACGTGGCACTGGCAGTATTTCAGAAACCTCCACCTTGGAGGTCCCTGCTTTCAGATTATCTCCAAGTACCTGAAAATCATTTTTGAGGACCTTCCATCTCTCACTAACTTAGTCATTGGTGCCAATGTGTACCATGATAGCCGGGTCTTCCCCAGCAGGGATGCTCGGGTAGTGCTTTTTATTACCCGCCCAGATACGGATACGGGTACCCAGATATCCGGATCCGGGTATCCGGATCCGACCTTGCGGATATCCGGATCCGATCCGGATATCCGACCGAATTACCCGCAGGTACCCGACCTATTCGGGTATCCGGATAGAAAACCCGGAAGTGCCCTTTAAATAGCTTTAAAATGTTTTTTTAGGGTAAATGATGCATGTACCATCATGTTTTTTAAAAGGGAAATACTAATTAATTATTTGGTGGACATAAAATGAAGAAGAAAAAAAAAAAAAGCTGTCAATTAACATCAGGAATAGGTTCCAGACAGTGGTTGTGCAGCCCACATTGTGTCCAAAGTCCAATCGCACAACTGAGACATGACAGTTTTCAGCCCAGACACCTCCAAAAAAATTACACCGCAATTGTGTTTTGAGTTGAATATAGGTGGCGGTATCAGCAGCAGTGGCCTGTGGCACCGTGGCGGCCTGATTGGGGAGGTGAAGATTCTCCTGCGGCCTGAATGGGATTGCTGCGGCTGTTCTCCTTGTGGCGGTTGGGGGTTGAGTGGTGCAGCTGGTGGTAGCGGCAGAAGTGGTGGGTCCCGCATTCCACGGCCACTGTCTGCAATGCTGATCCTCCGTGCCAAACCCACCGACGCATCCTCCTCCTCAGAGTCAGAGCTGACATCCCCATCCTGTGGATGGTAGTCACGGTCCTTCATACCATCATCAACATCATACCCCCCTCGTCAAAACCCAGAACATCCTCCTCAAACTCCTTGCGGCTAACAGCCCTGAGTTCAATCGCGGCGCCTGGAGCGAAAATCTCGCTGACTGAGGGTAGGCTGCCCGCTGGGGTCGACACTGACACGGCAGACCTTCTGAGGGTGGCTGTAATGTTGCTCCCTGTCCTCTTGCCCTTGCTACCCCTCCCCCAGCTGCCGGTGCCAGCAGACATGGTACAACTTATACGTGATGATGTCACCAGATGATGTGTGGTACTCTTACTTTAATAAAATCGGGGTTGGACTTTACATCAAATCAGCACGGAGTGAAAGGGTAGAGGACAGACAGTGCACACTGTGTTATGGTGGCGGCCTGGCGGGTACACGCGGTGCGTTCCTGCACTCGATTTCCCGCTCGATTCCCGTCGATTATTTCCGACATGTCCGATTTGCGTTTCGATGGATCGTTAGGTCGATTTGGCATACTTTACATGCGAATCGACCTAACGATCAATCGAAATGCAAATCGGACATGTCGGAAATAATTGAGTCGACGGGAATCGAGCAGGAAATCGAGTGCAGGAACGCACCGTGTGTACCCGCCAGGCCGCCGCCATAACAACTAACTGCAGTACTAACTACAATACAATAACACAGTAATCCTCCTATTCCCTATACTGTCCTGCTGGCCTACACAGACACAGACACAGACAGGACCTAACTGAGTGAATGAAAGCAAACAATTACAAGCTAGCTAGCTAAAAACACAATAGAACAATAGTGTAGTGAAGGTGTTTAGCACTCAAAGCTTTAGGTTTATCACTGTATACAGCACTTGCTAAGCCAGCACTGGAGCAGGTCTGTCAGTGACCAGCCAGCTACACAAGCAAGGACGATCTGTCTCATCATGCCAGCCCTCCTTGCTATACAGGGGGGCTGGCCAGGGTTCCCCTCTGTGATTGGGTGCCAGGACTTAGGCTGGGAGGCCTCTGATTGGCTCAATGAGGTCAGGTGGGGCTGGCCAGGGTTCCCCTCTGTGATTGGTTGCTAGGGCTTCTGCTGGGAGCCCTCTGATTGGCTGAATTAAATCATCTCCTTACTAGTTACACTATCCGGATCCGGATATCTGGACGGCTACCCGCGGGTATCGGGATTATGCAGCTAGCTATCCGGATAGAATCCGGATAGTGCTATCCGGATAGTGGCCCAGGTATCCGGATCCGACCCGGATAGCGGAAAAATGGTCGGATACCCGGGTTTACCCGGGTACCCGGATGAGCATCCCTGTTCCCCAGCCCCACCCAATAATCTGTCAATTATTACCGCTACATCCTGACCCCGAGCACCAGACAACAGACTGTACGGCATTCTTGGTTTCTTCGACACATTACCCTATCTGTGTGCCTAATAATTGAATCCCCTACCACCAGTATCTGTCTAGCCTTAGCTGCACTCCTATTCCCTTTCTAGTTGCAGTGGTCTGCCCCTTGGTTGCTAAGGGACACATCCTGCTGCAGCATTGCTACTCCAGAATCATCCTCCCCAATATTACGCAAACAAGCATACTTATTAGGGAGGGACAATTCGGGACTAGCCTCCCTGCCACTTTTTCCCCTACCCCTTCTAATTCTGACCCAACTAGTGGCTACCTCTGCTTCTTGCTCCAGCTGTACTACACCCACCTCATCTTCACCGGTTTCCTCCAGTGTCTGGATCGTGAGATCCAAGCTCTTCTCCATGTTGTGTATGCGTCTCAGTGTTGCGAGATGCCCATTTAGCTCTGTGACTTCAGCCTCTAATTGAGCGACACGCACACACCCAGGGCATCAGTAAACACCCTCAATCTGCTGATCAATGCATGCATACATTACTGCACAGAGGTAGCGCACTCAGGTGTTATGTAATATGTACATAAACAGTATAAAACCTCTAAAAATTCATCCGGGTATCCGGGTGTCCTGCACACTTGTGTTTTGGTTTTATTAATGCATGCATACATGTTGCAGGATGTACACTGTACTGCATTCTCCAACAAATTTGCTCATATCTGGACGAATCAATCAATTTACTTGATCAGACAGAATGCAAGAGAGGGGCATAGCAATAGGGGTTGCAGAGGTTGCAACCGTATTGGGGCCCTTGGGTCAGAGGGGCCCCGAAGGGCCCTCCATCAACTACAGTATTAGCTCTCTATTGGTCTTGTGCTCATAATAACCACTTCTATAGATACTAGTGGTAATTAACAAACTATTCCCCATCCCATTCTTGCACCTCTGACACTGTGCTGTCCTTGGTGCGCCGTATCAATTGCTATGTATAGAGTGCTTGGGGGCCCCATTGTAAAAGTTGCATCAGGACCCACAGCTCCTGAGCTACGCCACTGATGCAAGATATCGATCGATCGTAAAGGAATCCGCTTCTTTTCACATGATTTCGATCGACACAGAATTGATTTGTGGTTTCAGAAAGAGCATGATGGCACAACATCATTCAGATCGATGGTGAAGGAGAATCGCATAGGACAGATAGAACCACACTTGAGTTTATCACTAGATAAAGTCGAATGCTAATCACTCAATGGAAAATCGAGTAATGTATGGCAACCTTAACCTTAAATCTGTATGTAGCCTCTAGGTGGTGCTCTTTCATTGTTTTCCAAAATGCATTGCCTGCCCCTAAACAGAGGGGAACTTTTAGAGCTGATTTTTGGTTCCCGGGGGAGGAGTAAGAACGGGGAACGAGGGAACAGGGTGTGGAAAGGGAAGAGAGTGGTGTGGGAAGGACACAGAACTGAACCCCTCAGCCAGACTGTTGGCACAGGACAAAAAAAACATTGCTGCGGGTGGGTAAGAATACCTCCATCATCTGAGAGGGAAGGAGGACATCCATCTGGACAGAGGGACTTGTGGACCATCTGCCTGCATTCTGACCCAGGTTCATCTGAGACTGGACAGCAGTGGTTTGGTGAGAGGCCTCACGGCCATGTTTATTTCTGACTGAAAGCAGAGAATTTATTACAGTTTCTATAGGAGCCATCACAGAGATCCCTTTTCTTTTCCTGGATTTATTGCTGACTCTCAGGATTGAGAAACCCCTTTTTTTATCCTCTCTTTCGGAATACGTTTTAAATAGTTTGCCTTCATTCCCTGTGGATTACAAGTGCCCTCTTTAAAGGGACGGAGCGCTCTCAAAGGGCCCCAACGCCGGCCATCATAGAACTTATATAACCACTGGCCAGTGGATAGACAGACACTTAAAGTGATAGACAGACTTATCCCACACTCAGTTTATTGTTGCATGTTTGATGTTTATGTGTTTGCTGTTTATCTAAATTCTGCTCTAACAAGGCCTCATATGCTATTATTAAAGCCGCACTGTTAGTGGTTTTACTATGTTTATTGTCGGGTCCAGTTTCTGAAGTGAGTTGCAGCTGGTACGGTGGGGAACCCAAATCTATCTTTAGCAGCTCCTTAGAGGGTGAGTGCTACATGTACGATCTGTTCAGTGAGGCAGATAAAGTAGAGACATTTCCATCAAAGACTACTATATTTTACAAAAAGGAGTGAGAGTATTAAAAGCTGGCTGAGAGATGGCTGAGATTGTTAGAAGATTTTAAAGGGAACCTAAAGTGAGAAGGATGTGGATTTTTCATTTTAAAATAAAGCAGTTGCCTGACTCTCCTGCTGATCCTGTGTCTTTAACCTTCCTGGCGGTAAGCCCGAACTGAGTTCGGGCTATGCCGCCGGAAGGCACCGCTCAGGCCCCGCTGGGCCGATTTGCATAATTTTTTTTTTGCTGCACGCAGCTAGCACTTTGCTAGCTGCGTGCAGTGCCCGATCGCCGCCGCTACCCGCCGATCCGCCGCTATCCGTCGCGCCGCAGCCGCCCCCCCCCAGACCCCGTGCGCTGCCTGGCCAATCAGTGCCAGGCAGCTCTATGGGGTGGATCGGAATCCCCTTTGACGTCACGACGTCGGTGACGTCATCCCGCCCCGTCGCCATGGCGACGGGGGAAGCCCTCCGGGAGATCCCGTTCTTTGAACGGGATCTCCGGATCTCCGATCGCCGCCGGCGATCGGAGGGGCTGGGGGGATGCCGCTGAGCAGCGGCTATCATGTAGCGAGACTTTGTCTCGCTACATGAAAAAAAAAAAAAAAATTAAAAAAAAAGATTTGCTGCCCCCTGGCGATTTTTTTGCAAACCGCCAGGAGGGTTAATACTTTCAGCCACAACCCATCAACAAGCATGCAGATCAGGTGCTCTGACTCAAGTCAGACTGGATTAGCTGCATGCTTGTTTCGCGTCTTTGATTCAGTCACTACTGCAGCCAAAGAGATCAGCAGGACTGCCAGGCAACTGGTATTGTTTAAAAGGTACATCCATATCCCGCTCAGTTTAGGTTCCCTTTAAGCTGAAGCCAGATCACCAACTAAACGTTAGCTACTGGGGTGGGGGGGGGGGTGGGGTGAATTTTAGTTCATCAACTGTGCTAAACATTAGAGGTCAATTGTGAAGACTTATAAACTTGGGACTCTTGAAACTTGCATCAATTTTACTGTAATACTAGGACTTTTTGATCCTCAACTCATGGAATTAGTGTAGACTGGTGTGTTCGCTGGCTAGTTTTTTGTATACTTTGTGCCCGATAAGTACCTTGTCTGTCAGGTTGGGTTATGTTGGTGGCTATGTGCTTCCTGACTCAATCCTGATACCCCCAAATTATTATGTAAAATGTAAATGTATGCACAGTTTCCAAGACAGCCAACTGCTTATAGTAAATGAACACAAATGTGTGATATAAGTTATTTTCCCATGTGTTCTTTCAGTCCATCTGTGTGTATTGTTGTTGGATGGATCAAGGAGGGAGAGAGAAAGAAGGTTCAAATCTGTTACAGTTTCTTCATAAGGGTTTGATATACACTAGTGACAACCTAAAGATTCTTATAACATTAAAATCTCCACTGACTCAGGTATACAACTTTATCACCAAACATGAGATGACACACAAACTCCATGCAGTCAATGCTGTGGCTAAGATTCAAATCTGGTGCTTTAGTGCTAGAAAGCAAGGGTGCTAACCATCACTGAATCTGTCCTTCTTCTTGGTCACATAGTTAGTTTGGTTGAAAAAATACATCCACTCCATTCAGGAGGAAAAACAAAAGCAAAACAAATATGTAAAAATATGGTACATTTCTCTCCTGCACCTTCATATATCCCAGTTGATCCAGAGGAAGGCAAAAACACCTTTAAAGGCTTCAACCTTTAAAGGGAAAAAAATCCTCCAGGTGGCAGTCAGGTAAAATACAGAGATCAAATCTGCTGGGAATTACCTAGTAATTATAGCTGTAGATGTCATTCAATGCAAGGAAAGCACCTAAGCCACATATATAAAATTTGCCACAACTACTTTCTGTGGTAAAATATTCTACATTTTAACCACTCCTACTGTAAAGAACCCCTTCCTAAATAATGACGAAAACATTATTTCCTCCATAGGCATATCTCCTTGTCCTTTTGTACAAGCCTAGAGACAAAAAGCTCATCTGCCAAGCTTTTGTATTGCCCCCTGATGTAATTATACATGCTAATCAGGTCACCCCTTAGCATTCATTTTCCAAGCAGAATAAACCCAGTTTGTCCTTTCTTGGTAAGTGAGACCTTCCATCCCTCTGATTAACCACTTGCCGACCGCGCACTCATATCGCGCGTCGGCAAAGTGGCAGCTGCAGGACCAGCGACGCAGTATTGCGTCGCCAGCTGCAGGCTGATTAATCAGGAAGCAGCCGCTCGGGCGAGCGGCTGCTTCCTGTCAATTCACGGCGGGGGGCTCCGTGAATAGCCTGCGGGCCGCCGATGGCGGCTCGCAGGCTAAATGTAAACACAAGCGGAAATAATCCGCTTTGTTTACATTGTACGGCGCTGCTGCGCAGCAGCGCCGTAAGGCAGATCGGCGATCCCCGGCCAATCAGCGGCCGGGGATCGCCGCCATGTGACAGGGGACGTCCTGTCACTGGCTGCACAGGACGGATAGCGTCCTGTGCAGCCCTGATCTCCGGGGGGGGGGGGAGCAGGTAGGAGAGGGAGGGGGGAATTTCGCCGCGGAGGGGGGCTTTGAGGTGCCCCCCCCCGCCAGCCACATGCAGGAAGGAGAGATCGGACCCCCCCAGCACATCATCCCCCTAGTGGGGAAAAAAGGGGTGTGATCTGATCTCTCTGCCTGCTACATGATCTGTGCTGGGGGCTGCAGAGCCCACCCAGCACAGATCACTCAACACAGCGCTGGTCCTTAAGGGGGGGTAAAGGGTGGGTCCTCAAGTGGTTAATTTAGTTGTCGGTCTTTGTACCTGGCTGTTCTAGTCTTCCCATAGTGGTATGCCCTGAGCCGGATTTTTTGCCACCCAAGGCCCACTATCAACAGTTGCTCCCCCTCAACACACACCTTTTTCCAGCAAAAGCAGCTGGGTTCCCCAGATTACAGAAATTTATAGCCTCTATACCTCTCAAATGCCAAAATTAAGAAGCCTTGGCCTCCCTAGATACAAGAATTAAGTAGCCATGTGCCGCAAGATTAAAAAATGAAGAAGTCAAATGCTTCCAGATAAGGTGAATACATATTCACATGCCTATAGATAAAGCAATATCACTCTCAACCTTGCAGCACTGGGTCCCTGGTTTGAATCCCAGTATCAGTTGAAAAGAGTGTCTGAGTCATCCGTGTAAAAAGGAAGCCACTATAGACCTCAATGATTTTTACTGTAAATCTCGATTATAAGGATGTGAAAAGCAGTGCTGCTCGGATACCACTTTTCACTATCTGTATCTAATTCGGATCCGGATACCCAGATATCCGATCCGGGTCGGATATCCGAGTTTAAACTTTTTTAATCCGGATCCGAATCGGATATCCGACAGCAGTATCCGGCCGTATTCAAATATCCAGATAGAAAACCGGAAGTGACCTGAAAATTGTAAAAAAAAAAAAAAAAAACCTTTCGGAGGTCTCTCTTTCTCCCCCTCTCTCCTTCCCTCTCTCTCTCTCCATCTCTCTCCCTTCAAAAGGGATTTTTGCCATTGAAGGTGATTTTGACTTTTGCTGGGATATCTGAACTAACTATCCACCCGGATTTCGGATTTCAGATGGGAAATCCAAGTTTGCTCGGATAGTCAATTCGGATTTTAAAAAATATCCGAATTGCTATTCAAAGTTCAGATAGTGGAAAAAGTTCAGATTATCTGGGTAGTTTGGATATCCGGAATCCAGATGAGCACCGCTGGTGAAAAGGGTTCCCGAGTATTATAAGAGAATATTGGGAGCAACAACACCATGAAGTCCAAAGAACACACAAGACAGGTCCAAGACAGGTCAGGGATCAAGTTATTGAGACATTTAAAGCAGGCTTAGGCTACAAAAAATTTCCAAAGCCTTGAACATCCCAAGGAGCACTGTTTGAGCGATGATTCAGAAATGGAAGGAGTATGGCACAACTGTAAACCTACCAAGAGAAGGCCATCCACCTAAACTCACAGGCCGAACAAGGAGAGCGCTGATCAGAAATGCAGTCAAGAGGCCCATGATGACTCTGGACGAGCTGCAGAGATCTACAGCTCAGGCAGGAGACTCTGTCCATAGGACAACTATTAGTCATGCACTGTACAAAGTTGGCCTTTATGGAAGAGTGGCAAGAAGAAAGGCATTGTTAACAGAAACCATAAGAAGTCCCGTTTGCAGTTTGCCACAAGCCATGTGCATACCTCCCAACTTTTTGAGATGAGAAACCGGGACACTTAAGCCATGCACCGACCACGCCCCCAACCACACCCCCTGACACACCCCTAGTCCAAAAATGTATATATATATATATATATATATATATATATATATATATATATATATATATATATATATATATATATATATATATATATATATATAGTGGGGAGAAGGGTGAGGGTGCCCATGGGTGTGGAGGTAAACCGTAAAAAGAAAGATCGAGGCGCCAGCCGCGGCTGTGGTGTGCGGGATGCGGGTAAAGCTTGTCCCCCCTCCCTCCGAATGTGCCCCCCAGTGTCCCCCTGTATGGCGAGATACGAGCGCAGCAGAGCGGCAGTCTTACCATTCCTCTTCGCATATGGGCATCTCGTCTTCTCAGCTTCCTGTGACGTCACAGGAAGTAGTTGGAAGCAAGAGATGCCAGTACGCGAGGAAGATGGTAAGACTGCCGCTCTGCTGCGCTCGTATCTCGCCATACAGGGGGACACTGGGGGGCACATTCGGAGGGAGGGGGGACAAGCTTGACCCGCATCCCGCACACCCCAGCCGCGGCTGGCGCCTCGATCCTTCTTTTTTCCTCCGCTGCCTCCTCTGCTGCTAGCCGGGACAAAGGGGGGCTATCCCGGGACAGCGGGGCCCCTCCCCCAACCCGTGACGGTCCCGGCGAAATCGGGACGGTTGGGGCCCCTGCATGTGGGGGACACAGCAACCATGTGGAAGAAGGTTCTCTGGTCAGATGAGACCAAAATGGAACTTTTTGGCCACAATGCAAAATGCTATGTGTGGCAGAAAACTAACACTGCACATCACTCTGAACACACCATCCCCACTGTCAAATATGGTGGTGGCAGCATCCTGCTCGGGGGGTGAATCTCTTCAGCAGGGACAGGGAAGCTGGTCAGAGTTGATGGGAAGATGGATGGAGCCAAATACAGGGCAAACTTGGAAGAAAACCTCTTGGAGACTGCAAAAGACTTGAGACTGGGGCGGAGGTTCACCTTCCAGCAGGACAATGACCCTAAACATAAAGCCAGGGCAACAATGGAATAGTTTAAAAACAAAACATATCTATGTGTTAGAATGGCCCAGTCAAAGTCCAGATCTAAATCCAATCGAGAATCTGTGGCAAGATCTGAAAACTGCTGTTCACAAACGCTGTCCATCAAATCTGACTGAGCTGGAGCTGTTTTGCAAAGAAGAATGGGCAAGGATTTCAGTCTCTAGATGTGCAAAGCTGGTAGAGACATACAGGGGTGTAACTAGGCCCCACCGGGCCCCCCTGCAGATTTTCAGAGCGGGCCCCCCCCCCTCCCTGGGGCCCGCTCGGGGCCGTTTTGTGGGAGCTGGAGGGGTGGCAGCATGAGGGGAAAGCCTTGGAGACAGTCGGCGGGGAGAGGGGAAGTTCTCTCCCTCACCTCGGGGCTCTCTCCCCCCTCTCCCCGCAGGCGCTGCAGGGCCTATTGGTACGCCAGTGGAGACATACCGTAAAAGACTGGCAGCTGTAATTGCAGCAAAAGGTGGTTCTACAAAGTATTGACTCAGGGGGCCGAATAATTACGCACAGCCCACTTTGCAGTTATTTATTTGTAAAAAATGTTTGGAATGATGTATGATTTTCGATCCACTTCTCACATGTACACCACTTTGTATTGGTCTTTCATGTGGAATTCCAATAAAATTGATGCATGTTTGTGGCAGTAATGTGACAAGATGTGGAAAACTTCAAGGGGGCCGAATACTTTTGCAACCCACTGTGTATATATGTGCATACATATATATATATATATATATATCTCCTTTTTTCCCATCTAGTTGACACTTTAGGGCTTTTGGTTTAGTTCCCACTAGACTGCTTATAAAAACTGGCATTTTGCATGGTAGAGTAGGACTCACCAGATTGGGGACACTTTGGCGCAGTTGGTGAGCTTAAGCGCGTTAAAGCGTAACCAAGAGCCCCTGTCACTGTTTTCCTGTTGTGTGCTGCAGCCCCTCTGTACTTATATATTTCTTATGGAGTCTGGGGACCTCCAGCGCTGCGTGCATGCTTTGCATAGAATTGCATTAAAAAAATTTTTGGTTTGTGCTGCTCACCCCTTGGTAATTTATTTATAATTTTCCCCTGTGAGCCTGCATGACCACGCCCACCTCTAGCACAGTTAAGTATGTAAATGAGTGCTTTGCACATGTTAAGAGAGTTCGTTTGGTAGCTAGGTGAAGGGTGAGGTGTTTTTAATCTCCTTTTTTCCCATCTAGTTGACACTTTAGGGCTTTTGGTTTAGTTCCCACTAGACTGCTTATAAAAACTGGCATTTTGCATGGTAGAGTAGGACTCACCAGATTGGGGACACTTTGGCGCAGTTGGTGAGCTTAAGCGCGTTAAAGCGTAACCAAGAGCCCCTGTCACTGTTTTCCTGTTGTGTGCTGCAGCCCCTCTGTACTTATATATTTCTTATGGAGTCTGGGGACCTCCAGCGCTGCGTGCATGCTTTGCATAGAATTGCATAAAAAAAATTTTGGTTTGTGCTGCTCACCCCTTGGTAATTTATTTATAATTTTCCCCTGTGAGCCTGCATGACCACGCCCACCTCTAGCACAGTTAAGTATATAAATGAGTGCTTTGCACATGTTAAGAGAGTTCGTTTGGTAGCTAGGTGAAGGGTGAGGTGTTTTTAATCTCCTTTTTTCCCATCTAGTTGACACTTTAGGGCTTTTGGTTTAGTTCCCACTAGACTGCTTATAAAAACTGGCATTTTGCATGGTAGAGTAGGACTCACCAGATTGGGGACACTTTGGCGCAGTTGGTGAGCTTAAGCGCGTTAAAGCGTAACCAAGAGCCCCTGTCACTGTTTTCCTGTTGTGTGCTGCAGCCCCTCTGTACTTATATATTTCTTATGGAGTCTGGGGACCTCCAGCGCTGCGTGCATGCTTTGCATAGAATTGCATAAAAAAAATTTTGGTTTGTGCTGCTCACCCCTTGGTAATTTATTTATAATTTTCCCCTGTGAGCCTGCATGACCACGCCCACCTCTAGCACAGTTAAGTATATAAATGAGTGCTTTGCACATGTTAAGAGAGTTCGTTTGGTAGCTAGGTGAAGGGTGAGGTGTTTTTAATCTCCTTTTTTCCCATCTAGTTGACACTTTAGGGCTTTTGGTTTAGTTCCCACTAGACTGCTTATAAAAACTGGCATTTTGCATGGTAGAGTAGGACTCACCAGATTGGGGACACTTTGGCGCAGTTGGTGAGCTTAAGCGCGTTAAAGCGTAACCAAGAGCCCCTGTCACTGTTTTCCTGTTGTGTGCTGCAGCCCCTCTGTACTTATATATTTCTTATGGAGTCTGGGGACCTCCAGCGCTGCGTGCATGCTTTGCATAGAATTGCATAAAAAAAATTTTGGTTTGTGCTGCTCACCCCTTGGTAATTTATTTATAATTTTCCCCTGTGAGCCTGCATGACCACGCCCACCTCTAGCACAGTTAAGTATATAAATGAGTGCTTTGCACATGTTAAGAGAGTTCGTTTGGTAGCTAGGTGAAGGGTGAGGTGTTTTTAATCTCCTTTTTTCCCATCTAGTTGACACTTTAGGGCTTTTGGTTTAGTTCCCACTAGACTGCTTATAAAAACTGGCATTTTGCATGGTAGAGTAGGACTCACCAGATTGGGGACACTTTGGCGCAGTTGGTGAGCTTAAGCGCGTTAAAGCGTAACCAAGAGCCCCTGTCACTGTTTTCCTGTTGTGTGCTGCAGCCCCTCTGTACTTATATATTTCTTATGGAGTCTGGGGACCTCCAGCGCTGCGTGCATGCTTTGCATAGAATTGCATAAAAAAAATTTTGGTTTGTGCTGCTCACCCCTTGGTAATATATATATATATATATATATATATATATATATATATATATATATATATATATATATATATATATATATATATATATATATATATATATATATATATGCTATAAAATGGCGCTCGATATAGCCAAGATTTTGTTTCGGCTGTAAAAGGGTGCTGGATATAGCTGAGATATTTGTTTCGGATACAAAAGAGCTCTGGATATAGCCGAGATTCGTTTTGGCTATAAAAGGGTGCTGGATATAGTCAAAATTTTTGGGGCTATATAAATGCGGCTACAAGATCGGTTTTATCAGCAAGTGACAAAATTTGGTTATATCAGTTAATTTGATTAACCAGTTCGGCCTATCTGGACGAACTTACTCGACCAGATAGGCTCTGCTGCTGCCGCCGCGTGGTGCGCGCGCAATCGGGCGCGCTCCCGCAGCCCGCCGCTAGCCCCCCGATCAATGAATGGTAATATAATTCCCATTCACCGATCTAAGTCCCCCGGAGAAATACCAACGCTTTCTATTCAGAGGGAGCAGTATTTCTGCCCCCAGGAAACTTAACCACCTTCTTTTTAGTTCCTGGATGCGAGATCGTTCGCATTCAGGACTTTTTTGACTGTGGCCATCTTGTGGCCAAATAGTAAACTGCACCCACATACATTTTTTGTTAAACAATTTTATTATTTAACATGTAAAATTAGCTGTTTCCCTCCCACACCAAAAATTACCCAAATACATTTTTTATTAAAAAAATAAATTAAAAAAATACAATAAAAAAACAAAAACAACATAAATAGTTACCCAAGGGTCTGAACTTTTTAAATATGTATGTCAAGAGAGTATGTTATTATATTATTTTAAATTATAAGCTTATAAATAGTGATGGACGCAAATTGAAAAAATGCACCTTTACTTCTAAATAAAATATCGGCGCCATAAATTGTGAGAGGGTCATCATTTAAACTGTGTAATAACCGGGACAGATGGGCAAATAAAATACATGAGTTTTAATTACGGTAGCGTATATTAATTTCAAACTATAATGGCCAAAACCTAAGAAGTAATGATTTTTTTTTCATTTCTTTCTCTTCCTGTTAAAATGGATTTAGAAAAAAATAATTCTTAGCAAAATGTAATACCAAAAAGAAAGCCTAATTGGTGGCGGAAAAAACAAGATACAGATCAATTAATTGTGATAAGTAGCAATAAAGTTATTGGCAAATGAATGGGACGTGAACGTTGCTAGGATGCATGAGGTTTTCGACACTGCGGTGCTGAACCGGTTAAATTAGTTAATTATATTATATCCATTAATTTGGTTCTATCAGTTCAAAATAACATATACATTTGACATGAAATGCGGCGAAGACTGGGCACCACCATGGGGGATTAGGATTAGGCACCAGTCTGTATAGCTACTCAGATGCCCCCACTCCACCGGTACAGTACAGCAAGCTAGATGCCCTCCCTAACCCCCCGATATAGTATGGCTACCCAGATGACCGCCATCCCCCAGTACAGTATGGCAAACTACAGGGGCATAACCATAGCCCCTGCAAGGGATGCCTCCGCAGGGGGGGCTTTAGGGGGAGAAGCCTAAGGGGGGGCCTGGCTCTGGGTCCCTCCAGGGCCATTCTTAGGGGAAGGTGTGGGCGCAGCACTGGAAGGGGGAGAAGCAGGAACAAACAGCAGCGGGGAGGGGGGCCTGACACCCCCTCCCTCACCATGGGCTACTATCAGCGCTCCCTCCTCCAGCAACGACAGTTGAGGGGGGCCCCATCCAAAGTTTTTCAGGGGGCCCAGTGATTTCTAGTTACGCCACTGGCAAACTAGATGCCCTCCCCATACCCCCAATAGAGTATAGCTACCCAAACCTCCCCCCACCCCCTTCCAGTACAGTATATCAAACCAAATGCCATCCCCATCCCCCCAATACAGTATGGCTACCCAGATCTGTGTGTCCCCCTCCCTAAATATGGTATAGCAAGCTAGAAGTCCTCTCCATTCCCCAAATACAATATAGCTCCCCAGATGTCCCCTCACCAGTACAATTTGGAAAGCTAGATGCCCTCTCCATTTCCCCCAGTCGAGTATAGCTACCCAGATGTGTCCCCTCCCCAAGTACAGTGTGGCAAACTAGATGCCCTCCCTGCCCCCTTCCCCCCAATACAGTTTGGGCAGCATCCCAACCCCCCCCCCCCTCCCGGAGAGCTGAACAGTGATTCACCTACAATGTTCTCCTCCTGTTAGCCACCCTCGCTTGCTGCACTGCCCGGTGACAAGTAATCAGGCCTCCGATCAGCGATGGCCACAGCTCACAGTGTTGATGATAGAGGTGCCATGCACAGTGCATGCATGCCCGGTGCCTTATTTATCTTGATTTTATATAAGCATCATGCCTTCATACCTTACTGTGTTAGACAATTCATGTTGAATGAGGTAGATTGGGAACATTTCAGAGCTGTATTATTATTATAGATTTATAAAGCACCAACATATTCCATAGCACTGTACAAAGTAAGAACTGAACATGGGGTACATAATAATACAGACAAATGCCTCTCAGCTATCTCATCCTGAATGTCAGCCAGGTTGCTAAAGTTAAACCTGGATGAAACAGAACTCCTAATCTTCCCAGGACCAGATTTCTGGCAAGCTCACCTAGGCCGTGGCCTAGGGAGCCAGATAATTGACCCTTGTTTAGGGTGGCTGGGGGGCATTTTATTACTATGTTTCAAAGCAAACATACTTTCAAAGCGCCCGCCACCCAACCGCGCTTCATCCATTCTGGTGCCAGCTACACTTTCCTCCACCATTACACAAGCAGCCAGCACTGTAACATGACATGAGGCAGCCAGACCCAGTCCGTCCGCAGCTGCCCTCTGCAAACTCTAATGCAGGGTGGCTGGCCATGGACGGACCGGGTCTGGCTGCCTCATGTCATGCTGGCTTCTTGTGTAATGGTGGAGGTGAGAGTAGCCGGCGGCCAGAATGAATGATAACGTGGGCGGTGTTTTGCCTCACGGTAAGGGTTTTTAAACCCTCTAACTTTGCTCACCACCGTAGTGGGTAAAATGAATTGCAGCAAAACACGAGGAAAGGTTCAATAGTAATATTTATTGAGCTACAATCCTGTTATAATAATTATCTAGGCTTGCAGAATTATAGATACATTGTATTTGAGTAATTAGTGAGCACCAATATTCTTACCAAGTATTGTAGCATCACCCAGAGAAGATCGGGGGACCTCAGCGACCTCGGAGGGGAAATAACTGGTGACACAAAACAGACAGCATGTCTGCTTGTCCTTCAAGAGTCCCAACTCGAAAGTATTTTTTCTCCTTTATATAGACAGAATTCAATAACTGCGCAGGCGTAGAACATGTTTCATCAATGTGCCTGTGCAGATAAGGGTGCGTGATCACCATGTGCTTGTATCAGTGTGCCTGTGCAGACAAGACACATGACTGCGTGATCACAACGTGCTTTAGAAGCATCACAGAACAAGTCTGACTATTGTTTCTTATGGCCTCAATTCACGGAGCATTATCAAACGTTTATCAAACACTTTATCAAACGTTTGATAATTTACCTCATGGGTAAAATCTCATTTTGAATTCACTAAGATGTTATATATTTGTTGAACGTTTTATCGGTAAAACATTTGATAAATATATAACACCTTAGTGAATTTAAAATGAGATTTTACCCATGAAGTAAATTATCAAACATTTGATAAAGTGTTTGATAAACGTTTGATAATGCTCCGTGAATTGAGGCCTGTGTAAGGCTTGGTGGTGTATTCTCCACAGTCAGCATGCAACGCATGAGCTGGCGTGGAGGAGGTACACACACTAGCACAAGGAAACAGGCTATCCCTAGTATAGTGGAGGGGAGGACTGACTCCAATAGGAGATTGTGGCGCACAGAGCCGGTGCAGATCTGACAGCCACAAACAATGCTTTCGTTATAACTTCTTAGCGCAAAGTAGCGCTGAGCGCATAAACCAGAACTGAGGAGATCAGGACAGGTAGACAGAATGAACGCTTGCTAGCTAGCGGCTACTTAGCGACAGCAAGCGTCCAAAACCAGACAGACTGGAATGAGGCAGCCAATGCGATGCGGCGATGGCGTGCCTCACAAAGACAGGACAGGATAGTCAGAAAATAGCAGGATTATAGATGAACGTAACACAGATAAATATACAATAAGTATGTTTTCCTAGCGTATTACAATTACAGCTATCAATGAAACTATTTGTAACGTCTGACTAACATATGTATATATCGGCAATGAACCGATATATGACATAAGCAGGAACGCTGACTAGGAATGGAGTAACACAGGGAACAGGACTCAGAAGGATTCGCTATCTCTTCGCAGAGATGAACGCAATCCACAAACGGCAACAGAACAGGACTCAGAAGGATTCGTTATCTCTTCGCAGAGATGAACGCAATCCACAAACAGTAACAGAACAGGATTCAGAAGGATTCGTTATCTCTTCGCAGAGATGAACGCAATCCACAAACAGAACCAGGAGCAGGGTAACTACCTCAGCACGGGTGGTCACGGTACGCGCAACCTACCAAAACGTGCTGGAAAGCTGACTAACTGCACACAGGATATAAACAGTTCGTGTACGTATACATCAGCGACACTGATGTATCAACGTAACACAAATACAAGGAAAATAATAAACGTGCTGGTATGCATATATATTGGCAATGAACCAATATATGATGCAAAGACCAGCAAAGTATCTTTACAACAAGAAACACGATCGGGGGCTAAAGCGACAGCAAGGCAGGCTTAAGCTGAAGCTATGAAAACCCAAGGAAACCCTGCAGGAAGCAGATCTTTATACTGAGGTCATCCAATGGGAGCAGACATGCAGATTCCCACACAGGTGAATGATAATCAGTCACAAGCTGACAGCAGGGAAAGACAGACAAAGCTATGCAGCTTGCATGGAAAGACATCAGAACTGCCTAAGCTGCAGCACTACTACTTCCAGCAACACCTGCTGCAGCAGCGATCATTACAGTACCCCCGCCCTTAAAAGCGGATTCCAGACGCTTTTCAAAACTGAAATTCCCAACAAAACAGTCTGACTGATAATTCATGATGACCGGGACAGCCCGGCAAGACCGAATTCCAGAATCAGTCCCCACAAGACTGGACCCATCAGAACCAGAACCTACAGAACCATGCCCATCAGTACTACAAGCCCCAGTGTGACACCCATCAGAACCATGATTTCCAGAAGAAAGCCCTCCGAAACTCCCTGAGCGATACCCACCGCCTTCCAGGAACCGTTCAGAAACGCCAAAGCCTTTGCAATGCCCACCGGTACTGTCTTTACCAACACAAAACCCACTGTTGAACCAGTCCAAGGCACCAGGACAAGTTTTCTCAGAGACCTCCCAGAACACCTTGAAGCTCCAAAGAGATCCCCATAGGTCAGAATGCCCCTTAGGCTCACATGGAGAACCATCAAGAACCCCTATGGAACCTAGGGCAATTCCCGAGTCAGGGCCACAAGGACAAACATCAATATCAGGGCTTTCAGGGACCAGAACCATCTCTGGGCATGCAGGCAGACTGGCAATATCAGAACGTGTTCCCACTAAGGAAGCATCAGAGCACGCTAACACCTTAGACACACTTGAGCATTCTGGCACACAAAGAACATCTGGGCACACCGGCACAAGAGAAACCTCTGGGCATGTCAAGGAACTGTGAGCCTCAGGGTCAGCCAAGACAGGACCAAAACCAGGACTGGCCAAAAAAAAATCATCATGACTAAACTTCGCAACTACTGGACTTTTACACGAGAATGCTGGATCAGACTTAGATGTCGCTGATTCCAGCAAAGTCAGTAACAAATCAGATTCAGGGGCACTAACAAGACAGGACAAATCTTCTGATGTATGCACTGAACCAGATAGGGACTCCACAACTACCTCTGGACTGGACAGAGACTCATTTAATACACTGGATTGGAGCTCATGAGGTGCTGCAGAACAAGTCAGTATTGCAGCAGCCCCCACTGGACTAGGCAAAACTGAGGAATTCCCTGGACAGGAAGGGGACTCTGGAACCTCTGCCACAGCGGCCAGAGAACCAGAATCTTTCAGGATACAGGGCTGGGTTTCAGGAACACTCATCAGACCGGACTGAAATTCTGAGATTTCTATTATTTTGACCAGAGAATCAGAATTATCCATGTTACAGGGCAAGACTTCTGAAACATTCAGAGGACAGGGCTGGAGTTCCTCGGCTGTTACAACACTGGAGAGGGACTCAACAACATTGGTTAAATCAGACTGTGTACAGGGCAAGGTATCTGACACACTTGCTGACAAGGACAATATTTCAATGGCTTCTGCTTTGCTGGGCAGAAATTCATCAAGTTTTATTAGAGCAGACTGTAATTCCAAAACAGCTGCTAGACAAGTGAATATTACTGCAACACCAACTGAGGTAAGCAGTGCTTCAGCCTCCTCTGATAGAGGGTTTAAAGTATCCAAAGTACTGGGTGAAGCATAAGACTCTGCGACCACAGCTTCACTGGACAGGATCACTGAACAGTCCATATTGCAGGGCAAAACCATGGAAGCACCTGCTGGACAGCATAATGATTCTGTGACCTGAGTTTCATTGGAGAGATCTACTGCACAATTCATGGTACAGGGCAAATTTATTGGAAAATTTTCTGAACAAGGTAATAATTCTGCGATTTCAGGTTCACATAGCAGATGCTCTGAGCTATTCACGACACTAGAGCGAGGTGTAGAAACAGGAAGATCAAGACACAATGTTTGCGCATCTGAATCACCATTCATTTGTAAAATTGGAAAATTCAGATGCTGGGGTTCTGAGGTTACTAGACAGGATTGCTGGGACTCGGAAACTGATGTAGTGCATCTATAGGCATCTGCTGGATCAGACAGGAGTTGAACTTTATTAACACAGGTAATTTCTGCAGAAGTGTTTGCAGAGACAGGCAAGATTTTTCTGGTGTCTGTTTCACTAAACAAAGAGTCATGAGTACTGGCTAGGCTGGACTCGGAAGTCAGCAGGACCTCTGGATTCTCTGCTGAGAAATTTGCGCAGGGCAAGGTTAAGAATGTATCAGTGGCTTCTGTTTTACTGGGAAGTAACACTGAGTTATCCATGGTACAGGGTGGAATTGCAGGAACTTCAATTTCACACAAAAAGAGCTCCGAATCACCTGCTGAATCAGCCAAAGGTGCTGAAGCAGGCGGGTCAGAACGCCAAATTTGCGAATTCGGAGTCACATAAAAATCATCCAAAATCAGTTCCCACACATCAATCAAAGGAGCCACACAGTCATACCTACACACACCAGCCTCTATTAGGTTATAGGCTGACTTAATGCATGCGTTCAATACCATTTCACTTTTTGCACTGTAAAATTGACAAAATGAACTTGAATCATTCTTCCATTCACAGACCAGGGCTTCCATCTCTCCCCTCTCGAATGGAGGATCCCATGCATACTTAACAGCGAAACATTTAGGCTGATCACAGTCTGCAGATATGATTGTGGCAGGCACATGTATAGGTTTAATTAGCAGGTGATTGGCAGATTCCTTATTCTTAAGAATCTCCAATACCTGTAGCAAGTGTTGAACTGTAGTGTATGCAAACTTTCCTTGCTTCACAAATAAGTTGATTTGTTCAATACTCTGTAATATCTCCTCATAATCATACTCAGATAATTCTTTTAAACAAAAATCTTTATTTTCCCTAGCCAGGAAGGAAAGTTCATTAGTAGTTTCATAAGTCCATTTAACTCCCCTGAAAGACAATTGCATTTCATTATCTGTTAATGGCAGAATCTCATTATAGGTCTCAGTCGCTAAGGATAATGATTCTGCAGATTGGACACGTTTCTTAGAACGTTTGCGTTTTGCCTTTGACCTTGCTGTTTTTGGTGATTTATTCAAAGCTGCAGGAAAATTATCAGTAACACTTTCTGCTTGCTGCTCATTCTTGCAAGCAATTGAAGGAGCAGCTGATTGGCCTGCTGCCAGGAGTTCATTAAGAGGAAAAGGCAATGGATCTATGCGCAACCAGTTATGGATCACAAACGCTAGAAATTCCAGCGGTCTCTCTATCAAATCGGAATGATTGAGAACATCAAATGCCCACTGGAATAATTCCCCTTTAAACAAAATATAACTTAGTTGGAGTGCCCAGGTTGAAACAGGAGTCGCTTGGAGATCAGGATTGGTCAGGAACCTGGCACATTCAGAGAAAAACTCATTTTCTGTTTCAGAGCTAAGTTCTTCAAATTTCTTAAAGGAACAGGAACCATAATTAACAGTGTCATACTTTCTGGGAATCCCCCCCACAATGGGGATTGGTAAGGGGGTTTTCATAATGTAAGGCTTGGTGGTGTATTCTCCACAGTCAGCATGCAACGCATGAGCTGGCTTGGAGGAGGTACACACACTAGCACAAGGAAACAGGCTATCCCTAGTATAGTGGAGGGGAGGACTGACTCCAATAGGAGATTGTGGCGCACAGAGCCGGTGCAGATCTGACAGCCACAAACAATGCTTTCGTTATAACGTCTCAGCGCAAAGTAGCGCTGAGCGCATAAACCAGAACTGAGGAGATCAGGACAGGTAGACAGAATGAACGCTTGCTAGCTAGCGGCTACTTAGCGACAGCAAGCGTCCAAAACCAGACAGACTGGAATGAGGCAGCCAATGCGATGCGGCGATGGCGTGCCTCACAAAGACAGGACAGGATAGTCAGAAAATAGCAGGATTAAGATAGATGAACGTAACACAGATAAATATACAATAAGTATGTTTTCCTAGCGTATTACAATTACAGCTATCAATGAAACTATTTGTAACGTCTGACTAACATATGTATATATCGGCAATGAACCGATATATGACATAAGCAGGAACGCTGACTAGGAATGGAGTAACACAGGGAACAGGACTCAGAAGGATTCGCTATCTCTTCGCAGAGATGAACGCAATCCACAAACGGCAACAGAACAGGACTCAGAAGGATTCGTTATCTCTTTGCAGAGATGAACGCAATCCACAAACAGTAACAGAACAGGATTCAGAAGGATTCGTTATCTCTTCGCAGAGATGAACGCAATCCACAAACAGAACCAGGAGCAGGGTAACTACCTCAGCATGGGTGGTCACGGTACGCGCAACCTACCAAAACGTGCTGGAAAGCTGACTAACTGCACACAGGATATAAACAGTTCGTGTACGTATACATCAGCGACACTGATGTATCAACGTAACACAAATGCAAAGAAAATAATAAACGTGCTGGTATGCATATATATTGGCAATGAACCAATATATGATGCAAAGACCAGCAAAGTATCTTTACAACAAGAAACACAATCGGGGGCTAAAGCGACAGCAAGGCAGGCTTAAGCTGAAGCTATGAAAACCCAAGGAAACCCTGCAGGAAGCAGATCTTTATACTGAGGTCATCCAATGGGAGCAGACATGCAGATTCCCACACAGGTGAATGATAATCAGTCACAAGCTGACAGCAGGGAAAGACAGACAAAGCTATGCAGCTTGCATGGAAAGACATCAGAACTGCCTGAGCTGCAGCACTACTACTTCCAGCAACACCTGCTGCAGCAGCGATCATTACACACTGTGAGAACTCTGCACAACATCTCATATTTTGACTAGTGTTGTAGATAGCAACATTCTCATGGTCAGTTGGCCATGAGAATAAAAAAACATGTTTACTAAAATAACCACTAGTGTTGTGACTAGCAGCATTTCATGGTCAGTTTTCAATGGGAATGAACAAATGTGTTATTTGGAATTATAACTGCCAGTGTTGTAATGAACTATCATAGAACATCCAGTACTAAAAGAAGCTAACATATCTACTGTGAACAGTAATCTCTGATCAATCAATCAATCAATCAATCAGACATTCATGTCACTTTTGTATCTCAATCGGCCCTCGATTAGTGTTCACGAACCATATGTTGCACACCTAACCCGAGACCGACGACACAGTCAAAACGACACATAACAATTCCAAAGGAGTCAAAAGTATCATACAGATACACAGAATTAAAACTGGATGAATTAAAAAGTCCAACACTTTGGTAGCTCTTGGAGAATAAACCATAATAATATCCCACCAATGGTGAGAGGTTGCATCTGTAATTGCAGATTCAACTTTCACTAATTCTCCTGAACGAATTGTGGTAGCAATGACATGTTGTGGAAGAGTCTTGATTAATAAAACAATATGGCGTCGGATATTTTCGGAAGCTAATAATATATTGTGTAAACGCGTGAGATTGAAGTTCCAATTAGGTGACCAGAATTTGGTAACTGAGGTCTCCATATCCCCCTGCAAAATTATGCCAAATTAAAAAAGAAACATTAGATAGACAACCTGAAAAGGGAGTCTACATATGTGGAATCACTTCTGTATTTGTGACCAAACACACCTGTTATGGAGCTATTTCAACCATCACCTCATAGGACAATGGAAGAATTGTCCATTTACATACATTGACCGTATTCTGCAGAAGACAGGGTTCATAGACTGCCGACTGCAACTTACAGATTTTACCTTCCAGAGTAGAATCGCAGAAGGAAAGGTCATGAGTTTGATTAAAGATGTCAACATATCAAAAGACAAACACTTATATCGCGCTTTTCTCCTAGCAGACTCAAAGCGCTAGAGCTGCAGCCACTAGGACGCGCTCTATAGGCAATAGCAGTGTTAGGGAGACTTCTCTAAGGTCTTTTGCCTGCCACACAGTTCCAGGAAGAATTAAATTAGCAACTGTACAGCAGCCTCCAGCTCAGCACTCCCGATTGGACTGGTCTTTGTGCGGTTTATCATTATCCATTGGGAAGCAGTTGAATTTATAGGCACTAGCTTAGTACCCGGAGTTCAGGCTCCAACCCCCAAAGTGACCAACAACACGATAGCAAGGAAACCGAGCATATGACATGCATGACATCAGGGGCGTAGCTAGAAATCACTGGGCCCCCCTGTGAAACTTTGGATGGGGCCCCCTCTCACCAACCCACCCCCTGCTTTCTGCACAAGTAAACTGAGAACCAATGTTATTCAATTGGCTAGAGCATGTTTTGCCCATGCAGATAAAAACTGACAGCAGTAAAGCATTGCAGGCATTTTCTTTATCAATTACATTAGTTGTGATAAAACGAGCATGTTTTCACTCATACAGACATGGTGTACAGAAAACGCATATGGAAAACTGACAGACGATTGTGCTCCCAGCCGCAGCTTATTACACTCACTCTGTCCATCTCTGATGGAACAGAACTGCCTCTGCAGACTTTTCCAGCATCACTACAGAACACAGCACTTGGGGAGGGGTAGAGAGGTTTTGGGCTGGGCGCTGTACAGAGGAGCCTGCTGCACACTGAACAGGGACTCTCTACAAATCTCTGTCTACAACACTTTGTATGATTTGTTATCAGTAGCTGAGCATATGCAGTCATTAGAACAGTTGTGCAGATAATAGAAAAGTTTTACTCTCTGTACCCATAGTTATCAGTCTCTCAGGATGGGGCCCCCTGTGGCTTCTGGGCCCCCCTGCAGCTGCATACCTTGCAGGGTCTATTGTTACACCCCTGCATGACATTGATCTAAAAGTACAAACAAGTATAAATCATTCTTGAAAGTAACATTTTTCTTGCAGGACATGCTCCCACTACTCTCTTCCAAACAAAATTATCAATAAAGTTTTTCATCCGTACAGCAACTACCTCAGCTTTATCTGGAGTAGAGATGGCCGGAACCTCCGATTTTCAGTTCGCGAACTTCCACAAAAGTTCGGTTCGCGCGAACTTTTGCGAACCGCAATAGACTAGAACCGAAAAAAAACTAGGAAAAATTATGCTGGCCACAAAAGTGATGGAAAAGATGTTTCAAGGGATCTAACACCTGGAGGGGGGCATGGTGTAGTGGGATACATGCCAAAAGTCCCAGTGAAAAATCTGGATTTGACGCAAAGCAGCGTTTTAAGCACAGAAATCACATTGAATGCTAAATTGCAGGCCTAAAGTGCTTTAAAACATCTTGCATGTGTATACATCAATCAGGAAGTGTAATTAGAGTACTGCTTTACACTGACACACCAAACTCACTGTGTAATGCACCCCAAACAGCAGTGATGGCCGTGCTGGACTGGTGCGCACCATGGCCAGAGTGCAGGCCGTGGCGGTTTTTAAGCCCATATGGTCGCCGGGCTGTGGTAGCTCAATGATAGAACAACAGTGACTGTCCAGCTGATCAAATTTGGTCTGTCCACAATGAAGCAACAACCTTATCTTTGGTGTGCCACCCCCCGGGACACTCATATAGCTGGCGGTCATTGCTTCATTGTGATATGCAAGCCCCTTCACCGCGGCATGGTAATGATCATGAAGGGGAATGTGCACATGTTCATGCCTTTTGTTTTGTTGTTGCAGCTGCAGTGCAGCCAGAAAAAATTAGGCAGGCATGTACACGCACCAGAAAAATTTGTATAGCGGCCGCTACTAGCAGCGGCCTTAAAAATTCAGGAATCCGTCTGGAGTCCTGGACCCTTTTGGTGGTGCGCAGCAGAGAAGGTAAGCGGCCTGCAGGCAGAGATGCTGTGTGGCACTGGGGAGTGACTTAGTCCTGGGGCAGGCAGCCAGTCACACGGCGTGCAGGCAGAGATGCTGTGTGTGGGGACTGACATAGTCTTTGGGTGGGCAGTAGCCCTTCGGGATCCATGCCTCATTCATTTTGATAAAGGTGAGATACTGAACACTTTTGTGACTTAGGCGACTTCTCTTCTCAGTGACAATGCCTCCAGGTGCGCTGAAGGTCCTTTCTGACAGGATGCTTGAGGCATGGCAAGACAGAAGTTGGATGGCAAATTGGGACAGCTCTGGCCACAGGTCAAGCCTGCACACCCAGTAGTCCAAGGGTTCATCGCTGCTCACAGTGTCTACATCCACACTTAAGGCCAGGTAGTCGGCTACCTGCCGGTCCAGGCGTTTGTGGAGGGTAGATCCAGAAGCGCTAAGGTGAGGCGTTGGACTAAAGAATGTCCGCATGTCTAACATCACCATGAGATCGCTGGAGCGTCCTGTCCTTGCCTGCATGGACATGGGAGAAGGATTACTGGCAGTGGTACCTTTAATGCGTTGTGCTGTGACATCACCCTTATATGCATTGTAAAGCATACTTGCCAGCTTGTTCTGCATGTGCTGCATCCTTTCTGCCTTCAGGTGAGTTGGTAACATGTCCACCACTTTGTGCCTATACCGAGGGTCTAGTAGCGTGGCCACCCAGAACAGGTCATTCCCCTTGCGTTATATACAGGTAGGTATATGCAGTGATGAGGTGGGTGCACTCAACACAACAGGTAGGTATATGCAGTGATGAGGTGGGTTCACTGAACACAACAGGTAGGTATATGCAGTGATGAGGTGGGTGCACTGAACACAACAGGTGGGTATATGCAGTGATGAGGTGGGTGCACTGAACATAACAGGTAGGTATATGCAGTGATGAGGTGGGTTCACTGAACACAACAGGTAGGTACAGTGGCGGCTCCAGGAATTTTTTTGGGGGATGCTATGCAGGTGCTGGATAATTTTGAAGAGGGGCTAGGTGTTGCGGCGTGCGAAGCGTGCCGCCGAGAGGGGCGAGGCCAACTAAAGAGGGGCGTGGCCATCAATAGAGGGATGTGGTAAAGTGCTGGAGTATATTCCAGTGATTTATAAATACATAATGATATGGTAAGATATAAGAGTATGGTCGGATTAGATTGTGAGCTCTTCCGAGAACCTGACTATGCACTCTGTAAAGTGCTTAATAAGATGTTACTGCTATATAAATATAGTATGGACATTACACTGACAGGATTAGAGTGTGAGCCAGCCTAGCTAGGCCCAGTGGGCCTGGCTGGCCCTGGCGCAGGTAGCGCCTGCAGGCAATGATAATGACGCTGCAAAAGGGGCCCCAAACCCCCCCCCCCCTTCCCCGCCCGCCCAATGCCCACGCTGAACTGGGCCTCCCTCACTCACACAATGGGACTGGCTCTCCTCTCTCCGACTCCAGACCTCCGCACTCTCTGTTTCCAGTCCAGGCTCTGACTGACGGTCTCTCTCTCGCTGATCGGCTCTCGACTCCGCGCTCCGGGCTCCCTCTCTCCGCCCTCACCACGTCGACACCATGCGGCATGCGCAGTTTTATGCTGCCTGGCCGAGTGATGTCACGTCAGCGTGCACTGCGCACGGAACGTCTGGCGTCAATCGCCGCAGTGCACACAGCAAGAGGGAGCCTGAGCAGAGCACAGCAGCGTTAGTGGCGTGCTAGACGGGGCTGGGGCTGGGTTAGTGGGCTGGGCTAGTGCCTTGGAAAAATTAAAGCAACAGAGCGGCTCTGTATGAGAAAAAATGTTTTTAAAAAAATTTCAAATCAGCACCAGTTTTTTTAAGGGGGTGCTAATAGGGTGTTTGGAGGATTTTAGGGGGTGCTTCAACAACCAAAGCACCCACCTGGCGCCGCCCCTGGGTAGGTATATGCAGTGATTAGATGGGTTCACTGAACACAACAGGTAGGTGTATGCAGTACTAGGTATTACAATGTGCACCTGTCACACACACAGGTAGTCAGTAGTCACTGAATGTGCTGGCCTGGCTGACAGTGGCACACACACAGTATGAATTAGCAAGGCTGTCTATGCAACACAAGTATCAGTGGGACATTCAGAAAAAAAAATCACAAGAACAAGATTAGCTCTCAAAAGAGCTGTTGTGGGGTGCTATTTTAGCAATAAGAATCAGCAAGGAGCAAGCTAACAAGCCTACAAGAGCCTAACTAATCTTTCCCTATGAGAGAGTCTGATGCGGCTGTCCCTTCTCTAATTAGTGCAGGCACGCGTGTGAGTGATAACGATCTGGTGACTGATAGGCCGCGGGGCAGCGGGACCACTAAAACTATGAATTTTAGAAAAGCAAACTTCATTCAACTCAGGCAGGCACTAAGTTTGGTGAACTGGGATAATGTACTACAAGGGGAGGACACTGAAGGGAAATGGCAAGCTTTTAAACTTACTCTCTATCAATATTGTAGTATGTATATCCCATATGGAAACAAAATATCTAGGAATAAAAAAAGGCCTCTATGGATGCATTAAACAATTATGAGGAGTGCAATAAAAATTGTAAAAATGAAATTAGGCTGGCAAAGATTGAAGCTGAAAATCAAATCGCTAGGGATATCAAATCCAACCCAAAAAAGTTTTACAAGTATATCAACTCTAAAAAAAGAAAGGTTGACTGTATTGGACTCCTAAAGGATGAGGGGGGGGGGGGGGGAGGGGGGAGACTCAATGGTGGATGACCAAGGTAAGGCAGAGTTATTAAATGCTTTCTTTGCTTCTGTCTTCACAAGGGAAACATCACTGTTGCAAATTACAAAGGCAGAAGAGTCTCAATCTTCCAGCTGTAATATGAAATACTTAACGCAGGAAGAAGTGAAGGCAAGACTAAAATAAATTAAAAATAGACGAGGCACCTGGCCCTGATGGCATGCATCCTCGGGTCCCAAGGGGATTAAGTTCAGGTATAGATAACCCCTTTATCTTGAAGGGACTCCGAGCAGTCCAGAAACTATGGAAAGATGCATATCATTTTAAAGCTCTCTTTCTCCTCTTTCCAATGATATATAAACCGCTGCCCTACGCCTTTTAGTTTTCGCTATTTTTGCGATTGAATTTGCCGCGGCCGCAATTTCAATCGCGAAAATAAAGAAAACTAAAAGGCGTAGAGGAACGATTTAGGTGTCGCCAGAAAGAGGAGAAAGAGAGCTTTAAAATGATATCCATCTTTCCATAGTTACTTGTATTACACAGGACGGCACTTTCCCAGTGTCAGCAGCTCCATTCAGCAGAAAAAGTCGGCCTGTGTAATACAATGTAACTATGGAAAGATGGATATCATTTTAAAGCTCTCTTTCTCCTCTTTCTGGCGACACCTAAATCGTTGCTCTACGCCTTTTAGTTTTCTTTATTTTCGCGATTGAAATCGCGGCCGCGGCAATTTCAATTGCAAAAATAGTGAAAACTAAAAGGCATAGGGCGGCGGTTTATATATCATTGGAAAGAGGAGAAAGAGAGCTTTAAAATGATATGCATCTTTCCATAGTTTCTGCACTGCTCGGAGTCCCTTTAACTTTTGTGACTCTCTTTCAACTGGCAGAGTCGCAGCGGATTGGAGTACAGCCCACGTTTTCCCATTATTTAAGAAGGGCAAAAAATCAGATCCAGGAAATTATAGACCTGTAAGCTTAACATCAGTTGTATGCAAACTATTTGAAGGGTTACTAAGAGATATTATACATGACTTCATAGTAGAAAATAATCTTATTTCTCAGCATCAACATGAGTTTACTAAAGACAGGTCCTGTTTGACTAACATGCTCAGCTTTTATCAGTTAGTGAACACTAATGTGGATATTGGAAATGCTGTAGATGTGATATACTTGGACTTTGCAAAGGCCTTCGACACTGTTCCCCACAAACGTCTGGTGCAAAAGTTGAGGGTGCAAGGACTGGGGAAGAGTCTGTGTGCATGGATAGGGAACCGGCTAATGGACAGAAAATAAAGAGTTGTGGTCAATGGATCATACTCAAAATGGGAGACTGTTAGCAGTGGGGTCCCACAGGGTTCTGTGCTGCATCCAGTGCTCTTCAATTTATTTATTAATGTAGTAGATTCAGTAATGTGCAATGTTGCTATTTTTGCAGATGACACAAAATTGTGCAGAATCATCAACTCACAGGAAGATAGGGACATATTGCAACAGGATCTGGATAGGATGGCTATATGGGCACATAATGTAAATGGCAGATGAAATTCAATGTTGAAAAATGTACAGTCATGCATTTTGGTCATACCAATGGTCTAACACAATACAAAATAAATGGGATACAGTTGGGGACATAAAACCTGGAGAAAGAGTTAGGAGTACTCATCGACAACAAGTTAAATAATCACACTCAATGCCAAGCCGCTGCAGCTAAAGCTAACAAAATTTTGGGATGCATTAAAAGGGAAATAAAAACTTGAGATGCTAGCATAATATTGCCCCTGTTTAACTCTCTAGTAAGGCCACATCTGGAATATGGAATTCAGTTCTGGGCACCACATTACAGGAAAGATATTGCAGTTTTAGAGCAGGTGCAGAGACGAGCAACAAAATTGGTACGTGGGATGGAAGGTCTCACTTACCAAGAGAGGTTAGATAAACTGGGTTTATTTAGTCTAGCGAAAAGACGCCTTAGAGGGGATCTAATTAACATGTATAAATACATCAGAGGGCAATATAAAAGCTTGGCGGATGAGCTTTTTGTCCCTAGGCCTTCTCAAAGGACTAGAGGACATGATCTGCGCATGGAGGAAAAATGTTTTAGCCATTTATTTACGAAAGGGTTCTTTATAGTAAGAGTGATTAAGATGTGGAATGCATTGCCACAGGAAGTAGTTATGGCAAACTCTAGACCTGCATTTAAAGGGGGCTTAGATGTTTTTCTTGCATTGAAAGACCTCCATGGCTACAATTACTAGGTAGAGATGGGCCGAACCTCCGATTTTTGGTTCGCAAACCCAGTTTGCGAACTTCTGCGGAAGGTTCGGTTCGCTGAAAAGTTTGCGAACCGCAATAGACTCCAATGGGGAGGCGAACTTGGAAAACTAGAAACACTTATGCTGGCCAGAAAAGTGATGGGAAACCTGTTACAAGGGGTCTAACACCTGGACCCCCAGGTGGCGGAGTGGGATACATGCCAAAAGTCCCGGGGAAAAATCTGGTTTTGACGCAAAGCAGTGTTTTAAGGGCAGAAATAACATTGAATGCTAAATTGCAGGCCTAAAGTGCTTTCAAACAACTTGCATGTTTGGGTTCAAGGTGCATTTGCAGTCTCTGGGGGGGCTCAGCCCATCTCTGATCGGAGGCCATTCGGAGGCGGCCTGGTGATGCGCTGATTCCACTTTTTGCGCAATTTTCAATTTTCAATTTTACTTGGTAGCGCGCCCAGGCTATGCATATGCATAGGTAGGATTTCGTTAGTGTTAGGTCCCCTCCCATGGAGGATTGACTTCTTCGCAGAGGGAGGGACGAGTACTTAACAAGTTGCATGCGTTCAGTGTGTATTTTATCCCATAAGTGGGGCTTGCACTCTTTTGCAGGTAGGCACTCATCTGTTTTTAAGTAGCTGTAATGAATAGCGGAGATGCCGCCGCATTGGGAGAGCGGCATGGCGGCTATCTCCGTGTCCCAGCCGGCGGCTGCTGCAATGCAGCAGCGTGATGCTGCCTTGCCTGGTCCTTCTAGTGCACACAGATGGAGAACTACGCGCGCGCCAGGCGACAGGACCTTTATGCTGTTAGAAGAGGAATCAGCTGATCATGCCGATCAGCTGACTCCAGCTATGCTCCGGATTGGCTAAGTGACTGGGGCAGCGCTGTGGAGCGCTTTTAGTATATATAGGACTCGCTTGTCACTTGCAAGTTGTCTGCTGTTGCGAACATATACGTGTGAGTGCTTAGACCTGAGTCAGATCCCACAGTGTGTTAGAACCAGCCTGAGCTGGGAACTCACACTGAGTCAGATTCCATTGATAGCTTTAAAGTACTATTGTTTGCTACTGTTTCTGTGTTAGACTAGTTCCCAGGTGTTGAGACCAAGGACCTCACACCTAAGACTAGGAGATTGCTATATTGTTACTATCATCTGTTAGACTAGTTCCCAGGTGTTGAGACCAAGGACCTCACACCTAAGACTAGGATTGATATATATATATACTGTTACCTGTTATGACCTCTGGCTTTCCTGACTACTCTCCTGTTCTCTGATTCGGTACTTCCGCCCATCTGATTACCTGTTGCCAACATTGCCTGTACCTGGATACCGAATCTTCCGCTTCTGTATTTTGTCTGTCCGTGTGTTGCCGACCTGTCCTGTCTGACCTTTCTGGCTGTCACCTAGCCCCTGAGTGATCAGCCTTACTGTATACCTGTGACGCCTGCTCTTCAGGTGGTTATTAGCTGCTATATCAGGCCTATGGTCACCAACTCCACTGGAGACCATCGTGCAGCACAGTCAGTGGGTCTCTACCTATCCAAGGTCCACTGGCTGCAGTACAGTCTGATTCCCTGCTCCTCAGGGAATCCCTATCTGCAGAACACTCATTATCAATATTACTCCAGACAGTGATTCCTGCTCCTCAGGTATCCACTGGCTGCAGTACAGCCTGGTTCCCTGCCCCTCAGGGAACTCTTGGCTGCAGTAGTGTCCGTATCTCCCGCCTCACGGGAGATAACTTCTCTGATTACTGTTGCACCAAACACTATATCACATTGGGTGTCCTGTGTCTAGCTATACTAGCATTATTGGTGATTCTGCAGATCACACATAATCAGGTATAGCATCTGTATTATTGGTGATACTGCAGATCACCAATAATCAGAAAAAATCTGTGTTGCTGACACCAATCGTTACAGTAGCGCTGTTCATTTATTTGCTATGTACTAATTTAATTCATTTTTGGTCATCCGCTCACACTTAACAGCTTTGCTTTTGGTGTATATGCAGAGCCTCTGTTTGGGTTCAAGGTGCGTTTGCAGTCTCTGGGTGGGCTCAGCGCATCTCTGATCGGAGGCCATTCGGAGGCGGCCTGGTGATGTGCTGATCCCACTTTTTGCGCATTTTTCAATTTTACTTGGTAGCGTGCCCAGGTTATGCATATGCATAGGTAGGATTTAGTTAGTGTTAGGTCCCCTCCCATGGAGGATTGACTTCTTCGCAGTGTGAGGGACGAGTACTTAACAAGTTGCATGCAAGCTGTTACAGGAAACCAACATCCTCCCGTGGTATACAGGTCATGTGTATGCTCAGTGTGTATTTTATCCCATAAGTGGGGCTTGCACTCTTTTGCAGGTAGGCACTCATCTGTTTTTAAGTAGCGCTTTTCATTTCCTTGCTATGTGTATACATCAATCAGGGAGTGTAATTAGTGTACTGCTTCACACTGACACACCAAACTCACTGTGTAATGCACCGCAAACAGCTGTCTGTGTTGTGACGGCCGTGGTGGACTACTGCGCAATGCGCACCATGGCGAGATTGCTCTTCCTCACTCAGTGATGTCTGGTTAGGTAATGTCTGTCTGCTTTACCAACTTTCGATGGTTCTTTCTCTACCATTGTTAAAGCTTAAATCTATTTTTTTACATTACATTTTCTACTTGCTGTTCAGTACTTGCAACGAGAATCTATTATGGAGGGCAAGTCTGCCATTTGTGACCAAGGGTAATGGCGGTGGAACCCTACCTGGTGTGATTCCGGTCTGGAGTTGTAGCCTAACAAATGGCTACCACCACACATCCAGGCAAGGAGGGCAGCAGGCATGCCCGCCCCGAGGTAGTGACCAAAAATAACAATACGGGACTCGGGAGGACCTGCGGTTTATGAAATGAATTCACTTTAAATCCTTTAACGAGAATCTGTTATGGCGGACAAAGATGACAACAATTTCCTTTCACGAGAATCAGTTATGGAGGGCAAGTCTGCCATTGTCACCACGGGTAATGGCCGGGGGAATCCAGGTTCGATTCCGGTCCGAAGTGGGAGCCTGCTGAGACCCATGCCGTACCTGCCCTGACAATGCTTTGCAGATGGTGACTGACCACGGGAAATGGCCGTGGAAGCTGGTTTCTATTCTGTTCCGGAGTTGGAGCGTAAGAAACGGCTACCAACACACATCCAGGTAATGAAGGCAGCAGGCATGGCATGCCC
Organism: Hyperolius riggenbachi; assembly: GCF_040937935.1. NCBI lineage: Eukaryota > Metazoa > Chordata > Amphibia > Anura > Hyperoliidae > Hyperolius > Hyperolius riggenbachi. Next base: position 132,948,058 of record NC_090657.1, read on the forward strand.
GCCCCGAGGTAGTGACCAAAAATAATAATACGGGACTTGGGAGGACCTTCTGTTTTTGAAACAAATTCACTTTAAATCCTTTAATGCGTATCTGTTATGGCGGACAAAGATGACACCACTTTCCTTTCACGAGAATCAGTTATGGAGGGCAAGTCTGCCATTGTCACCACGGGTAATGGCCGGGGAATCAAGGTTCGATTCCGGTCCGAAGTGGGAGCCATGCTGTACCTGCCCTGACCGTGCTTTGCAGACCAGGCATCTGTGGTCAAATGGACCATTGACTCAGCGGAAGACAAACCAACTCAAAAGCATTTGTACAGGTTAGAGAGATTGTGGAGAGCTTTGTAGGTTAGTGTTAAGAGTTTGAACTGAATCCTCTCATTAATTGGTAGCCAGTGAAGAGCTTGACAGAGAGGGTCAGCAGAGGAAGAGCGAGAGGAGAGATGAATCAGTCGAGCAGCAGAGTTCAGTACAGAATTGAGCGGTGCTAGTCGGTTAGTTGGAAGTCCACCAAGCAATATATTGCTATAGTCCAATCGAGATATAATAAGAGCATGTACTAACATATTGGTTGTGTCATGGGAGAGAAAAGGTCGGATACGTGCTATGTTTTTCAGTGGGAAATTGCTGGAGCTGGTTAGGGAGTTAATGTGAGGAGTACATGAGAGAGAGAAGAATCAAATATTACCTCCAAACACCGTGCTTTGGGAACTGATGTTATAGACGTGTTTTTGACATTTATTGTAATATCAGGCAAAGGGGTGGACAGGGATGGTGGAAAGACTATTAGTTCAGTTTTATTCATATTAAGTTTTAAGAAGCGAGAGGACGTGAAAGAGGAAATAGCGGCCAGGCAGTCGGGAACCCGTGTGAGGAGGGAGTTAAGGTCTGGGGCCGAGAGGTACAGTTGTGTATCATCTGCATATAGGTGGTATTGGAAACCAAATGAGCTGATTAAGTTACCAAGACCGTGCATGTAGATGGAGAAGAGGAGGGGACCGAGGACAGAGCCTTGAGGTACCCCTACAGACAGAAGATGTGAAGAGGAGGTCTGATCTGAATAAGAAACAGTGAAAGACCTTCCAGAGAGGTAGGAAGATATCCAGGAGAGAGCGAGGTCCTTTATTCCTATAGATGAAAGGATCTGTAGGAGTAGAGTGTGGTCGACAGTGTTGAATGCTGATGACAGATCTAGAAGGATGAGTATGGAATAATAGCCTTTGAATTTAGCTGTGGGGAGATCATTAGCTACTTTGGTGAGGGCTGTTTCTGTGGAGTGGTTTGGCCGGAAGCCAGACTGGAACTGATCAAGCAAGGAATTTGCAGATAAATACTGACTTAGTTCAGCATGAATGTGGCGTTCAAGTAATTTAGATGCAAATGGGAGAAGTGACACTGGGCGGTAGTTAGCAAGTTCGGTGGGGTCTACAGATGGGTTTTTAAGTAGTGGTGTTCTAACATCCCTCTTAAATGAGGATGGAAAAATTCCAGTGGAGAGGGATAGGTTAAACAGCGATGTTAGGGCAGGGATGAGGGATGTGGATAGCTGTGGAATGAGATGTGATGGGATAGGATCCAAAGAACGGGTGGTTAGATGGGATTTGGAGATAAGGGAAGAGAGCGAATGTGGAGAGTGGAGAGAAACTGGAAAGAGAGCAGTCAACAAGAGGAGTGGAGATGGAGTTTGATGTCTGCGTGGAAAACACACTACGGATTTTTGCAATTTTAGCTGTAAAGTATGTTGCAAATTCTTCAGCTGATAAGCATGAAGAAAGAGGAGGAGGGGGTGGACGGAGAAGGGAGTTGAAAGTACTGAACAGGCGCTTTGGATTGTGCAAGTGGGAGGATATGAGGGAGGAGAAGTATGATTGTTTTGCAGAAGAGAGAGCGGTTTTAAACTTGGTCAACTCTTTTTTGTAAGTAATGAAATCCTCATTAGTATTAGTTTTTCTCCAACGGCGTTCAGCTACCCTAGAGCACCCCTTTAGCTGTTTAGTAGCTTTGGTCAGCCAGGGTTGGCGACTGACACGGTGTGGGCAGACATTGGTGAGGGGTGTGATTGCATCCATGACTTGCGTGATTGAGCAGTGATAGTGTGCAGCTCCTGAGTCAGGGTCAGTGAATGGTTGTGTGAGGAGAGGTGTCAAGGCATCAGAGACAGATTGCATGTCTATGTTGTGGTAGTTCCTGCGTGTATATGAGCGTGCTTGAGGCAGGGTGGTAGGAAGAGAGGAGGAGAGAGAGAAGTTTAGTAAGTTATGATCAGAGAGCGGAAGAGGAGGATAAGTGAAATCAGTGATAGAACAGAGACAAGTGAATATGAGGTCAAGTGTATGACCATTAGAGTGAGTTGGATCAGTAGACCACTGAGACAGGCCATAGGAGGAAGTAAGTGACAGAAGTTTAGTGGCGGCAGAATTGTTGGTGTCAACATGAATGTTAAAGTCACCCATAATGATGGTAGGGATATCGGAGGACAGGAACTAAAGGAGCCATGCAGAGAAGTGATCTAGGAAGAAGGAAGCAGGGCCAGGAGGGCGGTAGATTATTGCGATCTGGAGGTTAGAGGGAGAGTATAGACGGACTGCATGGACTTCAAAGGAAAGTAGAGAAAGAGAAGGAATGGGGGTTAGTGGCTTGAAGGAGCATCTATCAGAGAAAGGAATGCCCACACCACCGCCATGTTTATTCCCACTTCTAGGCGTGTGACTAATGTGGAATCCCACATAAGAGAGGGCGGCAGGTGAGACCGTGTCAGAAGGCATCAGCCATGTTTCTGTGACCCCAAAGAAGGTGAAGGCGTTGGAATTGAAAAGGTCATGGATGAAAGGAAGTCTGTTGCAGACTGAGCGGGCATTCCAGAGAGCAGCAGAGATAGGTGGGGGAGGAGGGGGGAGAAGAGGAATATTAATAAGGTTGTGGCAGTTTCGGTGTGCATGTGGCTGGCTGTTTGCAGTGCGATTAGTGTGCAAGAGTGAGGAGCGAGCCGACAGAGAGAGTCCGGGGTTTGGTGAAATGTCACCTGCAGCAAGGAGTAGTAGGAGGCAGAGAGAGCGGAAGATAGGGTGGGATTTAGATTTATGGGTAGTTGGAGCATGAAATGTATAGCGCGGTTGTATGAATAAGAAAGTTTCGTGAGAAGCAACCTGTGGAAATGATAAAAGAGGGAGAAATGTAGAGCGTGTTGCTGACAGCAGGAGGATGCAGTGAGTGTACAGATTTGAGAATAGCAGGGGAAAGCAGGCTAACCATGAAGAGCAGAGACAACATTATTGCACTAACAGTGAATCAGATTGCTAAAGTCTTGTGTCTGTTCCTTCTGGTCTCTTCTGTCTTAATTCTGGTCTAATTCGGTCGTTCTCTTTGTACTTAGAAACCGGTGTACTTTGAAATACCGGTGCATAAATCAACCAAGGTCTAATTGACTTAGAGTTGCATTTATTTAGTAAGCCCGATAAGCCTATGCTTAGCAGGCCTGATTGTATACTGACTGATGCAGGTGAGGGACTGAGCTCAGCCTGTAGCAGATCACAGTACAACTCAGGTAATTAAGCAGGAAGCTGCTCAATTGTCTATAGGTGTTGGGGCCAAATTAGCATGGAGCCATAGGAGAGCAGACTAATTCATGGAATATACAAAGCCAGTCACTTAGCTATAGTAAAATGCAAAGTATTACAGCACTTCAGAATATTCACAGATTGCAGTAAAATCGAAAGTTCACAGAAGCGCAGATCATACCATAAGAGTTAGATTGCATTCAAAGAAGGATTGCAGTACAAATTCACTTTAAATCCTTTAACAAGAATCTGTTATGGCAGACAAAGATGACACCACTTTCCTTTCACGAGAATCAGTTATGGAGGGCAAGTCTGCCATCCATTTAAGTGCAAGGTATGCACTGACTGCCAGGTATAATACAATGTGCAGTCACAGATGCAGTAAAAGGTATGCAGTGACTGCAAACAGCCGTTTGTGTAGTGACGGCCGTGCTGGACATGTGCGCACCATGACGAGAGTGCAGGTGATGGTGGCTTTACAGCCCATATGGTCGCTCGGCTGATGTAGCTGAATGACAGAACAGTGACTGTCCAGCTGATCAAATTTGGTCTGACCACAATGAAACAATGACCTTATTATCTTTGGTGTGCCACCCCCCGAGACACTCATATAGCTGGCGGTCATTGCTTCATTGTGATACGCAAGCCCCTTCACCCCGCGGCAAGGTAATGATCACAAAGAGGGATGGGCACATGTACATGCCTTTTGTTTTTTTGTTGCAGCCACCCGCAGTGCAGCCAGAAAAATTAGGCGGGCATGTACACGCACCAGAAAAATTAGTTTAGTGGCCGCTGCTAGCCTTAAAAATTCAGGAATCCGCCTAGAGTCCTGGACCCTGTTGGTGGTGGCGGAGAAGGCAGCCAAGCGGCCTGCAGGCAGAGATGCTGTGTGTGGGGACTGACTTAGTCTTGGGTCAGGCAGTAGCCCTCCGGGATCCATGCCTCATTCATTTTGATAAAGGTGAGGTACTGCACACTGTTGTGACTTAAGCAACTTCTCTTCTCGGTGACAATGCCTCCAGCTTCACTGAAGGTCCTTTCTGACAGGACACTTGCGGGAGCCGGGAGGGCAAGAGAGAAGTTGGATGGCAAATTGGGACAGCTCTGGCCACAGGTCAAGCCTGTGCACCCAGTAGACCAAGAATTCATTGTCGCTGCTCACAGTGTCTACATCCACAGTTAGGGCGAGGTAGTCGGCTACCTGCCAGTCCTGGTGTTGGTGGAGGGTGGATCTGGAAGGGCTACGGCGAGGCGTTGGACTAAAGAATGTCCGCATGTCCGATATCACCCCAAGATCGCTGGAGCGTCCTGTCCTTGCCTGCGTGGACTTGGGAGGTGGAGGATTACTGCCAGTGGTACCTTTATTGCGTTGTACTGTCACATCACCCTTAAACGCATTGTAAAGCATCATTGACAGCTTGTTCTGCAAGTGCTGCATCCTTTCCGCCTTGTGTTGAGTTGGTAACAGGTCTGCCACTTTGTGCCTGTACCGAAGGTCTAGTAGCGTGGCCACCTAGTACAGGTCATACCCTTTGAGTTTTTTGATACGGGGGTCCCTCAACAGACTCGACAAAATGAAAAAGGCCATCTGCACAAAGTTGGATCCAGACGTACTCTCCATCTCCCCTTGCTGTTCCTGAGTGACGTCACGCAACTCCTCATCCTCCCCCCAGCCACGAACAATACCACGGGAACGTGAAGCAGCACAAGCCCCCTCTGATAGCTGCTGCGGTTGTTCTTCTGCCGCCGCCTCTTCCTCCTCCACAGAAACACCTTCCTCATCCAAATCTGACTCCTCTCCTTCCCCACACGACTCCTCTTCTTCCTCCTCCTCCCCCCTCTGTGGTGCCGCAGGTGTCGATGAAACATCTGGTTCGGATGAAAATCGCTCCCACGACTCCTCCTGCCGTAACTGTTCCTGTTTATGCTCCTCCACAGCTTCATCCACCACTCTACGCACGGCACGCTCCAGGAAGTAAGCGTAGGGGATCATGTCGCTGATGGTGCCTTCAGCGCAACTCACCAGGTTGGTCACCTCCTCAAACGGCTGCATGGTCCTGCATGCATTTCGTATCAGTGTCCAGTTCGGTGGCCAGAACATCCCCATCTTCCCAGATTGTGTCCTTCTACTGTAATTGTACAGGTACTGGGTGACGGCTTTCTCCTGGTCTAGCAGGCGAGAGAACATGAGCAGGGTGGAATTCCAGTGAGTCGGGTTATCGCAAATCAGCCGTCTCACTGGCAAGTTGTTTCTCTGCTGAATGTCCGCAAAGCGTGCCATGGCCGTGTAAGACCACCTGAAATGCCCACACAACTTCCTGGCTTGCTTCAGGATGTCCTTTGACATAAATCTTTGCACGACCAGATTCACCACATGTGCCATGCACATGTGCCATGCAGGGTACATGTGTCAGCTTTCCCAAATTCAAAGTGGAAAGGAGATTGCTGCCGTTGTCACACACCACGTTGCCGATCTCCAGCTGGTGCGGGCTCAGCCATTGCTCCACCTCTTTGTTAAGAGCAGCCAGGAGAGCTGGTCCAGTGTGACTCTCCGCTTTGAGGCAAGACATGTCTAAAATGGCGTGACACCGTCGCACCTGGCATGCAGCGTAGGCTCTGGGGAGATGGGGCTGTGTAGCTGGAGAGGAGGAGATGGCAGCACCACTAGAGTTGAACTGCCACTCAGCCAAGGAGGAGGAGGAGGAGGATGACAGTGAAGAGGATGTAGCAGGAGGAGAAGGAGAGGAGGTGGCAGGAGGCCTGCCTGCAAGCCGTGGAGGTGTCACAAGTTGGTCCGCTGCGCAGCCACGTACTCCCTGCTGTGCAGCCATGTACACCAGATTGACCCAATGGGCTGTGTACGTAATGTAACGGCCCTGCCTGTGCTTGGTAGACCAGGCATCCGTGGTCAGGTGGACCCTTGACCCAACGCTCTTCGCAAGAGATGACACCACTTGCCTCACAACTGCACGGTACAGTTTGGGTATGGCCTTTCGTGCAGAATAAGTGCGGCTAGTATCTTCCACTGCGGTGTCCCAATGGCCACAAATTTACGGAAAGCCTCTGACTCCACCAGCTTGTATGGTAATAGCTGGCGAGCTAATATTTCCGCCACGCCAGCTGTCAGACGCCGGGCAAGAGGGTGACTGGCAGAAATTGGCTTCTTCCGCTCAAAGACTTCCTTCACAGACACCTGGCTACTGCTTTGGGCAGAGGAGCAGGAACCGCTCAAGGGCAGAGGCGGTGTGGAGGAGGGTGGCTGTGAAGGTGCAAGGGACAAAGCGGATGAAGACGATGCACCTGAAGGAGGAAGAGGAGAAGGAGGGTGGCTTGTCTTTTGGGTGCTGCTTTTGCTCAGGTGTTCTTCCCATTGCTGTTTGTGCCTTTTCTCCAGGTGCCTTCGTAAGGCACTTGTCCCTACGTGAGTGTTGGCCTTTCCATGGCTCAATTTGTGGAGGCAGAGAGAACAGATGGCTTTGCTCCGATCTGAGGTACACACGTTAAAAAAATGTCCAAACCGCTGAGCCCCCCTGAGGTGATGGCACTATGGTGGCATCAGCAGCTGACCTTGAAGGGCATGTTGGCTGGCTGTTCATAGCTGGCGATACATGGCGCCGGACACTGCCCCCAGCTGTTTCTGAGGACGAGCTCCCTCTGTTTCTTTCATGGACTCGTCTCCTCCTACTCCTCTCTGGCTCCCCCTCTGAACTGTCCCCCTGGTCATCTCCTCTATTGGGAACATACGTGGCATCCGTATAATCGTCATCATAATCCTCCTGCCCAGCTTCGCTTTCCTCCGACACCTCCACAACTGCACCAACATCAGGTGCTTCATCATCCCCCTCCTCACACGTTATGTCTATACTATCGCCACCTAACTCAGACATATGAAGTGTTGTAACTTGCTTAGCGCCTTCATCTTGTTGTAGCATTATTGGCTGTGAATCAGTGATTTCCACACCAAATAATTCCTGCGAAGTGTCAAATTCAGCGGATGTGGTGCTTGTTGTAGCGCTGGTGGCTGCGGGAGATGAGGTGTTCTGTGTTAAATACTCAACCACGTCCTCACAATTTTGGGAAGTGATGGCACATGCCTTCTTCTGAGCACTGTACTTTGGGCCAGGTCCACACGAAATCACAGCAACACCACCTCGCACAGACCTGCCAGTGCCAGGTGGCCTTCCTCTGGGTCTGCCTCTACCTCTTCCTCTACCTGGTTTGTCCATTTTGACCATCTCGGGGGGATGCTAGGTATATGCAGTGAGGTGGGTTCACTCAACACAAAGGTAGGTAGATATAGGGAGGTGGGTTCACTGAACACAAAGGTAGTTATATGCAGTGAGGTGAGTTCACTCAACACAAAAGGTAGTTTGATGCAGTGAGGTGGGTTCACTGAACACAAAAGGTAGTTCGATGCAGTGAGGTGGGTTCACTGAACACAAAGTTAGTTATATGCAGTGAGGTGAGTTCACTCAACACAATGGTAGTTCTATGCAGTCAGGTGAGTTCACTCAACACAAAGGTAGTTATATGCAGTGAGGTGAATTCACTCAACCCAAAGGTAGTTACATGCAGTGAGTTGGGTTCACTGAACACAAAAGGTAGTTAGATGCAGTCAGGTGAGTTCACTCAACACAACAGGTACTAGTAGGTAAGTATATGCAGTACTGGGTAGTACAATGTGCAGCTCCCTGTCACACACACAGGTAGTCACTGAATGTGCTGCTGCTGGGCTGTTGGCAGTGGCACACACACAGTATTATTATTATTATTATTATTAGTATTATTATTATTATTATTTATTGTATTTATAAAGCGCCAACATATTACGCAGCGCTGAATTAGCGCAGTATGAATTAGCAATGCTGTCTAAGCAACAAAAAAAATGATCACATGAACAGGATTAGCTCTGAAAAGAGCTGTTGAATGAGGGGTGCTATTAAAGCAATAACATTCAGCCAGGAGCAAGCTAACAAGCCAAGAGCCTGACTAATCTGTCCCTAGGAGAAAAAGTCTGCAGCAGCTTGCCCTAGTCTGTCTATGTGCAGGCACATGAGTGAGTGTAATGGCCGCCGAAGCTGGCCGAAGGCGAACCACCCGAAGTTCGCCTGGAATTGTTCGCCGGCGAACCGTTAAGCCCATCTCTATTACTAGGTAATGCCTAATGTTGATCCAGGGATTTTATCTGATTGCCATCTGGAGTCAGGAAGGATTTTTTTTTACCTTTTGGGGCTAATTGGACCATGTCTTGTAAGGGTTTTTTGCCTTTCTCTGGATCAACAGGGATATGTGAGGGAGCAGGCTGGTGTTGTACTTTGTTCTCTGGTTGAACTCGATGGACGTATGTCTTTTTTCAACCCAAATAACTATGTAATAGCCGGCAGGGCCTGCCTTTTATAATGGGGGGGAGTGGCTCCAGGAGAGAGTGTAGCCTTATTGGCTACAATGTGCTGGCTGACTGTGATGTAGAGGGTTAAAGTTGACCCTAATGGTGCACTATGGGAGCGAACCGAACTTCCAGAAAAGTTCGCCTTAGATGGCGAACGCAAACCAATGGAAGTTCGCCGGGAACCCGTCGCCGGCGAACCGTTCGTGCCATCTCTAATCTGGAGGACCAGTCGGTCCTTGAACCCAAATTTTATCTCCAACATTTACCAAATTAGTGGAACCAAAATATTCATCACCCCTTACTGAAGGGCTTCCCTCTCTACAAATAAAAGAAATAGGGTCCCTTTACACTTAATCAGCTGCTGTCAGCTGTAACCAAAATAACAACTGGTGTACAGTCCAGCGTCCGTGTCCCCCTATGGCCTCTTTCACACTATACACTGAAAAATGTAAGCCTTTTCATAATGCATTGCCATTGGGGGAAAAAAAAACAAAAAAAAACTGTATGCGTACTAATGCATACCAACGCATTAAGTGTAAAAGGGCCCTCAGGAGAACCTGGGCTATACGACTCTTTGGCCTGTGTGTAGACAGTGCACTCCCCTAAAATCTTTGATCCATCTTTGCTTTTACCACCCGACCAGCTAGATTCGGGTATACAGGATCTTCTCAAAAAATTAGCATATTGTGATAAAATCCATTATTTTCTGTAATGTACTGATAAACATGAGACTTTCGGGGGGCGGAGCTAGCCATGGAAGAGTGAGGACGTGGGTTGCTAGAGCTCCTCCGTCCGACCGGCTTTATTTAAGCTTTAAAGACCAGATAACCCACCGCAATTTATTTAAATAGAATGTCCAGAAGATCCAAAACCTGCAAGGGACAAGAAACACCGAGAAAGGCGACCCAACAACAGGTGACGAGATACCTAAAACGGAACGAGTCGACCCAGACGCCAACTAAGATGGCCGACTCAACACCCTCCCCTAATAAGAGCGCGAAGGCAAGCGAGTCGGAGAATGCCACCACAAGATCTCTAAATGAGATCAGAGACTACCTCCATAACCTCCCTACGAAGGAAGACCTGACCGATCTAGCAGACCGCATTACTTCAGCCACACGAGCAGACTTACAGGAGATACAGTTGGAGGTCTCGGAGCATGAGAGGCGGATAGCGGCCCTCGAGGCGGAAACAAATACACTAAAAGCAGAGGTGCTCACTCTCAGAACGCAGCAAACTCAGCAGACTGCACTCAACACCACGCTGAGAGTGGGCCTGGAAGACATACAGAACCGGAGTAGACGGTGTAATATTCGCATACGAGGACTACCGGAAGACACCATACCACAGCAGCTAGCACAGGCCGCGACTGCGATATTTAACAGCATACTTAAGCAGCCAGCTGACAAGGTACTTAAAATAGATAGAATACATCGTGCCTTACGTCCGCAACCATCCGCAGAGGAGCCACCTAGAGACGTCATCTGCCGGCTTCATTACTTCTCCACTAAAGAGGCAATAATGGCGGCGGCACGGAAAATGGATTCCATTGAATACGAGGGATCGAGTATTCTACTCTTCCAAGACCTAGCACCATCTACCCTGGCGCAGAGAAGAGCACTGCAGCCGCTGCTGAAACTCCTCCAGGAAAAGGGAGCGATATACAAGTGGGGATTTCCCTTTCAGCTACATATCACTAAGGATGGCAAAAGCTTTACTCTGAAGGATCCAGGAGGCCTAACCGACCTATTTACAGCCCTGGATTTGCCAACGGTGGAGGTACCAGAATGGAAACCTGAAAAGATCTTCTTGGGCCTTCCACAACGCCCTAAAAAACAGAAAAATGGCGGACGAGGACAGCAACACTGAGCGGTCTCTTGACGCTTCTAAAAACCAGACCTGATCCTCCATACAGATAAGTGCAGAAAACTTTATTTTTCCTATTTTTTCTTCTTTTTTCCACTACAAACTTCCATGTGAATTATCTGCGTACCCGGCAGAGGACAGGGGAACGCACTGCCCTTTTTCTCCCGCAGCCCTATCTGCTGTTGCCCCAGTGTACTCAGGCCAAGAGAGCAGGACGTTCTCTCCCCTCTGACACGTATATTTTTTCTACCCCCCTGATATACACGGAATCCTGTGCATTTTGATCAACTCACAAAGTCTCGAGCTATCTTGTACACAGGTCGCAGGGGATCCGGGAGGGGAAGCCTCTCGAGTAGAGGCCATGCTACAATGCAAGGAGACAAACATACTACGTGAATTATATGTCATATAGGACGATACATATTTTTATGGGCTCTGGAAATGAGTGTGTATGTCTCCCCGGGGATAATGGACACCCCTCTAGTAGAGGACATACATCAATGCAATGTGATGAGCATAATATGTGATGTAGATGCTATTTGGGAGGGCACATGTTCCCGTGGGCGCTGGGGGTGAGCACGTGTTTATTTCCTAAATGTGACAAGCGTACTGTGTGATATACATGAAGTATAAGATGGTGGATATATGTTATGTGAAAAAGTGTGATGAGATGAGCAATTGTCTGACAGGGAGATACAAGATAGGAAAAGAGAAAGAGGGATGGAGAATGTCATTCTTGATCGAGACTAATCACATGTTTATTCCCTGATATCTTCGCTCAGATTTAAAAAGGAGGTGAGTGCCAGATAGGATGTATACACATAATACCCTCTGCAAGTGCATAAGCCCCCAATCAGCAGATATATCATTGCCCTTATGGGACAGAATGCTGCCTCTTATCAACTCCTATGGAGCACAATTGATACGCAGTAGAAATAAACACACACATACGGACCCTAAACACTGGCATAGTCACTCATGACATGGGGGAATCACGGAAGACCGGGTAAGACATGTGCAACACTGCCCAATGGGGGAGAGGGAGATAAAATAAGTGTCATTCCAGAGTTACTATGAGTGGCTCCTACGGGGGGGACCTTATTTGGGGACACTATGCGTAGTGTCCTCAATAAGTTGACTGAAAATGATATAAAGGGGAGATGATGGGGAGAGGAACTTCCCTTAGAACCTTTGGGCTGGGCATAGGGCTATAGAGTGGTTGGCCGGACATTCACACAGGAGGGATCAGAGTTTGGATATTCTTATGTTGCCAGTTTATAGTTATCAGTGTCTTTTGATATATGGACACAGCCGGTGTGGACGGAGGGGCCGCGGTTGATGCGACACGTCACCCCGGACCTAATGGTGGCTCCCTTCCCACATAGGATATGCAGGTCAGCACAAGACCCGCTTTGGGTCTGCGCTAGACCCGTGTGCTTCTTCTATATGAAGAAAATCTCTAGATGCTTTAATAGTTATTATTTACGATGTATTACGATGGTTGTAGAAATGTATATGTTGATTGAGACGCATCCAGACGAAACGACACACCCGATCCCGCAATGTCACTGTTGAAAGTGATTTCCATCAATTCCAGGGGGCTAAATACTCCAGAGAAAAGGAGAATCTTACTCAAGGATATGTGGAAGCAGAAGGCGCAGGTGGTCCTCATCCAGGAGACACACTTTAAGAGCTCCAAAATTCCCAAATTAACTGATAGGAATTTCCCTTTAATGTATACTAGCAATTCATCAGAGTCCAAAACGAAAGGGACAGCAATTCTCATCAGCAAAGATCTTGCTTTCTCAGAAATCCAGACCTTATCAGACCCGAATGGACGCTACATACTGGTTAAATGCTTGATAAAGGGACAAAAATACACATTGGGGTCAATATACGCTCCCAATGTGGACCAAGACAAATTTATGCTTAAATTTTTCAATGAATTTGACACCTTCACGGAGGGAAGTGTCATCCTGGGTGGGGACATAAACGCGCCTCTAAATCCACAAATAGACTCTTCGCAAGGGAGATCAACAGTCTCATACGCTAAGCTCAATAAAATTAAAAAGGCTCTGCATGAACGCCAATTGGTAGATGTGTAGAGATTGACACATCTCACCACGAAAGACTATTCCTACTATTCAACAGTCCATAATACGTACTCACGTATTGACTACGTCTTTACATCACACAATTTGCTCTCCGACCATATACAATCAGAGATCGGTATTATATCGTACTCTGATCATGCTCCCATTGTAGTCTCATTAAATTGCAGAGACAAACACAGTAAACCATTTACTTGGCGATTGAACACCTCTCTCCTACAAGAACAAACTGCTATGACAAAAATAGACGAACAAATTTGTGAATACTTCTTAATTAATGATACGGGGGATGTGTCGTCTCCCATAGTGTGGGAAACACACAAATGTGTTATTAGAGGCGCACTTATAAAATTAGGCACCAGACTTAAGAAAGAAAGGGCAGAGGCAATCATTAACCAACTGGAAAAGGTGCGGCAGTTAGAGTGCAAACACAAACAATCACTGGCAGAAAGCGTCCTACAACCTCTAATAGAAGCAAGACAGACTCTCAAAGTAATGCTGCAAAACGGGGCTAAACAAGCGGCCTACAGATGTCGAGGCACATTTTTCCTTCACGGGAACAAGCCAGGAAAACTACTGGCTAGAGCCCTCAGACAACAACATCAGAAATCATACGTCTCACAGATTGTACATACGTCAGGTCAAAAACATATTAGGAATGAGTCCATCGCTCAGAGCTTTCGAGAGTATTACACCAAACTATATAACCTAAAAACCACCGCAGGTGAGAGCTTGAGAGAGGGTCCCAGGGCTGAGATAGCAAGATACTTAGAGGAAACAGACATGCCAAAACTAGACGAAGAAATGTCCAAGGAAATAGAAGCCCCCTTTACAGAAGCAGAAATAGCTAAGGTTATCTCGGAAATAAAACCGGGTAAAGCTCCAGGACCCGATGGGTTCCCGATCGAATATTATAAGAAATTTAGAAACACATTGGTCCCCTATTTATGTAAAACATTCAATGCTTTAGCAGAGGGATCAGACAGAGCAGCATTGCCCCACCAGACTCTGGAGTCTCATATAACCGTAATTCCCAAAGAAAATAAAGACCCTGCAAACTGTGGTAGTTACCGCCCCATCTCTCTCCTCAACCTAGACCTAAAGATCTTTTCCAAAGCAATAGCCAACAGAATAGCGGAACACATGGGACATCTGGTTCAGTGGGATCAAGTGGGCTTTATACCTAACAGAGAAGCGAGGGACAACACCATTAGGGCCCTGGGACTCCTTCAGTTTGCTCGGTCACAGGGAACTCCATGCATGTTGCTTTCTACAGACGCGGAAAAAGCCTTTGACCGGGTGAACTGGAGGTGGATCAGGGCAGTCCTTCAATATATTAATCTTGGGGACAGGATGATGTCGTGCATAGACGCCCTTTACTCAGTTCCTTCAGCCCGCATAAAAATTAATGGGATTTTGTCAGATCCCCTGGCCATCACTAATGGTACGAGACAGGGGTGTCCCCTGTCCCCTTTGATCTTCGCCCTGGCTCTGGAGCCCTTCCTATGTCACATCCGACTAAATAAGGACATAACAGGTATTGAAATAGGCAATACCTCCCATAAAGTAGCAGCCTACGCGGACGATCTCTTGTTTTTTCTTTCCAAACCTCATCTAGCCCTTCCCAACCTGATGAAAGCATTCGAACGATATAGCAAACTATCATTTTTTAAAATAAATTATGGTAAATGTGAAGCCTATGGTGTAGGACTAGACGATAAGCTAAAAGCCCAACTAGAATATAACTTCCCATTTACTTGGAAAACAAAACACATTAGATACTTGGGTACCTTTATCTCGGATTCTCTGAGCGATGTATTCACACACAACTTCCCCCCGATGCTACAAACTCTTACAGCGGATCTTAAAAAATGGGATATCCCACAAATATCCTGGCTAGGGAGAATTGCAGTCGTCAAAATGAACGTTATGCCTAGACTGCTGTACCTTTTCCAGACCCTCCCCATACCGATACCCACAACATTTCTGCGCCATGCCCAGACTGCCTTTAATAGGTACATCTGGAAGAGTAAACCCCCAAGACTCAAACGGAATGTGCTATATAAACCAAAACAAAATGGGGGCCTAGCGACCCCAAACGTGACTTTATATTGCCAAGCGGCAGTCTTGACGAGGGTGGTTGACTGGTGTAGACATGGGAAATACAAACAATGGACGAACATGGAACAAGAAATGTCCAAGCGAAAATTAACTAACTTGCTCTGGTCTACAAAATCCCTGCCCATGGGAGTTGACTTACCTTCTCTCTGTAGGCGCACAATACAGCTCTTCCTTCGACTACGGTCACTACCAGGCATATCACCCTGGCCGTCACCTATGTTCTCCCCAGTAGATAACCCCAATATGTCAGTGCAATATGGAGTAGGATCACATAATATGTGGGCTAAGACAGAGAACATAACCTTGTCCTCCCTAGTACACCAAGGGGAATGGCGATCACTAGATGATATTAAATTAATGGCCCAGAACCCAGAGCTTGATTGGTGGGGTTTCTTTCAGATTAGATATCTACTCAATAGAGAGGGAATTAAACCTTCACACCTCAGACAAAAAACCGAATTCGAACAATTATGCACAGGAGAGGGCCCAGTCAAGAAAACGCTTTCCCAACTATACATCCTTCTGATAGAACAACAAGACCAATCAGTCCCATATTTTGATAAGTGGGAGGGTATCCTTCACAAGTCTTTCTCTCCCCAGCAGAGGAGAAATATCTGTATCTTTACCCATAAATCCTCCTTATCCTCTAGGATACAGGAAATTAACTTTAAAATACTGTCACAATGGTACTATACCCCCTCCAGATTACACAGTATGTTTCCAAACACAGAGGATAAATGTTGGAGATGTCAGAGGACAACAGGGAGCCTGTTACATATCTTGTGGGAGTGCCCGCTTCTTAAAGACTTCTGGGCCAAAATAGAAAGAATAATTAGACATGTAACAGATAAAGATACCCCATTTACACCAGAGTTCTATCTGATACATCACAATGAGTGGTCACTGAGGGCATACAAAAGGTCAATAGTGAGACATATACTAAACACAGCCAAGTGCCTACTAGTGAGAAGGTGGAAAACGACCACAATACCCTGCTCATCAGAAATAGTGGCGGAGATGGATTACATACGCAGTATGGAGGATCTAGCACATATTGCACTGAATAGGGAAGAAGCATTCCGCAAAACTTGGTCATTTTGGAGTGTGTTCCGGGAATCAGAGGACTTTAATAAGGTTCTCGAGGGAGTGGACTAAGTGGAGCTGAGAAGCTGTGAATGTGCAGAGAGATAGACCGCATTCATATGATACACAATTACCCTGGACTGATTGATGGAACTATTCTAACTTTTATGCTATCTCATAGAGGTGTCACTCGTTGTGTCTGGATGTGTCTCCAATGTTAAGGTTAAAGTTGCTCTCGCTGGGGGCCAGGTGTTGCACGGTTTTGTGTAACGCCCATTGGCTCTACTCGAGAATAGTTTGGTGTTAAGATGAATAAAAAATGTTAAAAACATAGGTTTTTTTTTTTATGTCAATACACTGGAGGATAGGGGAAGATTAGCAAATGAAGTAGTGGCAGTTGTTACTATTCTACTAACGACATTACCTAAGATGAGCCACGAGCCAGAAGATTTTTTCCCACAATGACTCCGACAGCTATGCTTTCTGAAACTCTGTATGTAGCACTCTATTGACTTATTGTATTTCGCTTTGATTGTATATGAAACATGTAATTGACATGAAAAGACTAAATAAAAGAATATTAAAAAAAAAAAAAAAAAACATGAGACTTTCATATATTTTAGATTCATTACACACAAGTGAATTAGTTCAAGCCTTTTATTGTTTTTCTTATTGATGATTTTGGCATACAGCTCATGAAAACCCAAATTTCCTATCTCAAAAAATTAGCATATTTCATCCGACCAATAAAAGAAAAGTGTTTAAAAAAAAAAAAAAAAAGTCTACCTTCAAATAATTATGTTCAGTTATGCACTCAATACTTGGTCGGGAATCCTTTTGCAGAAATGACTGCTTCAATGCGGTGTGGCATGGAGACAATCAGCCTGTGGCACTGCTCAGGTGTTATGGAGGCCCAGGATGCTTCGATAGCGGCCTTAAGCTCATCCATACATGTTGGGTCTTGCGTCTCTCAACCTTCTCTTCACAATATCCCACAGATTATCTATGGGGTTCAGGTCAGGAGAGTTGGCAGGCCAATTGAGCACATTAATACCATGGTCAGTAAACCATTTACCAGTGGTTTTGGCACTGTGAGCAGGTGCCAGGTCGTGCTAAAAAATGAAAATCTTCATCTCCATAAAGCTTTTCAGCAGATGGAAGCATGAACCCACTTTTGAACCAGAAACAGCGGCAGAATCGCCTGACCTGGGCTACAGACAAGCAGCACTGGACTGTTACTCAGTGGTCCAAAGTACTTTTTTCGGATGAAAGCAACTTTTACATGTCATTCGGAAATCAAGGTGCCAGAGTCTGGAGAAAGACGGAGAAAGACTGGGGAAAGGGAAATGCCAAAATGCCTGAAGTCCAGTGTCAAGTACCCACAGTCAGTGATGGTCTGGGGTGCCATGTCAGCTGCTGGTGTTGGTCCACTGTGTTTTATCAAGGACAGGGTCAATGCAGCTAGCTATCAGGAGATTTTGGAGCACTTCATGCTTCCATCTGCTGAAATGCTTTATGGAGATGAAGATTTCATTTTTCAGCAAGACCTGGCACCTGCTCACAGTGCCAAAACCACTGGTAAATGGTTTACTGACCATGGTATTACTGTGCTCAATTGGCCTGCCAACTCTCCTGACCTAAACCCCATAGAGAATCTGTGGGATATTGTGAAGAGAAAGTTGAGAGACGCAAGACCCAACACTCTGGAAGCGCTTAAGGCCGCTATCGAAGCATCCTGGGCCTCCATAACACCTGAGCAGTGCCACAGGCTGATTGCCCCTATGCCACGCCGCATTGAAGCAGTCATTTCTGCAAAAGGATTCCCGACCAAGTATTGAGTGCATAACTGAACATAATTATTTGAAGGTTGATTTTTTTTGTTTTAAAAACATTTTTCTTTTATTGGTCGGATGAAATATGCTAATTTTTTGAGATAGGAAATTTGGGGTTTTCATGAGCTGTATGCCAAAATCATCAATAAGAAAAACAATAAAATGCTTGATCTACTTCAGTTGTGTGTAATTAATCTAAAATATATGAAAGTCTAATGTTTATCAGTACATTACAGAAAATAATGAACTTTATCACAATATGCTAATTTTTTGAGAAGATCCTGTATATCTGTTATCTTCACAGTTTGTTTGTATCATTCTAAACTAGAATATGCATACATTCTAGCATCTTTAACAGAGGTATTCTTGAACATATAATAGTCTATATCAGTAAAATTTTAAACCAAACTTCATACAATTCATTAGAAACAACTTAATTCACACTTCATCATCAACACATTCTGCCACTTCATGTCATTCAGCTAGTCAGTACAACATTCAATCCTAGAGAGACCATGCATTTCTCTGCCAGACAAACAAATCTCATTTAGTAACTAGTGACTGACCTTAGCCCGTTTAAAAACAAGCAAAGTCTTTCACTGTGCATGCGTGCGTCCACCGTGTGCATGCCCTCATACGCCACCGTGCACACGCCTGCCGCCTCTTGCCCCATTCTCCCTCAGCTCTCCATCAGTGTCTCTGCGTCCCTCCCTGCACATGCGCAGCGCAAAAAAACCCCCATAAAACAACACTCTGATATAGGGACATAACAGACGCAGAGACACAGGCATATTATATAAAGAGATTGGGCTTGATTTACAAAACTGTGCTAACTTTAGCACTGGCCCTTAGCACGTCTAAACTCAGTTGAAATGTGAGAAGTAGTGATTGTGCGCAAAGTACCGCGTGCAAAGTTTTGCGCGCGCACTGCACAGAGCGCATGGCGCTCCACGCGAAGTGCCCATTAAAGCCTATGGGACTTAGCGCGCACATAGAGCTTTGCGCGCAAAACTTTGCGCGCGATCTGATTGAGAAATCCGGTGCTAACCTACTTAGCACCCTGGTTAGCGCGCCTTAATACTTTAGACGTGCTAAGTAGGTTAGCACCTCTTAGTAAATCAAGGCCATTGTGCTTTTCAGTCTAACTATGCAATATTTTCATGCTACATTGCCACTTCACATACAATTTTATTTCTTTCACACAGTCTCATCTAATCTAGCTTTTAGCTCAACAGGTAAACAATTTCACTCCTGCACAATTATAGCTACAAAACAAGGGAACCAGGGGAAAAGTTGCTGACACAGTTATCACCCTGACATCAACAGAATTATCACATTTAACCTGGCTGTAACCAAAATGTGAGCATTTGCAGGGGTTTCTAGCTAAACCCAAAATAATCAGCTATATTCTTTGCTGGTCTATAATTGCCCAATCATTTCATTTTTTTTCAACACTGACTTCAGTAACAAGCTTAACCCTCTCGGCGATACAATTATATCGCCCAGGAGGTGGCGCAGCACTATTTTTTTTAATTTTTTATTTTTTACATCATGTAGCGAGCCCAGGGCTCGCTACATGATAGCCGCAGCGCAGCGGCATCCCCCCACCCACTCCGATCGCCTTCGGCGATCAGAGTAAGCAGGAAATCCCGTTCAGAACGGGATTTCCTGCTGGGCTTCCCCGGTCGCCATGGCGACGGGGCGGGATGACGTCACCGACGTCATGGACGTCGTGACGTCGGAGGGAGTCCAGATCCACCCCTCAGCGCTGCCTGGCACTGATTGGCCAGGCTGCGCAAGGGGTCGGGGAGGGGGGGACTGCACGGCACGGCGAGCGGCGGCGGATCGGCGGCGAGCGGCGGCGATCGGAAGTTACACGCAGCTAGCAAAGTGCTAGCTGCGTGTAACAAAAAAAAATTATGCAAATCGGCCCACTAGGACCTGAGAAATCCTCCTGCGCGATATACCCCGCGCTCAGCTCGGGATTATCGCTCAGGAGGTTAATTAACAGTATACACAGTACTGCACCAAACAAGACACACACATACCCCGTCACACACAAGAAAGTTGCGTTACTATTTCTCACCTTTTTAATCTTTTATTTCATCAAATAAGATGCAAATCCCATGAAGTAAGAGTTAAAGGTCAATGTTTTTTACAGCATGTACCCCTGAATGAAAAATAATGCCAAGCACCCCCCAACTGAGAGCAGCATCTCAAACACTCACTGGCTCGCACACATTCCTCAGGAGCCCTCAACACTCGTGCACAAATGTGTTATTTTTTTTTTTTTCAAACATTCCTCTATGCATTCAATTAAACAAAACCAGACATATGAATACACGATTCAGGCTTCTTGCACACTGCAAGCGATTCCGATTCAGATTCCGCTTTTTAATCAGTTTTTACCTCCGATTCAGATTCCGATTTGCAGTGTGCAAGGAGCAAACTGCAAATCTGAATCTGAATCAGAAGTAAAAACAGATTAAAGAGCGGAATCTGAATCTGAATTGCTTGCAGTGTGCAAGAGGCCTAAGCAGAACTCGCTATAACGGATTCACCATATAAAGCATTCACTAGAAACAACAAAGTTACCCACCTGTCTTGTCCAGATTATATTATCATTTCAACTCTGCCAGTGCAGTCGGGTACTGTCACTTTAAGGAATTTGCTTTACAAGTTTAAACACTCCAAGTTTCTGTGGAGAATATGCTCTGAAATCTACGCAACTGTTATGATCACTTTTGCAACATGTACTGCTGGCTGCAGTTTTACTGAAGACAAGCAGTTTTTGATTTCTTTGCATGCATTTGCTCGCATAGTTTTGCGTGCGCTTACACTGAGCATTGATTCTATCTGCAGTCGCTCTGAAGTTAATGAAAGGTTAATATGCTTTTGTGAAAACAAACATTGTCTGTTGCAATGGAGCTGCAATCCCTTTCTTGCAGGCTGCATATCATTGTCTGCTCTTTCCTGCTGTCAGCCTGTGATTGATTACCATTCACCTGTGTGGGAATCTGCATGTCTGCTCCCATTGGATTACCTCAGTATAAAGGACTGCTTCCTGCAGTGCTCCATGGGCTATCATAGTCTCAGATTCAGTCTGTTACTCTGTCCGAGGCCCCCCGTTCATAGATCTCGTGTGGACTGCACTGACTCCTGCGAAGGGGTCAGTGAGTCCTTCCAGTTCAGCTCTTGTTATCAGTATTTGCTACTTTGCTAGTCTTGCATCATATATCGGTTCATCGCCAATATATACGCATACTAGAGCGTTTGTTATTTTCCTTGTATTCGTGTTACGTTAATACATCAGTGTCGCTGATATATACGTACACAAACTGTTTATATTCTGTGTTCAGTCAGTCAGCTTCCAGCACGCTTCGGTAGGTTGCGCGTATCGTGATCACCCGTGCTTAGTTAGCTCAGTTCTGCTCCTGTTACCTTGTGTGGATTGCGCTCACTTCTGCGTAGAAGTAGCGAATGTCTCCTAGTCCTGTTCCTGTTGCCTTGTGTGGATTGCACTCACTTCTGCGTAGAGGTAGCGAATCCCTCCTAGTCCTGTTCCTGTTACCTTGTGTGGATTGCGCTCACTTCTGCGTAGAAGTAGCGAATGTCTCCTAGTCCTGTTCCTGTTGCCTTGTGTGGATTGCACTCACTTCTGCGTAGAGGTAGCGAATCCCTCCTAGTCCCTTTCCTGTTACCTTGTGTGGATTGCGCTCAGTTCTGCGTCGAAGTAGCGAGTCCTGTTTCTTTTATTATTTCCAGTTCCTAGCTAGCGTTCCTTGCTTATGTTATATATCGGTTCATCGCCGATATATACATATGTTAGTCAGTCATTTATAGCTTCATTGATAGCCGTAATTGTAAATACGCTAGAAATATCGTATCCATTTTATTTAAGTATTGTTGTGGTTGCTCGGATCTACGCCTGCCCTGTGCGCCACATCTCCTACGGGAGTCAGTCCTCTCCTCCACTAAACTGGGGATACCCTGGTTCCTTGTGCTAGCGTGTGTACCTCCTTCACGTCAGAATCCGCATTGTGTGCTGACTGTGGAGAATATACCACCAAGCGTAACAGCAACAAAGACACAGACTGTGTTAAAAAAAAAAAACTTAGTAGGAAGAGCTGAGATTCACGGTCAGGTCCCTTGTTTCCCATCCCTGTTTTATCATCAAGAGTATGGGATTTTCTTTAACAGGGACCCCACCATTAATATTGCCCAAATAAACAGGTTTTTGAGACCCTAGGCTAAGACCTCTTTGGCCTAGGGGCCCGAAACTCACTAGTCATGATCCCCCTAAGAGTCCCTACAATGCTAGAAAATTTGCCACTGCTGAGCCATCGCCCTTTGAAAAGATTTGAGATTATTGAAAGTGAAATAGGGAGCCCAATGGAAGCCTATGGGGGAATTTAGCACTTTTGCACCCCCATAACTCTGGTTTGCAGAGATGTAGGGAAACCAACATTGGAGTCAAAGTACAACAATATGCCTTCTACCTGCATGAGACATGTCATGAGATTCAGACTTTGCTAACGGCCATGGCTGCGATTTATGTTCGTCAGAATCACCACCATGAACATTGCCCAAATAAACAGGTTTTTGTGACCCTAGCAGGGCCGGCCCTACACTTTGTGCCGCCTGAGGCAAATTTCTAAAAAATTGCTGCTGCCGCCCCCCCCCACCCCCCGTGAGGAGGGGGGCCGCCGAGCTGGAGGGGTAGCGGGCAGGACGGGGGTATTGGGCCTAGCGGCGGGGAGGGGGGTCGGACCCCCCCCCCTCCCTCGCCTGGGTCCCCCGATCTGCGCTCCCCTCCAGCCTTACATAGTGAAGCAGCCAGCCGCTACTCGTACGAGGCACGGGCGGGGAGGACTCACCTCTTCCCAGCGTGCGCTCCACTGACGTCACTTCCTGCAGCGTTGCAGGAAGTGACGTCAGTGGAGTGCACGCTGGAACGAGGAAGAGGTGAGTCCTCCCCGCCCGTGCCTCTTACGAGTAGCGGCTGGCTGCTTCACTATGTAAGGCTGGAGCGGAGCGCAGATCGGGGGACCCAGGCGAGGGAGGGGGGGTCCGACCCCCCCTCCCCACCGCTAGGCCCAATACCCCCGTCCTGCCCGCTACCCCTCCAGCTCGGCGGCCGGCTCCCCGCACCCAAGGACGGGCGGGTGCCGCCCCTAGAAAGATGCTGCCTGAGGCAAAAGTTTCACCCCGCCTCATGAGCGGGCCGGGCCTGCACCCTAGGCCATGACCTCTTTGGCCTAGGGGCCCGAAACTCACTAGTCCTGATCCCCCTAAGATTCCCTACAATGCTGGAAAATGTGCCACTGCTGAGCCATCGTCCTTTAAAAAGATTTGGGATTTTTGAAAGTGAAATAGGGAGCCCAATAAAAGCCAATGGCAGAATTCATCACTTTTGCACCCCTATAATTCTGGTTGGTTATCACCTGCCGACTTTAGCAGTTAATAGCAAAGGCCCCTTACATCCTATCAACACCAAATTTGCAGAATATGTTAAAAAAAAATATAGCAGCAAACAATATTTAAAGGACTTCCGAGGCCACAAATGTGAAAAAAGTTAAATACCTTTTCATAATCCAGATCCATGGAGGACGCAATCTGCGCCCTCCCGTTCATTCCACCATGGCTCCTGCAGTAATACCGGCCCCGGTCGGATCCCGACCCTCCGAATGGGTCGGGTTCTCATTCCCCCCTCTATATGGCCGCCACAGATTGTCGCTGCTGTGCAGTCCGCATAGGCGCGATTGCGGCTGCGCAGCTCTAGGGCCTCCTCCCGCCATGTGATCAATATGCGTGCATACATCGGACGCATTGGAAGGAGGTCCTAGAGCTGCGCAGCCGTGATCGCGTCTATGCAGACTGTGCAGCAATCTGTGGGTGCACCAGATGCCAGGCTAGGTAAGGGTGACAGGTGAAGGCAGGTGGGGAGAGACAGCAGGTGCCGGCAGCTCTACGTCCTGCTCAGGACGCATTCTAAGCTATACTAACGGTTCATGAACCATCCGGTTCTTTTTAATGAATCGGTTCTTTTTTTATGGATCGACTCATTTTACTTTGAAACTTTAAAATTGATTTTATCAAAAACAGTAAGGTCTTTTTGAAAAAAAAAAAATGTCCTCTTGTTCCCACTATTCCACTTAACATCCCCAGCAATTTTTGTGTTTTTACTATGCAAAGGGGACTTTGCTATTAATCGCTAAAGTCGGTGGCCATTAACCACTTCCCGACCGCCGTATATAGAATTGGCGGCCGGGAAGTGCACCCCCGCAAGGACCGCCGTATAGACAAATGGCGGCGGTCCTTGTAGGGGCATGGGCGGAGCGATCGCGTCATCCGTGACGCGATCCTCCGCCTGGCGCCGCTCACCCGCCGCAACATCCCGCCGGCCATACGGAAGCGCCGGCGGGATGTTAACCCGACGATCGCCGCATACAAAGTGTATAATACAGGCTGCCTCTTGCCCTGGTGGTCCCAGTGTCCGAGGGACCACCAGGGCAGGCTGCAGCCACCCTAGTCTGCACCAAGCACACTGATTTCCCCCCCCCCTGCCCCAGATCGCCCACAGCACCCATCAGATTGCCCTCAGACCCGACCCCCCTTATCAATTCGCCAGTGCATTAATTACATTTGTCCTTCCCTGTAATAACCCACTGATCATCTGTCAATCACCTGCCAATCACCTATCACCCATCAATCACCCCCTGTCACCCCCTGTCACTGCCACCCAACAATCAGCCCCTAACCTGCCACTTGCGGGCAATCTGATCACCCACCCACACCAATAGATCGCCCGCAGATCCGACATCAGATCACCACCCAAGCGCAGCTTTTACATCTATTTTCTCCTCTAAACACCCACTAATTACCCATCAATCACCCCCTATCACCACCTGTCACTGTTACCCATCAGATCAGACCCTAATCTGCCCCTTGCGGGCACCCAATCACCCGCCTACACGCTCAGATTGCCCTCAGACCCCCCCTTATCAATTCGCCAGTGCAATATTTACATCTGTTCTCCCCTGTAATAACCCACTGATTACCTGTCAATCACCTATCAATCACCCATCAATCACCCCCTGTCACTGCCACCCATCAATCACCCCCTGTCACTGCCACCCATCAATCACCCGCTGTCACTGCCACCCATCAATCAGCCCGTAACCTGCCCCTTGCGGGCAATCTGATCACCCACCCACACCAATAGATCGCCCGCAGATCCGACGTCCGATCACCTCCCAAGTGCAGTGTTTACATCTGTTCTCTACCCTAAACACCCACTAATTACCCATCAATCACCCCCTGTCACTGCTACCTATCAGATTAGACACCTATCTGCCCCTAGGGCACTCAATCACCCGCCCACACCCTCAGAATGCCCTCAGACCCCAGCCCTGATCACCTCGCCAGTGCATTGCTTGCATCTATTCCCCCCTCTAATAACACCTTGAGACACCCATCAATCACCTCCTGTCACCCCCTAGCACACCTACCCATCAGATCAGGCCCTAATTTGCCCCGTGTGGGCTCCTGATCACTCGGCCAAACCCTCAGATCCCCCTCAGACCCCCTTCGATCACCTCCCCAGTGCATTGATTGCATCTATTTTCCACTCTAACCACCCCCTGAGACACCCATCAATCACCTCCTGTCACCCCCCTAGCACTCCTATCCATCAGATCAGGCCCAATACAACCGGTCATCTAAAAGGCCACCCTGCTTATGACCGGTTCCACAAAATTCGCCCCCTCATAGACCACCTGTCATCAAAATTTGCAGATGCTTATACCCCTGAACAGTCATTTTGAGACATTTGGTTTCCAGACTACTCACGGTTTTGGGCCCGTAAAATGTCAGGGCGGTATAGGAACCCCACAAGTGACCCCATTTTAGAAAAAAAGACACCCCAAGGTATTCTGTTAGGTGTATGACGAGTTCATAGAAGATTTTTTTTTGTCAAAAGTTAGCGGAAATTGATTTTTATTGGTTTTTTTTCACAAAGTGTCATTTTTCACTAACTTGTGACAAAAAATAAAATCTTCTATGAACTCGCCATACACCTAACGGAATACCTTGGGGTGTCTTCTTTCTAAAATGGGGTCACTTGTGGGGTTCCTATACTGCCCTGGCATTTTAGGGGCCCTAAACCGCGAGGAGTAGTCTAGAAAACAAATGCCTCAAAATGACCTGTGAATAGGACGTTGGGCCCCTTAGCACACCTAGGCTGCAAAAAAGTGTCACACATGTGGTACCGCCGTACTCAGGAAAAGTAGTATAATGTGTTTTGGGGTGTATTTTTACACATACCCATGCTGGGTGGGAGAAATTTCTATGTAAATGGACAATTGTGTGTAAAAAAATCAAACAATTGTCATTTACAGAGATATTTCTCCCACTTAGCATGGGTATGTGTAAAAATACACCCCAAAACACATTATACTACTTCTCCTGAGTACGGCGGTACCACATGTGTGGCACTTTTTTACACCCTAAGTACGCTAAGGGGCCCAAAGTCCAATGAGTACCTTTAGGATTTCACAGGTCATTTTGCGACATATGGTTTCAAGACTACTCCTCACGGTTTAGGGCCCCTAAAATGCCAGGGCAGTATAGGAACCCCACAA
This sequence comes from Hyperolius riggenbachi, assembly GCF_040937935.1. Lineage (NCBI taxonomy): Eukaryota > Metazoa > Chordata > Amphibia > Anura > Hyperoliidae > Hyperolius > Hyperolius riggenbachi. The sequence continues at coordinate 132,974,659 of NC_090657.1, forward strand.
ATGACCCCATTCTAGAAAGAAGACACCCAAAGGTATTCCGTTAGGAGTATGGTGAGTTCATAGAAGATTTTATTTTTTGTCACAAGTTAGCGGAAAATGACACTTTGTGAAAAAAACAATTAAAATCAATTTCCGCTAACTTGTGACAAAAAATAAAAACTTCTATGAACTCACCATACTCCTAACGGAATACCTTGGGGTGTCTTCTTTCTAAAATGGGGTCATTAGTGGGGTTCCTATACTGCCCTGGCATTTTAGGGGCCCTAAACCGTGAGGAGTAGTCTTGAAACAAAAATGACCTGTGAAATCCTAAAGGTACTCATTGGACTTTGGGCCTTTTAGCGCAGTTAGGGTGCAAAAAAGTGCCACACATGTGGTATTGCCGTACTTGGGAGAAGTAGTACAATGTGTTTTGGGGTGTATTTTTACACATACCCATGCTGGGTGGGAGAAATACCTCTGTAAATGACAATCTTTTGATTTTTTTACACACAATTGTCCATTTACAGAGTTATTTCTCCCACCCAGCATGGGTACGTGTAAAAATACACCCCAAAACACATTGTACTACTTCTCCCGAGTACGGCGATACCACATGTGTGGCACTTTTTTGCACCCTAACTGCGCTAAAGGGCCCAAAGTCCAATGAGTACCTTTAGGATTTCACAGGTCATTTTGAGAAATTTCGTTTCAAGACTACTCCTCACGGTTTAGGGCCCCTAAAATGCCAGGGCAGTATAGGAACCCCACAAATGACCCCATTTTAGAAAGAAGACACCCCAAGGTATTCCGTTAGGAGTATAGCGAGTTCATAGAAGATTTTATTTTTTGTCACAAGTTAGCGGAAATTGATTTTAATAGTTTTTTTTCACAAAGTGTCATTTTCCGCTAACTTGTGACAAAAAATAAAATCTTCTATGAACTCACCATACTCCTAACGGAATACCTTGGGGTGTCTTCTTTCTAAAATGGGGTCATTTGTGGGGTTCCTTTACTGCCCTGGCATTTTAGGGGCCCTAAACCGTGAGGAGTAGTCTTGAAACTAAATTTCTCAAAATGACCTGTGAAATCCTAAAGGTACTCATTGGACTTTGGGCCCTTTAGCGCAGTTAGGGTGCAAAAAAGTGCCACACATGTGGTATCGCCGTACTCAGGAGAAGTAGTATAATGTGTTTTGGGGTGTATTTTTACACATACCCATGCTGAGTGGGAGAAAGATCTCTGTAAATGGACAATTGTGTGTAAAAAAAATTAACAAATTGTCATTTACAGAGATATTTCTCCCACCCAGCATGGGTATGTGTAAAAATACACCCCAAAACACATTATACTACTTCTCCTGAGTACGGCAATACCACATGTGTGGCACTTTTTTGCAGCCTAACTGCGCTAAGGGGTCCAAAGTCCAATGAGCACCTTTAGGCTTTACAGGGGTGCTTACAATTTGGCACCCCCCAAAATGTCAGGACAGTAAACACACCCCACAAATGACCCCATTTTGGAAAGTAGACCCTTCAAGGTATTCAGAGAGGGGCATGGCGAGTCCGTGGCAGATTTAATTTTTTTTTGTCGCAAGTTAGAAGAAATGGAAACTTTTTTTTTTTTTTTTGTCACAAAGTGACATTTTCCGCTTACTTGTGACAAAAAAATAATATCTTCTATGAACTCACTATGCCTCTCAGTGAATACTTTGGGATGTCTTCTTTCCAAAATGGGGTCATTTGGGGGGTATTTATACTATCCTGGAATTCTAGCCCCTCATGAAACATGACAGGGGGTCAGAAAAGTCATAGATGCTTGAAAATGGGAAAATTCACTTTTTGCACCATAGTTTGTAAACGCTATAACTTTTACCCAAACCAATAAATATACACTGAATGGGTTTTTTTTTATCCAAAACATGTTTGTCCACATTTTTCGCGCTGCATGTATACAGAAATTTTACTTTATTTGAAAAATGTCAGCACAGAAAGTTAAAAAAATCATTTTTTTGCTAAAATTCATGTCTTTTTTGATGAATATAATAAAAAGTAAAAATCGCAGGAGCAATCAAATAGCACCAAAAGAAAGCTGTATTAGTGACAAGAAAAGGAGCCAAAATTCATTTAGGTGGTAGGTTGTATGAGCGAGCAATAAACCGTGAAAGCTGCAGTGGTCTGAATGGAAAAAAAGTGGCCGGTCCTTAAAGGGAAGGTTCAGGGAGGGTGGAGAAAAAATAAAAATCAATTTCCACTTACCTGGGCCTTCCTCCTGCCCGTGGCAGGCAGGAGGTGCCCTCGCCGCCGCTCCGCAGGCTCCCGGTGGTCTCCGGTGGCCGACCCGGCCAGGCCGGCTGCCAGGTCGGGCTCTTCTGCGCTCCAAGTCCTGGCACTTCTGCGTCCCACGCCGGCGCTCTGACGTCATCGGACGTCCGCCGGGCTGTACTGCGCATGCGCAGACCTACTGCGCATGCGCAGTACAGCCCGACGGACGTCCGATGACGTCAGAGCGCCGGCGTGGGATGCAGAAGTGCCAGGACTTGGAGCACAGAAGAGCCCGACCTGGCAGCCGGCCTGGCCAGGTCGGGTCGGCCACCGGAGACCACCGGGAGCCTGCGGAGCGGCGGCGAGGGCACCTCCTGCCTGCCACGGGCTGGAGGAAGCCCCAGGTAAGTGGAAATTGATTTTTATTTTTTCTCCACCCTCCCTGAACCTTGCCTTTAAGGGGTAGAAAGCCCTAGGTCCTCAAGTGGTTAAAGTCTATGGGCGAACCGAACTTTTTGAAAAAAAGTTCCTGGTTCACTGTGAACGCGAACCACCCAAAGTTCGTCTGGAACCGTTCGCCGGCGAACCGCTCGGGCCATCTCTAACAGACAGTTCTTATTTTAACCACTTCACCACTGAGGGGTTTTACCCCCTGAGCACCAGAGCAATTTTCACCTTTCAGCGCTCCTTCTATTCATTTGTCTATAACGTTATCATTACTTATCGCAATTAAATGAACTATATCTTATTTTTTCCGCCACCAATTAGGCTTTCTTTAGGTGGGACATTATGCCAAGAATTATTTTATTCTAAATGTGTTTTAATGGGAAAATAGGAAAAATGTGGGAAAAAAAATAATTATTTTTCAGTTTTCGGCCATTATAGTTTTTAAATAATGCATGCTACTGTAATTAAAACCCATGAAATGTATTTGCCCTTTTGTCCCGGTTATAAAACCGTTTAAATTATGTCCCTATCACAATGTTTGGCACCAATATTTTATTTGGAAATAAAGGTGCATTTTTTTCAGTTTTGCGTCCATCCCTAATTACAAGCCCATAGTTTATAAAGTAACAGTGTTATACCCTCTTGACATAAATATTTAAAAAGTTCAGTACCTAAGGTAACTATTTATGTATTTTTTTTTTAATTGTAAAGTTTTTAATTTTTTTTAATTGCAAAAAAACAAAATGGGGAGTGTGGGAGGTAATTAGTTAATTTTTTGTGTAACACTCATTTATTTCTATGTGAAAAATGCTTAGGGTGTAGTTTTACTATTTGGCCACAAGATGGCAACAGTAACTTTTTGTGTATTGCGACCTGCGAGCGTCCTTCCGGACGCTCGCAGGAAGTAGTAGGAGGCTGTGAGTGTTTGTTTTTTCTCACAATGATCGCGCTGCCCATCGGAGAGCAGCGGATCATTGTGGGGCTTAAATCAACGAACGGGAATTGATTTTCCCGTTCATTGATCTCCGGGCGAGCGGGCAGCAGCGTGTTTACTAGCGGCGGGCGGCGTGTTTACGATCGGGAGCGCGGACAGCGGCGGGAACACGGAAAGTACGTATTTCTCTGTCCCTGGGGGTTAAAGGATGGAAAAAGGGACGGAGAAATTCGTACGGGCAGGGGTAAAGTGGTTAAAAAACACTGAAAAATATGGCCATTAGTTGGTTCTTTGTTTTAACAAATTTAGTACTGCATGAATAAAGCAATGTTCTAATGCTGTTTCTGTGTTCATGTAATGATTTATTTAAAAGTGCTTGTGAAGTAAAACCACTCATGCATTCTTCAGTTGCTTGTGATAATTTGACCGGTGGGTGCATTGTTTCACTTAAGCTGAGAAAACAGCACATAAGCAGCCATGAATGCTAACAACCAAATAGGCAGAGAAGTGTGATAGTTTTAGTAAAATAAGCTTGTTGTATTAATATTTAACAAATATAAACTATTAACTAAAACGACTTCTGTCCTCCAAACATCACATGGGGACTTACACTAAAAACTGAAAGGTTATTATGGGCAGCATAGCTTCCAAAGATCAGAAGGGGGGGGGGGGGGGGGAGAGGAGGTTCTACTTGCACAGCACGATGGAAAGCAATGAAGAACATGCTATGAAACTGCATTTTATACTCAGTCTATTTAGAGATAGACTACATACAAAATGACCCAAGTAATTTTAGGTTTGCTTGGGCTGTCCAGATAGCTGTACAAAGGAGGGATGTGACACTTCCCTTTCTCCCTGTCTCTTGTCTAAATAGTCTATGCTAAAATAAAGGTGAAGGTTCTTGACAGCTAGACAAAAAACACATGTATTCCCCTGCTAGAGATGGCTCGAACCTCCAATTTTCAGTTCGCAAACCTCAAACGCGAACTTCCGCAAAAGTTTGGTTCACACGAACTTTTGCGAACCACAATACACTTCAATGTAGAGGCAAACTTTGAAAACTAGAAACATTTATGCAGGCCACAAAAGTGATGGAAAAGATGTTTCAAGGGGTCTAACGCCTGAGTTTTTGCATGGCGGAGTGGGATACACGCCAAAAGTCCCAGGGAAAAATCTGGATTTGACGCACAGCACCGTTTTAAGGGCAGAAATCACATTGCATGCTAAATTGGAGGCCTAAAGTGCTTTAAAACATCTTGCATGTGTATACATAAATCAGGTAGTGTAATTAGTGTACTGCTTCATGCCATGTAACGCAAACTTTTCCGGAAGTTGGGTTCGCCCCCATAGTGCGCCATTAGGGTCAACTTTGACCCTCTACATCACAGTCAGCAGGCACATTGTAGCCAATTAGGCTACACTCTCTCCTGGAGCCACTACCCCCCTTATAAAAGGCAGGCAGCGCTGGCCATTACACTCACTCGTGTGCCTGCATTAATTAGTGAAGGGACAGCTGCTGGCAGACTCTCAAAGCGAAAGATTAGTTAGGCTCTTGTAGGCTTGTTAGCTTGCTCCTGGCTGATTGTTATTGCTAAAATAGCACCTCTCAACAGCTCTTTTGAGAGCTAATGTTCTCCTGATATGTTTTTATTTATTTGTGTTGCCCACTGACACTGCATTATACAGCCCTATCTGTTGCAGCTGGACCTTGGTAATTGTTATTACTGTGCCAGCCAGCCCCTGCCTAACTATCTATACTGGGACACCTACCTATGCCTACCTAACTACTGGGGCACCTACTTACCTATACGGGGGCACCTACCTATGCCTTCCTACCTACCTATACTTGTGCACCTACCTATGCGACCAACCTACCTATACTGGGTCTCCTACCTATGCCTACCTAACTACTGGGGCACCTACTTACCTATACGGGGACACCTACTGATGCCTACCTACCTATACTAGGGCACCTACTTATGCCTACCTACCTATACTAGGGCACCTACCTATGCCTACCTACCTATACTGGGTCTCCTACCTATGCCTAGACAACTACTGGGGCACCTACCTATGCCTATCTACCTATACTGGGACACCTACCTATGCCTACCTACCTATACTGGGACTCCTACCTATGCCTAGCTAAATACTGGGGCACCTACCTATGCATATCTACCTATACTGGGACACCTACCTATGCCTACCTACCTATACTGGGACACCTACCTATGCCTACCTACCTATACTGGGACTCCTACCTATGCCTACCTACCTATACTGGGACTCCTACCTATGCCTAGCTAGCTACTGGGGCACCTACCTATGCCTATCTACCTATACTGGGACACCTACCTATGCCTACCTACCTATACTGGGACTCCTACCTATGCCTGCCTACCTACCTATACTGGGACTCCTACCTATGCCTACCTACCTATACTGGAACTCCTACCTATGCCTAGCTAGCTACTGGGGCACCTACCTATGCCTATCTACCTGTACTGGGACACCTACCTATGCCTACCTACCTATACTGGGACTCCTACCTATGCCTACCTACCTATACTGGGACTCATACCTATGCCTACCTACCTAAACTGGGACTCCTACCTATGCCTAGCTAACTACTGGGACACCTACCTATGCCTATCTACCTATACTGGGACACCTACCTATGCCTACCTACCTATACTGGGACTCCCACCTATGCCTACCTACCTATACTGGGACTCCTACCTATGCCTAGCTAACTACTGGGGCACCTACCTATGCCTACCTACCTATACTGGGACTCCTACCTATGCCTAGCTAACTACTGGGACACCTACCTATGCCTATCTACCTATACTGGGACACCTACCTATGCCTACCTACCTATACTGGGACTCCCACCTATGCCTACCTACCTATACTGGGACTCCTACCTATGCCTAGCTAACTACTGGGGCACCTACCTATGCCTACCTACCTATACTGGGACTCCTACCTATGCCTATCTAACTTCTGGGGCACCTAACTATGCCTATCTACCTATACTGAGACACCTACCTACCTACCTATACTGGGACGCCTACCTATGCCTAGCTAACTACTGGGGCATCTACCTATGCCTATCTACCTATAGTTGGACACCTACCTACCTATACTACAGACCAAATTTGATCAGCTGGATACTCAGTCACTGTTGTTCTGTCATTCAGCTACCTCAGCCCGACCATATGGGCTTGAAAACCGCCATGGCCTCCGTTCTCGCCATGGTGCGCACCAGTCCATCACGGCCGTCACTACGCAAATAGATGTTTGCGGTGCATTACACAGTGAGTTTGGTGTGTCAGTGTGAAGCAGAACTCTAATTACACTCCCTGATTGTATACACATGCAAGATGTTTTAAAGCACTTTAGGCCTGCAATTTAGCATTCAATGTGATTTCTGCCCTTAAAACGCTGCTTTGCGTCAAATCCAGATTTTTTTTTCCCCAGGACTTTTGGCATCTATCCCACTCATCCATGCCCCCCTCCAGGTGTTAGACCCCTTGAAACATCTTTTCCATCACTTTTGTGGCCAGCATAAGTATTTCTAGTTTTCAAAGTTCGCCTCCCCATTGAAGTCTATTGCAATTCGCGAAAGTTCACGCGAACCAAATCTTTTGCGGAAGTTCACAAGCCCGGTTCGTTAACCGAAAATCGGAGGTTCGAGCCATCTCTAGCGGTCATTGCTTCATTGTGATACGCAAGCCCCTTCACCGCGGCAAGGTAACAATCACAAAGGGGAATTGACACATGTACAGTACATGCCTTTTGTTTTGTTGTCGCAGCTGCAGTGCAGCCAGAAAAATTAGGCAGGCATGTACACGCACCAGAAAAATTATTATAACGGCCGCTGCTAGCAGCGGCCTTAAAAATTCAGGAATCCGCCTGGAGTCCTGGACCCTGTTGGTGGTGGCGGAGAAGGCAGTCAAGCAGCCTGCAGGCAGAGATGCTGTGTGTGGGGACTGACTTAGTTTTCGGGCGGGCAGTAGCCCTCCGGGATCCATGCCTCATTAATTTTGATAAAGGTGAGGTACTGAACACTTTTGTGACCTTGGCGACTTCTCTTCTCAGTGACAATGCCTCCTGCAGCGCTGAAGGTCCTTTCTAACAGGACGCTTGAGGCAGGGCAAGACAGAAGTTGGATGGCAAATTGTGACAGCTCAGGCCACAGGTAGGGATGCTCGCTGGATTCCGCGGAAATCTAAATTCCGCGATTCCGTCCGGAATTGGGTCAATTCCGATTCCGGCCATCGGAATGGAATTGCTATAGCGCTTATATGGAATTCCGTGGGAAAATGCGGAATTCCGCCGGAATGCAAATTTTAAGTTGGCCAATCACAAGGAAGAAGCTTCTCACTGTTCTCAGTGTATTTCTGCCTGCAAAACAGAATTTCTGCACTAATAAGAGTCTTAATGAGAACCAACCAATCCTACCTTAGCAACCAGCTACCCATCAGCAGCTATCCCATCCATTTTGTATATAATAGAGAGACGTGCAGGCAGGAAGCTTGTGGGTTTCAGTCTAGTGTGGAGAGAGGAGAGAAAGACGCAGATCTATACTTGTTTTACATAAAACAAGTCTTTTTCAAGACTGTGTATAAATCAAAAGTCTTTTTAAAGACTCTGTGACTGTGAGAGAGAGAGTTAGTGTCAGCTAGCTATATTAGTAGAGAGATTGTAGTGTAGTGTGTTAGTAGTTGCTTGCTGCAGTGCAGAGCCAGCCAGGCCGCAGGCTTAGGCTTCAATTCATCAAAGGGTGTTCGATAACAAAACCCCAGTCCTTAAAATACCGCATTCGGTATTTTACACTTCACTGTGCTAATTCATCAATATTTTCCCATGTGTGGTAGAGGTTCGTTAAGTTACCGAACTACTAGGCTTCAATTCATCAAAGGCTGTTCGAATAACAGCAGAGTGGTGCAGAGCAGCTTGGAATGTCCCTGTGTTGTTACAAGCTGATAACAATAGAAGGCATCCAGACATCCCTTTAGATGTAAAGGTGTTATAGTTACTGTTATTTATACTGCCTCTGCTGCTCTGAATCTGTCGATCAGTCTTTCTTAACATTTTATTTATTTGCCACAACGTAGATGAACTTCCTGGAGACATTACAAATGCCATGCTTGGTGATTTCACCACCAGCATCTTTGCATTATCAAACAGGGCCTGAAAGGGTTACACCACCGAAGGGAATCTGGGGATATCTTTTGTCCTGTTCTCTCTGCTCACTGCCTGGGGGGTCTGAAAGCTTGTGTGGAGAAGCCTGTGTGACCTATCAGCAGCACTTGCAGGAGAACAGGGGCTGTTTCTATTGGCTGCCTGCTCCTGCTAATCATGAAAACATTCACACAGAAGGCTTTCGAAGCCTGTAACTACAGGGGAGAGCTTGAGATAAACACCGAATGTGTTAGCGAATGTGGGAACCTTGATGAATTAACATTTGTTGAGCACATGTCAGTAATTTATCTCATTGCTGTGTCATTTCAGCTTCTCATTCGGTAACAGCTTTGATGAATTAACATTTTCTAAAGTGCTCCGTTAAAGAGGAACTGTAACGACAAAACGGCCCCTGGGGGGTACTCACCTCGGGTGGGGGAAGCCTCAGGATCCTAATGAGGCTTCCCACGCCGTCCTGCGTCCCTCGGGGGTCTCGCTGTAGCCCTCCGTGCAGCGGTGACGCAATATTTACCTTCCTGGCTCCTGCGCAGGCGCTCTGATGCCTCTCGGCGCCGAAGTAGGCGGAAATACCCGATCGCCGTCGGGTCTGCTCTACTGCGCAGGCGCAAGTTTCCGGCGCCTGCGCAGTAGAGCGGACCCGACGGAGATCGGGTATTTCCGTCTATTTCCGTGCCGAAAGTCGCCACAGCGCCCCCGCTGGAGCCAGCAAAGGTAAATATTGAACTGACAGTCGGCACAGTCGCCGGCTGTTCGGAGGGCTGCGGCGAGACCCCCGTGGGACAGAGGACGGCGTGGGAAGCCTCATTAGGATCCGGAGGCTTCCCCCACCCGAGGTGAGTACCCCCCAGGGGAGGTTTTTGTTGTTAGAGTCTCTTTAAGTCAGCTGTTTTCAGCATTACCGAATGCGGTAATGCTTGATGAATTGAAGCCATTGTGTTTGACAGAGTGAGAGTGAGTTAGCTAGCTGTGTGATTAGTGATTTGTTTGATTAGTGATTGATTAGCTGAGTGAGTGTAGTGATTTATTTTTTGTTTTTATTAATTATTTTTTGTTTTTCTTTATTTTGTGTTTTGGATTTATTTTCTTTATTTCACCCCCTTATTTTCTGTTCTGCTCACTACGTACCCCTTCCCCAATAACGTTTGTAGCCCCCAAAAAATGGAGCGAAGGCAGCAGAAGCTTCCGGCCACTCCTGCAGGGACATGGAGTCTTGGACGTTCACGTCAAGTACGTGATCAGGGTGAGGGTGGCAGCAGCAGGAAGCGTTCCCCCTGGTCAGAAATGTCTTCCCTGTGTTCGCAACAGGCTCAGCAGCACGCAGGAAAATTCTGTCAGAGCAGGAGGCGAAGACAGTTGTGGATTATTTACATCAGGAATCAGATTCACAACCCTCTACCCAGGAGGAACTTGAAGCTAGCTGAAGCAGCGCCACCAGCAGTGGCCGCCAGGTTCCTCATGACCAGAACCCGAGCGCAGCTGCTTCTTCTGTTGATGATGACGAGCTTGTTTCCTCCCAGTACTCTGCTGAGTCCGCTCCAGAAGTACAGCACACCATCGCTGAGACAGATGTGCAGAATGTTTGGCATGAGGCATTGGAGGAGACCATGGGACCAAGCTCCCAAGAAGTAGTGGGTTCTGTGGTGACAGAAATGGCATTGGCCACTGTGTTTTCTTCATCCAGTGTCACCAGTCAACATCACGAACAACACCAGCCAACTACAGAGGTTTTTGGTGGCCAGGTGGAGGGTCCAGAAGACTCACTTATTGCACTGGATGATATTTTTGATGATGATGATGATAACGAGGTGGGTGATAAAACGTATTTGCCACCTGTTCATTTAGGCAGTAGCAGGCGTGAGCAGCAGCCTGTACAAACAGAGCAGACAGTTGGCCAGCAGCCTGCTTCCCCGTCTGTCAGTACCCGCCACCAGTCCAATGCCGAGCATCAAGGTGCTAGAACAGGTCGCACCACTGCTGGACGTTCACACACGTCCCCTGCATGGAAGTTTTTTATTGATGCGGAAGAGCAGTCTGTAGTGTGTGTCGTAAATCGGTGAGCAGAGGCAAATCGGGCATCATGTACGGCACTTCAGGACTGCTAAGCCATCTGCGCAACAACCACAAACGGGAGTTTGAAGTTGTACAAAATTACAATAAGATGGGTGGAGTAAAAGCAGCAGCAACAGGCCCCTCTTCTTTTTTCCTAGTCGTCCAAGTCCTGTCCCTATCCAACCTGCGCCTCAGTCCCATTCGACTTCAAAGTCCTCTGCATGCCAGGCTGGTAGAAGAGTGCCGACCTCACCGGCAAGCACTTCCTCATCATCATCCTTGTTAGTTGAATCACCAGTGTTCCAGCGTCAGGCCTCTGTGCCAGAAATGTTGCAGAGGAAGCGGATGCTCCCTGCAAGTGATCCGTTTGTGGTTAAAAATAATGCGCTCCTGGCAAGGCTGTTGGGCTAACAGCTGCTGCCCTACCAGTTTGTGGAGTGTGCCCCCTTCCGCAGACTGATGAAGAGTGTTGCTCCACAATGGCGGATCCCCAGCAGCCATTATTTTGCCAGGACTGCTATCCCTGCACTGCACCAGCACATTGTGGAGTGTGTCTTGACGGTCTATGGATCACGCTGTCGGTGGCAAGGTGCACTTCACCATGGATGGCTGGAGCAGCAGGCATGGGCAGGGAAAGTATCTGGCTTTTACCGCCCATTTTGTCACCCTCCATGGTGCTGCTGAGGAGGGTGCAAGATCTGGGGCATCTCAACTGGTGGTGCCACCACATGGGTTGAAGGGAAGGCCTGTTCCACTTCCCTCTGCTACCTGTTCTGTCCAAGGCCAGTCTGCCATTGCTGAGTCTCCCAGCAAGTGGTCCCGCTCCTCCTACACTGGTATGCAGCACCATCGATGCCAAGCAGTGCTGAAAATGGAATCCATGGAGGAGAACAGGCAAACCGGATCTGTAATACTTTCAGCCTTACAGGGTCAGATTCGGCAGAGGCTGACCGCACGAAGACTTGACACAGGTGTAGTGGTGTCTGATAACAGTGCCAACATGCTGTCCGCCATTTCGCTAGGTGGCTATACCCACTTACCTTGCTTGGCCCACGTCTTCAACCTTGTAGTATAGAAATTTCTACTAACTTTCCAAGGGTTGAAGGACGCTGTGGCCTCAGCGCGCAAAGTGTCAGCCCACATCCGTCGCTCTGCAACTGCCACCGCGGCCATGAAACTGCTGCAGCGCCGCCATAGCATGCCGCAACACAGGCTTATTTCAGATTGTCCGACGCGGTGGGACTCCACACTCCACACTCTGGAGAGGTTGTGGGAGCAGCGCGCGGCGGTCAGGCTATACCTGTCTGAGGCATCTTCCACCAGAACAGGGCCACTGGACTACATTACTGGGGACCAGTGGCAGCTGATAGGACAGGTGTGCAAGGTGTTGGAGCCATTTGAGCAGGCAACAAAAGTGGTCAGTGAGGAGCACTGCAGAGGTGCTCCCTCTTGTCTTCACCAGGGAAAAAACTCTTGAAAAAGTGCTCGAATGGGGGGTGGAAGTCCTACTGAACAGTGGCCAGTCAGGTGAAGGAGTGAGTGGGCATGCTCCAGTCCTGGATGAGGAGGCAGAGCTTTTGGAAGTGGAAGAGCCTATCGTCCAGGGGTGGGAAGAAGATTTTGATGCGGAGCTGGATCATGATGTCGACGACAGTTCTGACAGCCAGGAAGAGGTGATTCATGGCAGACATCTCTTCCCCATGGCTGCACATATGATCCAGTGCCTAAAGAAAGACCCCCGGATTAAAAGTTTAAAAGCAAGGCTCGACATGTGGGTGACCACCATCTTAGATCCCCGGTGCAAGGGGAAAATGTGCCAGTTCATAGCCCCCTCCCAAGCAGACACCATGATGAACCAGATCCGGGATGCCCTTCATCGTTTGGTAGAAGATGCGTTTCCTACACCTGTACCCTGGCCCCAAGCTACCAAGTCTACTAATCACACTCAGCAAAGGTCTGGTGGTCCCACTCCCAGCACCAGCAGCAGCACCAGTAGCCAATCTTTGAACCTGCTGAGCATGCTGAAGGCATTTTACCAGCCAGTGCCAGATACTCCTTCTAGCAGCAGCACCACCAGCGGAGAAAGTGATCACCACCACCGCCAGCGGCTGACCCGTATGGTGGACGATTACTTGGGGTCAGCCAGTGCTCCAGACAATATGGAGAGTAATGATGACCCAATGCAATATTGGACCAAACAATTGGATACCTGGCCTGAACTCGCTCAATATGCACTGGAGGTTCTTGCATTCCCCGCCGCCAGTGTTCTTTCTGAAGGAGTATTTAGCGCTGCAGGTGGAGTGGTCACCGACCACCGGACCCGTCTGTCCACAGACAATGTGGACATACTAACATTCATTAAAATGAACGAGTCATGGATCAGTGACAACTACAAGGCCCCTCTCACTGATTCCACAGAATGGGTCCACTGAAATTTTTTTTAGAACTGCCTTGGAACCACCTCTAGATCCCATGGCCTCCGACAAGTCCTGCTGCTCCACATAATGTTTAGGACTGCCGTGGAACCACCTCTAGGTCCCATGGCCTACGAAAAGTCCTGCTGCTCCAAACAATTTGCATATATTCAGCAGTGGTGCTCTGGGAGACATCTCAAGCTCACTCCAACCTGAATTATCGCAAATTCTTTCTGTTTTAGGAAAGCAATTTTTTGTTTTTCTTAACATCTTAGTAAGGGGGCTTTTAGGACCATTGTAGTCCCTTACACACTCCAATGAGTTCTGGGTCACCATGAGCTTGCTGGTTAGTCTGTACCTCTCGGTTTACAAGCCCTACTCCATAGAGCCAAATTAATCCATGCCATGCACTGATGAGGATCAAACAATCCGAAACAGTCTGTATGCATGTTGGATTATTATGGCTCTGTACAATTTAACAAGCTGACACATCATTGCATTCCAGCGGTTCTGGAGGTGTGTTTAGCTTCTAAAGGTACAATGGTTAATTTGCATATATTCAACAGTGGTGCTCTGGGAGACATCTCAAGCTCACTCCAACCTGAATTATCGCAAATTCTTTCTGTTTTAGGAAAGCAATTTTTTGTTTTTCTTAACATCTTAGTAAGGGGGCTTTTAGGACCATTGTAGTCCCTTACACACTCCAATGAGTTCTGGGTCACCATGAGCTTGCTGGTTAGTCTGCTCCAAACAACACTTGTAAATGAACACCGTGGAAAACATGGCTTATGCGACAACTCCTGCAGCTCCAAACCACAATTATAATGACCGCTGTGGAACACCATGGTTTACACGACAACTCCTGCTCAAAAAAAATAAAAAATTTAAAAAATATATATATTAAAAAAAAATGAACGGTGGAACAGCCACTAGGTCCCATGGGCTACCATTTAGCACAAAAGAGGTTTCAATTGCGACTACTTTAATTTTTCCGCGGAATGCGGAATTCTGCGAAAATGCAATGGCGACGGAATTTACCGCTGGCGGAATCCGCCAATTCCGGCGGAACGGAATTCGGACCTTCCATTCATCCCTAGCCACAGGTCAAGCCTGTGCACCCAGTAGTCCAGGGGTTCATCGCTGCTCACAGTGTCTACATCCACACTTAGGGCCAGGTAGTCGGCAACCTGCCGGTCGAGGCATTGGTGGAGGTGGATCCGGAAGGGCTAAGGCGAGACATTGGACTAAAGAATGTCCACATGTCCGACATCACCATGAGATCGCTAGAGCGTCCTGTCCTTGCCTGCGTGGTCATGGGAGAAGGATTACTGGCAGAGTTACCTTTATTCCGTTGCTGTGACATCACTCCGGTGCTGTGACATCACCCTAAAACGCACTGTAAAGCATAGTTTACAGCTTGTTCTGCAAGTGCTGCACCCTTTCTGCCTTCTGGTGATTTGGAAACAACTCCGCCACTTTGTGCTTATACCGAGGGTATAGTAACGTGGCCACCCAGTACAGCTCATTCCCCTTGAGTTTTTTTATACGTGGGTCCCTCAACAGGCTGTACAGCATGAAAGAAGCCATCTGCACAAAGTTGGATGCAGACGTACTATCCATCTCCTCTTGCTCTCCCTCAGTGATGTCAGGTAAGTTCTCCTCCTCCCCCCAGCCACGAACAATACCATGGGGAGGTTGAACAGCACAAGCCCCCTGCAATGCCTGCTGTGGTTGTTCTTCCGCCTCCTCCTCAAAAAAAAAAAAAAAAACCACCTTCCTCATCATCTGACTCTTCTTCACCACACAACTCTTCCTTCTCCTCCTCCTCCCCACTCCTCTGTGCTACCGCACTCCTCCTGTTCCTGTAACTGTTCCTGTTCACGCTCCTCCACAGCTTGATCCACCACTCTACGCACGACACGCTCCAGGAAGAAAGCATATGGGATCAAGTCGCTGATGGCACTTCACTGCGACTCACCAGGTTTGTCACCTCTTTAAATGGCTGAATGAGCCTGCAGGCATTTCGCATGAGAGTCCAGTACTTCGGCCAGAACATCCCCATCTCCCCAGAGTGTGTCCTACTACTGTAGTTGTACCCGAAATCCCCAGAAGCTGCCATAACTTTGCAACCGCGCCGGACCTACACTGCAGTGCAGCTGTGGAAACTAATTGAGGCCCTGGCTTCCGGCTGCTAACTGGGCCGTAAAACCCTGCGACCTGCACAGGTGCACAAGTCACTTAGGGGATACTCGTGGGCATCCAACAGCTCCTGGTTTAGCCTCTGATCACCCAGATGCACGGAGATGACCCCAGGAAGCTTTTAATAGTCCTGCCAAGAAGTAATAACTTTACAGCTTCTTTTTAATCTATCTAAAAAAGTATTGATCTCAGTTCTTGTTTCCAACAGAAGCCCTATCAGCCTTTATCATTGCTTTCCTGACTCTGAGACAGAGAATGATCTTCCTCATAGCCAGGGCCGGGCCGAGGCATAGGCTGGAGAGGCTCCAGCCTCAGGGCGCATTGTAGGAGGGGGCGCACAATTCATTCAGCTGTCATTCCTAATTGTGTATGAAGCAGAAAGAAATAAGAAAAGGGGATACATAGCAGTGACTGCAAGCCAGATAACTAGATATTAGGGTGTTGGGGAGGTTGTGGGTCCTGTGGCCCTCTTAGTCTAATAGCAATCAGTGTGTGACAGCTGGGGTGGCAGGGATGGAGGGGCGCACTTTGGTGTCTCAGCCTTGGGTGCTGGAGGACCTTGTCCCTGCTCTGCTCATAGCCCCCACCCTGTTAAGACTATGGTTTCAACTTAAAGGAATACTTAAGTCAAACTGAAAAAAATGACTTTTACTCACCTGCGGCATCCCTCAGCCCCCCGAAGCTGGATGGTGCCCTCGCAGCCCCGCTCCGATCGTCCTGTTCCTGCCGGCGGCTACTTCTTGATTCGGCGACAGCCGCCGACAGGCTGGGAACGCGGCTGATTTTCTGCGTTCCCTGCCGCTATTATCACCCTCTATGCTGCTATAGCGTATGTATATA
Source organism: Hyperolius riggenbachi (assembly GCF_040937935.1). Lineage (NCBI taxonomy): Eukaryota > Metazoa > Chordata > Amphibia > Anura > Hyperoliidae > Hyperolius > Hyperolius riggenbachi. The sequence goes on from NC_090657.1 coordinate 132,990,996, forward strand.
TATATATATATATATATATACAGTGGAGGAAATAATTATTTGACCCCTCACTGATTTTGTAAGTTTGTCCAATGACAAAGAAATGAAAAGTCTCAGAACAGTATCATTTGAATGGTAGGTTTATTTTAACAGTGGCAGATAGCACATCAAAAGGAAAATCGAAAAAATAACCTTAAATAAAAGATAGCAACTGATTTGCATTTCATTGAGTGAAATACGTTTTTGAACCCTCTAACAATAAAAGACTTAATACTTAGTGGAAAAACCCTTGTTTGCAAACACAGAGGTCAAACGTTTCTTGTAATTGATGACCAAGTTTGCACACATTTTAGGAGGAATGTTGGTCCACTCCTCTTTGCAGATCATCTCTAAATCCCTAAGGTTTTGCGGCTGTCTCTGTACATCTCTGAGCTTGAGCTCCCTCCATAGGTTTTCTATTGGATTAAGGTCCGGAGACTGACTAGGCCACTCCATGACCTTAAAGCGGAATATAACCCTGCATTTCAACTTTGCTCTAAAACATTATTTACAGTATATTATATGCAACCAGCATTTTTTTTTTACTAGACCAGCATTGGAAGGGTTACACAGTGCTTTAAAGTCCCTAGAGATTTCTGCAACCGAATCCGAACTTGAGTTAGATACTTTTTGTTTACAAATATGTGTTTATTATGACTCATCTCTCTCACTGAGAAGGAGCTTGGAGGACAGCCAAAGAGATGTATCTATTGATAAACAGTTACACACTAACTAAATAGAATGTAACCATCTGAATGTCTGCACGGAACTTAAAACCTCTGTGTTTAACCCTTCCAATGCTGGTCTAGTAAAAAAAAAATGCTTTTTGCATATAATATGCTGTAAATAATGTTTTAGAGCAAAGTTGAAATGCAGGGTTATATTCCGCTTTAATGTGCTTCTTCTTGAGCCACTCCTTTGTTGCCTTTGCTGTATGTTTTGGGTCATTGTGGTGCTGGAACACCCATCCACGACCCATTTTCAGTTTCCTGGCAGAGGGAAGGAGGTTGTCGTTCAGGATTTCACGATACATGGCTCCGTCCATTTTCCCGTTAATGCGATTAAGTTGTCCTGTGCCCTTAGCAGAAAAACACCCCCAAAGCAAAATGTTTCCACCCCCATGCTTGACGGTGGGGACGGTGTTTTGGGGGTCATAGGCAGCATTTTTCTTCCTCCAAACACAGCGAGTTGAGTTAATGCCAAAGAGCTCTATTTTGGTCTCATCAGACCACAGCACCTTCTCCCAGTCACTCACAGAATCATTCAGGTGTTCATTGGCAAACTTCAGACGGGCCTGCACATGTGCCTTCTTGAGCAGTGGGACCTTGCGAGGCCTGCAGGATTTTAATACATTGCGGTGTGATGTGTTTCCAATGGTTTTCTTGGTGACTGTGGTCCCTGCTAATTTGAGGTCATTCACTAACTCCTCCCATGTAGTTCTAGGATGCTTTTTCACCTTTCTCAGAACCATTGACACCCCACGAGGTGAGATCTTGCGTGGAGCCCCAGAGCGAGGTCGATTGATGGTCATTTTGTGCTCCTTCCATTTTCGAACAATCGCACCAACAGTTGTCACCTTCTCTCCCAGCTTCTTGCTAATGGTTTTGTAGCCCATTCCAGCCTTGTGCAGGTCTACAATTTTGTCTCTGACATCCTTGGACAGCTCTTTGGTCTTTCCCATGTTGGAGAGTTTGGAGTCTGCTTGATTGATTGATTCTGTGGACAGGTGTCTTTTATACAGGTGACTAGTTAAGACAGGTGTCCTTAATGAGGGTGACTAATTGAGTAGAAGTGTCTAACCACTCTGTGGGAGCCAGAACTCTTAATGGTTGGTAGGGGTTCAAAAACTTATTTCACTCAATGAAATGCAAATCAGTTGCTATCTTTTATTTGAGGTTATTTTTTCGATTTTCCTTTTGATGTGCTATCTGCCACTGTTAAAATAAACCTACCATTGAAATGATACTGTTCTGAGACTTTTCATTTCTTTGTCATTGGACAAACTTACAAAATCAGTGAGGGGTCAAATAATTATTTCCTCCACTGTATATACGCTATAGCAGCATAGAGGGTGATAAAAGCGGCAGGGAACGCGGAAAATCAGCCGCGTTCCCAGCCTGTCGGCGGCTGTCGCCGAACCCGGAAGTAGCCGCCGGTGGGGACAGGACGATCGGAGCGGGGCTGCGAGGGCACCATCCAGCTTCGGGGGGCTGAGGGATGCCCCGGGTGAGTAAAAGTCATTTTTTCAGTTTGACTTAAGTATTCCTTTAAACAAAACACTCACAGGGCACAGGCAAGAAAACATTCCTAGTTTAATGGAGAGCTAGGAAGCTTTGTTCAATGAGCATTTAGTGTTATATTCATCCTCACCAACCGGGCCAGCTATATCTACAGGTGCATTATACTGAACAAATACTGGTAGACAGCACACCTGTAATGTAGCAGTTGATGTGCCTCGGTCAAGGAATCAGGCAGCACTCCTGGCTCCAGCTGAATTGAAAGAGGTAGAGACCGGCATCATCAAATAGTATATATACTCTTTTTTATTTATAAAAGATACATTGACATGAAATAGCAATGTTTCGGAGGGGACCGCCTCCTTTCTCAAGCCAGTGCCAGTGTCTAATAGCATGCAATCACATACTGCTTTATATACATACAAATACATGGAGCACAACCAATCACATCTACACAGTGCCTATGGCGATCAATCCCCTTACCTCTACTCAGGCGGACCTGATGGGGAACTAATATCTCTAATATGCAGATGTGCGCAGTACTCAAAAAGCTTGTTCTGCACAAGAATGGAGAACACGGACGGACACAGCACCGCAGCACCAGACCAGGACGCCGACCAATGGGCTGTGAGGTGATGGAAGCCGTCATCACGGTCACGCCCCTATCAGAGGCGGACCTGATGGGAAATCTCTACAGTCCTGGAGAGAGGCGTAAAACACCGCCCTCTCTGGTACTAGCGTCGGCAAGTCACATGGGCGGAAGGTAAACAAACCGCCCACATGCTTGCAGTCAGATGCCTTGATACGTCATCCGTCCCTCCCCTCCGCGCAATACACAGGACGTGCTTAAAGCAGGCTACCTAACAATACAGTATACATAACCCGATAAGACAATACAATTATAGAATAGATAAATATTATATAAGAGGCTGCATATCATACTCCCTATTCATACCCTGTGGTTCAAACGTGTCCAATTTTTTAAACCACGTTGCTTCTCTTTACAGCAATTTCTTAATTCTGTTACCGCCCCTTCTAGGTATTGGCACATGTTCTAAAATTTGAAACCGTAACTAGCTTACTGTATGCCCAGCTTGTAAAAAATAATAAGCAACAGATAATTCACTATTTTTGTTTCTGATGGTACTCTTATGGGAAGCTAGCCTAACTTTCATAGGCTGGGTTGTCTGACCAATATATAAGAGTCCACAAGGACACTTCAATGCATAAATAATGTAACTGGAGTTACAATCAAATTGACCCTGGATCTTAAAGGGAAGGTTCAGGGAGGGTGGGTTAAAAATAAAAATCAAATTCCACTTACCTGGGGCTTCCTCCAGCCCGTGGCAGGCAGGAGGTGCCCTCGCCGCCGCTCCGCAGGCTCCCGGTGGTCTCCGGTGGCGCGCCCGACCTAGCCAGGCCGGCTGCCAGGTCGGGCTCTTCTGCGCTCCAAGGCCCGGAACTTCTGCGTCCCACGCCGGCGCTCTGACGTCATCGGACGTCCTCCGGGCTCTACTGCGCATGCGCAGTAGAGCACGGAGGACGTCCGATGACGTCAGAGCGCCGGCGTGGGACGCAGAAGTTCCGGGCCTTGGAGCGCAGAAGAGCCCGACCTGGCAGCCGGCCTGGCCAGGTCGGGCGCGCCACCGGAGACCACCGGGAGCCTGCGGAGCGGCGGCGAGGGCACCTCCTGCCTGCCACGGGCTGGAGGAAGCCCCAGGTAAGTGGAATTTGATTTTGATTTTTAACCCACCCTCCCTGAACCTTCCCTTTAAATGATGTGCCTAAATGAGGATGTCTAACTACTGGACCTCTAATTATACTGTTACAATTAACACAGTTCATGCAAGGATATGTGCCATGAGGACGATTAGAGACAGGTCTTCGAGCACGACCTGCACCCAGGTCTGCCCATACCAATCTGTCCCTCTGCGTGGGCGCCCGTTTGTAGGGCATTAAGGGGGGATTTTGAAATTCTACTACATTGGGTAAACAATTTTTTAATATATTCCCATTGCGACGTATAAAGTCTGCAATTCTATTGTTGTGTATATTATACTGTGAAACAAAGGGGAGTCTTTTATTGTGGCCTCTTCTCCTATTCACGTTGTCAGATCTACCTTCCTCTAACTTTTGTCTGGCTCTCCTCAACAGTTGCCGGGGGTACTCTCTTTGTATAAATCTACTCTTCATCTCATCTAGCCTTTGTTCTCTTAATTGAGGATTACCTACAATGCGACTAATACGTTGCAATTGGCTATTAGGGATGGATAGAATCGTGGCAGGGGGGCGAAAGCTACCGTAACACAGTGTAGAATTAACGTCCATGGGTTTAACATATAAGTCTGTGCTCAACCCACCATTGGACAGTCTTACAACCGGGTCAAGGAAGCTCTCCTCACGCCTATCACAATGGATAGTAAGTTTAATTGCTGGACATTTCGCATGTACCTGTTCAACAAACACCTCAAGGCTCGAATGTGGCCCCACCCACATGCAAAAAACATTGTCAATATATCTATACCCACAATGGGCAAAGGTAGTAAACAATACATTATTGTATATAAATTACTCTTCATACAGATTCATAAAGAGGTTTGCATAGGACGGGGCCACATTCGAGCCCATCGCTGTGCCCCTCACGTGTAGAAAAAATTGTTCTTCAACCAGGAAGTAATTACAAGTTAACAATAATTTTAACAATCCACAGAGAAATTTAATCTGATTCCTATCAAAATCAGAAGCACAAGTTAGTATGTGTTCGACAGCCTCCACACCTCCATCATGTGGGATGGAGGTGTAGAGGCTCTCGACATCAAGCGTAACCAACATTGCCCCCTCAGGAATAGGGGGACGTTTTTTGATAGTATCAAGGAACATTGGTGTATCCCTAAGATAAGGTTTTCCAGCAACCACAAACGTTCTCAGCATAACGTCCAAATATCGAGCAATGGGGGAAAAGATGGAATCGATGCCTGCCACTATCGGCCGGCCAGGAGGATATGGTTTGTTTTTGTGAATTTTAGGCCATATATAGAATACTGGAATCATAGGATCTTTTGGAATTAAGTACTCAAATAATTTATCATCAATTATATTGTCCAGATGGGCTTGTTGCAACAAATCCAAGATTTTTTTCTGAAAGATCGACGTAGGATTGCCATCTAGTTTGTGGTATGTGGTAGTATCATGAGTCATCGGCTGTAGATGACTCATTTCTTCCAGGCATTTATTCAAGCCCCCTGGTTCCAATGTTCCCAATTTTAAAATCCACAAGGACTCACGTCTACATAGGACGCGATACCTTTCGTACTTATTCGGGTGATATACCTGTTCTATAACAGTGGCTCTCAAAATAGCAAAATCCCTATTGTGAATCAAATTAAAATGATTAGATACTCTATGTTTACACTCCCCTTTATTTATATTAGACCTGTGTTTGTTTAGTCTAGCTTGGAATTTTTGAGTGGTGCGGCCCACATATGCCAGATTGCACGAGCACTTCAGTAAATAGATTACATATGAGCTTTGACAAGTTACCCTGCTTCTTATAGGGTATTCCACACGGGCATCTGGCTGAAAGGTTAAAGCACCATTATTAATGGTTTTATAGCAGTGGCAGCGTTTGGATTTACATGAGTAACATCCAAAGTTAGCTTGGGTTTTAGTTGGTATAGTAACACTACCCGATGGTTCCAGGGAGGAAAGCCTGCTAGATGCCACATGGCCCCTAATAGTCTTGCCCCTCCTAAATATCACCTGAGGTTTTGGGGGAAGTCCCTTACACACTCCAATGAGTTCTGGGTCACCATGAGCTTGCTGGTTAGTCTGTACCTCTCGGTTTACAAGCCCTACTCCATAGAGCCAAATTAATCCATGCCATGCACTGATGAGGATCAAACAATCCGAAACAGTCTGTATGCATGTTGGATTATTATGGCTCTGTACAATTTAACAAGCTGACACATCATTGCATTCCAGCGGTTCTGGAGGTGTGTTTAGCTTCTAAAGGTACAATGGTTAATTTGCATATATTCAGCAGTGGTGCTCTGGGAGACATCTCAAGCTCACTCCAACCTGAATTATCGCAAATTCTTTCTGTTTTAGGAAAGCAATTTTTTGTTTTTCTTAACATCTTAGTAAGGGGGCTTTTAGGACCATTGTAGTCCCTTACACACTCCAATGAGTTCTGGGTCACCATGAGCTTGCTGGTTAGTCTGTACCTCTCGGTTTACAAGCCCTACTCCATAGAGCCAAATTAATCCATGCCATGCACTGATGAGGATCAAACAATCCGAAACAGTCTGTATGCATGTTGGATTATTATGGCTCTGTACAATTTAACAAGCTGACACATCATTGCATTCCAGCGGTTCTGGAGGTGTGTTTAGCTTCTAAGGGTACAATGGTTAATTTGCATATATTCAGCAGTGGTGCTCTGGGAGACATCTCAAGCTCACTCCAACCTGAATTATCGCAAATTCTTTCTGTTTTAGGAAAGCAATTTTTTGTTTTTCTTAACATCTTAGTAAGGGGGCTTTTAGGACCATTGTAGTCCCTTACACACTCCAATGAGTTCTGGGTCACCATGAGCTTGCTGGTTAGTCTGCTCCAAACAACACTTGTAAATGACCACCGTGGAAAACATGGCTTATGCGACAACTCCTGCAGCTCCAAACCACAATTATAATGACCGCTGTGGAACACCATGGTTTACACGACAACTCCTGCTCAAAAAAAATAAAAAATTTAAAAAATATATATATTAAAAAAAAATGAACGGTGGAACAGCCACTAGGTCCCATGGGCTACCATTTAGCACAAAAGAGGTTTCAATTGCGACTACTTTAATTTTTCCGCGGAATGCGGAATTCTGCGAAAATGCAATGGCGACGGAATTTACCGCTGGCGGAATCCGCCAATTCCGGCGGAACGGAATTCGGACCTTCCATTCATCCCTAGCCACAGGTCAAGCCTGTGCACCCAGTAGTCCAGGGGTTCATCGCTGCTCACAGTGTCTACATCCACACTTAGGGCCAGGTAGTCGGCAACCTGCCGGTCGAGGCATTGGTGGAGGTGGATCCGGAAGGGCTAAGGCGAGACATTGGACTAAAGAATGTCCACATGTCCGACATCACCATGAGATCGCTAGAGCGTCCTGTCCTTGCCTGCGTGGTCATGGGAGAAGGATTACTGGCAGAGTTACCTTTATTCCGTTGCTGTGACATCACTCCGGTGCTGTGACATCACCCTAAAACGCACTGTAAAGCATAGTTTACAGCTTGTTCTGCAAGTGCTGCACCCTTTCTGCCTTCTGGTGATTTGGAAACAACTCCGCCACTTTGTGCTTATACCGAGGGTATAGTAACGTGGCCACCCAGTACAGCTCATTCCCCTTGAGTTTTTTTATACGTGGGTCCCTCAACAGGCTGTACAGCATGAAAGAAGCCATCTGCACAAAGTTGGATGCAGACGTACTATCCATCTCCTCTTGCTCTCCCTCAGTGATGTCAGGTAAGTTCTCCTCCTCCCCCCAGCCACGAACAATACCATGGGAAGGTTGAACAGCACAAGCCCCCTGCAATGCCTGCTGTGGTTGTTCTTCCGCCTCCTCCTCAAAAAAAAACAAAACACCTTCCTCATCATCTGACTCTTCTTCCCCACACAACTCTTCCTTCTCCTCCTCCTCCACACTCCTCTGTGCTACCGCACTCCTCCTGTTCCTGTAACTGTTCCTGTTCACGCTCCTCCACAGCTTGATCCACCACTCTACGCACGACACGCTCCAGGAAGAAAGGATATGGGATCAAGTCGCTGATGGCACTTCACTGCGACTCACCAGGTTTGTCACCTCTTTAAATGGCTGAATGAGCCTGCAGGCATTTCGCATGAGAGTCCAGTACTTCGGCCAGAACATCCCCATCTCCCCAGAGTGTGTCCTACTACTGTAGTTGTACCCGAAATCCCCAGAAGCTGCCATAACTTTGCAACCGCGCCGGACCTACACTGCAGTGCAGCTGTGGAAACTAATTGAGGCCCCGGCTTCCGGCTGCTAACTGGGCCGTAAAACCCTGCGACCTGCACAGGTGCACAAGTCACTTGGGGGATACTCGTGGGCATCCAACAGCTCCTGGTTTAGCCTCTGATCACCCAGATGCACGGAGATGACCCCAGGAAGCTTTTAATAGTCCTGCCAAGAAGTAATAACTTTACAGCTTCTTTTTAATCTATCTAAAAAAGTATTGATCTCAGTTCTTGTTTCCAACAGAAGCCCTATCAGCCTTTATCATTGCTTTCCTGACTCTGAGACAGAGAATGATCTTCCTCATAGCCAGGGCCGGGCCGAGGCATAGGCTGGAGAGGCTCCAGCCTCAGGGCGCATTGTAGGAGGGGGCGCACAATTCATTCAGCTGTCATTCCTAATTGTGTATGAAGCAGAAAGAAATAAGAAAAGGGGATACATAGCAGTGACTGCAAGCCAGATAACTAGATATTAGGGTGTTGGGGAGGTTGTGGGCCCTGTGGCCCTCTTAGTCTAATAGCAATCAGTGTGTGACAGCTGGGGTGGCAGGGATGGAGGGGTGCACTTTGGTGTCTCAGCCTTGGGTGCTGGAGGACCTTGTCCCTGCTCTGCTCATAGCCCCCACCCTGTTAAGACTATGGTTTCAACTTAAAGGAATACTTAAGTCAAACTGAAAAAATGACTTTTACTCACCTGCGGCATCCCTCAGCCCCCCGAAGCTGGATGGTGCCCTCGCAGCCCCGCTCCGATCGTCCTGTTCCTGCCGGCGGCTACTTCTGGATTCGGCGACAGCCGCCGACAGGCTGGGAACGCGGCTGATTTTCTGCGTTCCCTGCCGCTATTATCACCCTCTATGCTGCTATAGCGTATGTATATATATATATATATATATATATATATATATATATATATACGCTATAGCAGCATAGAGGGTGATAAAAGCGGCAGGGAACGCGGAAAATCAGCCGTGTTCCCAGCCTGTCGGCGGCTGTCGCCGAACCCGGAAGTAGCCGCCGGTGGGGACAGGACGATCGGAGCGGGGCTGCGAGGGCACCATCCAGCTTCGGGGGGCTGAGGGATGCCCCGGGTGAGTAAAAGTCATTTTTTCAGTTTGACTTGAGTATTCCTTTAAACAAAACACTCACAGGGCACAGGCAAGAAAACATTCCTAGTTTAATGGAGAGCTAGGAAGCTTTGTTCAATGAGCATTTAGTGTTATATTCATCCTCACCAACCGGGCCAGCTATATCTACAGGTGCATTATACTGAACAAATACTGGTAGACAGCACACCTGTAATGTAGCAGTTGATGTGCCTCGGTCAAGGAATCAGGCAGCACTCCTGGCTCCAGCTGAATTGAAAGAGGTAGAGACCGGCATCATCAAATAGTATATATACTCTTTTTTTATTTATAAAAGATACATTGACATGAAATAGCAATGTTTCGGAGGGGACCGCCTCCTTTCTAAAGCCAGTGCCAGTGTCTAATAGCATGCAATCGCATACTGCTTTATATACATACAAATACATGGAGCACAACCAATCACATCTACACAGTGCCTATGGCGATCAATCCCCTTACCTCTACTCAGGCGGACCTGATGGGGAACTTATATCTCTAATATGCAGATGTGCGCAGTACTCAAAAAGCTTGTTCTGCACAAGAATGGAGAACACGGACGGACACAGCACCGCAGCACCAGACCAGGACGCCGACCAATGGGCTGTGAGGTGATGGAAGCCGTCATCACGGTCACGCCCCTATCAGAGGCGGACCTGATGGGAAATCTCTACAGTCCAGGAGAGAGGCGTAAAACACCGCCCTCTCTGGTACTAGCGTCGGCAAGTCACATGGGCGGAAGGTAAACAAACCGCCCACATGCTTGCAGTCAGATGCCTTGATACGTCATCCGTCCCTCCCCTCCGCGCAATACACAGGACGTGCTTAAAGCAGGCTACCTAACAATACAGTATACATAACCCGATAAGACAATACAATTATAGAATAGATAAATATTATATAAGAGGCTGCATATCATACTCCCTATTCATACCCTGTGGTTCAAACGTGTCCAATTTTTTAAACCACGTTGCTTCCCTTTACAGCAATTTCTTAATTCTGTTACCGCCCCTTCTAGGTATTGGCACATGTTCTAAAATTTGAAACCGTAACTAGCTTACTGTATGCCCAGCTTGTAAAAAATAATAAGCAACAGATAATTCACTATTTTTGTTTCTGATGGTACTCTTATGGGAAGCTAGCCTAACTTTCATAGGCTGGGTTGTCTGACCAATATATAAGAGTCCACAAGGACACTTCAATGCATAAATAATGTAACTGGAGTTACAATCAAATTGACCCTGGATCTTAAAGGGAAGGTTCAGGGAGGGTGGGTTAAAAATAAAAATCAAATTCCACTTACCTGGGGCTTCCTCCAGCCCGTGGCAGGCAGGAGGTGCCCTCGCCGCCACTCCGCAGGCTCCTGGTGGTCTCTGGTGGCGCGCCCGACCTGGCCAGGCCGGCTGCCAGGTCGGGCTCTTCTGCGCTCCAAGGCCCGGAACTTCTGCGTCCCACGCCGGCGCTCTGACGTCATCGGACGTCCTCCGGGCTCTACTGCGCATGCGCAGAACTACTGCGCGTGCGCAGTAGAGCACGGAGGACGTCCGATGACGTCAGAGCGCCGGCGTGGGACGCAGAAGTTCCGGGCCTTGGAGCGCAGAAGAGCCCGACCTGGCAGCCGGCCTGGCCAGGTCGGGCGCGCCACCGGAGACCACCGGGAGCCTGCGGAGCGGCGGCGAGGGCACCTCCTGCCTGCCACGGGCTGGAGGAAGCCCCAGGTAAGTGGAATTTGATTTTTATTTTTAACCCACCCTCCCTGAACCTTCCCTTTAAATGATGTGCCTAAATGAGGATGTCTAACTACTGGACCTCTAATTATACTGTTACAATTAACACAGTTCATGCAAGGATATGTGCCATGAGGACGATTAGAGACAGGTCTTCGAGCACGACCTGCACCCAGGTCTGCCCATACCAATCTGTCCCTCTGCGTGGGCGCCCGTTTGTAGGGCATTAAGGGGGGATTTTGAAATTCTACTACATTGGGTAAACAATTTTTTAATATATTCCCATTGCGACGTATAAAGTCTGCAATTCTATTGTTGTGTATATTATACTGTGAAACAAAGGGGAGTCTTTTATTGTGGCCTCTTCTCCTATTCACGTTGTCAGATCTACCTTCCTCTAACTTTTGTCTGGCTCTCCTCAACAGTTGCCGGGGGTACTCTCTTTGTATAAATCTACTCTTCATCTCATCTAGCCTTTGTTCTCTTAATTGAGGATTACCTACAATGCGACTAATACGTTGCAATTGGCTATTAGGGATGGATAGAATCGTGGCAGGGGGGCGAAAGCTACCGTAACACAGTGTAGAATTAACGTCCATGGGTTTAACATATAAGTCTGTGCTCAACCCACCATTGGACAGTCTTACAACCGGGTCAAGGAAGCTCACCTCACGCCTATCACAATGGATAGTAAGTTTAATTGCTGGACATTTCGCATGTACCTGTTCAACAAACACCTCAAGGCTCGAATGTGGCCCCACCCACATGCAAAAAACATTGTCAATATATCTATACCCACAATGGGCAAAGGTAGTAAACAATACATTATTGTATATAAATTACTCTTCATACAGATTCATAAAGAGGTTTGCATAGGACGGGGCCACATTCGAGCCCATCGCTGTGCCCCTCACGTGTAGAAAAAATTGTTCTTCAACCAGGAAGTAATTACAAGTTAACAATAATTTTAACAATCCACAGAGAAATTTAATCTGATTCCTATCAAAATCAGAAGCACAAGTTAGTATGTGTTCGACAGCCTCTACACCTCCATCATGTGGGATGGAGGTGTAGAGGCTCTCGACATCAAGCGTAACCAACATTGCCCCCTCAGGAATAGGGGGACGTTTTTTGATAGTATCAAGGAACATTGGTGTATCCCTAAGATAAGGTTTTCCAGCAACCACAAACGTTCTCAGCATAACGTCCAAATATCGAGCAATGGGGGAAAAGATGGAATCGATGCCTGCCACTATCGGCCGGCCAGGAGGATATGGTTTGTTTTTGTGAATTTTAGGCCATATATAGAATACTGGAATCATAGGATCTTTTGGAATTAAGTACTCAAATAATTTATCATCAATTGTATTGTCCAGATGGGCTTGTTGCAACAAATCCAAGATTTTTTTCTGAAAGATCGACGTAGGATTGCCATCTAGTTTGTGGTATGTGGTAGTATCATGAGTCATCGGCTGTAGATGACTCATTTCTTCCAGGCATTTATTCAAGCCCCCTGGTTCCAATGTTCCCAATTTTAAAATCCAAAAGGACTCACGTCTACATAGGACGCGATACCTTTCGTACTTATTCGGGTGATATACCTGTTCTATAACAGTGGCTCTCAAAATAGCAAAATCCCTATTGTGAATCAAATTAAAATGATTAGATACTCTATGTTTACACTCCCCTTTATTTATATTAGACCTGTGTTTGTTTAGTCTAGCTTGGAATTTTTGAGTGGTGCGGCCCACATATGCCAGATTGCACGAGCACTTCAGTAAATAGATTACATATGAGCTTTGACAAGTTACCCTGCTTCTTATAGGGTATTCCACACGGGCATCTGGCTGAAAGGTTAAAGCACCATTATTAATGGTTTTATAGCAGTGGCAGCGTTTGGATTTACATGAGTAACATCCAAAGTTAGCTTGGGTTTTAGTTGGTATAGTAACACTACCCGATGGTTCCAGGGAGGAAAGCCTGCTAGATGCCACATGGCCCCTAATAGTCTTGCCCCTCCTAAATATCACCTGAGGTTTTGGGGGAAGGGTCTGTTTTAGTACTGGGTCACTCAACAATACTGGCCAATATTTCTCAAACATGTTTTTACACTCTCCAGCTTGTCCAGAAAAAATTAAAACAATAGGCAAACGGTTAGCAATAAAATGGGCAGTTTCCAAGTTTTTATTTTTCTCCAAATCCACCGGTATCAGACAATCCTGCTGTGAGAGAGTGGACGCTCTCTCAAACACAGATTTAACTAAGGGGGCAGGGTAATGTTTTTCAAGGAATCTCGATTCCAATATTCTCGACTGACGATGAAAATCTTCACTATTGCTGCAGTTGCGGCGCAACCGTTTAAACTGGCCGAATGCCACATTTTTTAGCCATGGTTTGTGGTGGGCGCTACGATAGTCCAAATATCCATTCCGGTCTGTAGGTTTAAAGTAATTGGCAGTGCTAATATAAGCACTATCTGGATCAACTCAAATTTCTAGATCCAAAAAATGTATTTTAAGATCATCTGTCTCCATTGTGAAGGACAGACCCAACTGGTTATCATTCAGATATCCCACATATTTCAACAACGTCTCCACAGGGCCCTCCCACACACATAAAATATCGTCTATAAAACGTCGATGGAGGACGAGGTTCGCCCGGAACGGGTTGGTGGCAGACCACACCAGTTGTTCCTCTAGCCAACCCATGCAAAGGTTGGCGAAGGCCGGAACCAGGGGGCTTGAATAAATGCCTGGAAGAAATGAGTCATCTACAGCCGATAGTGCAATGGCCTTTCTTCCCCCCCCCCTTTTTTTCCCCCTCTTCTCCTCTTCCCCTCCCCCTCCCCTTCCCTCCCCCATCCTTCCCCTTTTCCCTCCCCCATCCTTCCCCTTTTCCCTCCCTTCCATTCCCCCCCCCCCCATTTTACCAAATTTTCTAGGATACTGTGCAGGTGTATATGTATTTACCCATTGCATATCTGGTTTTAGATGTTGAATGTATAGGTTGTTAATGTCCATACAATATATGGGTGTAGTGTGTGTATAGTTCAGTATATAGACATTATATCCATTTTTTGCCCCTATACCCATTGTAGTTGTGCCAGAGGTATACAATATATGGTGAACTTCTGGAGTGGCTCAGCAGTTTCTATACACGGATGTTTCTCTTGGGTTGTAGATTTATTCTGTTATTCTGGTCCTTCTCCTAACATACTAGACACTGGATTTCTCAGTTCCCTTCTTTCCTTTTTTCCTTTTATTGTCCTAGTTCTCATGTATTGTATGGGTCTGGATACATTCTTGGTCCCTCTCTTTGGGGTAATACATCAAGTAGTAGGCTTTTAAGAGTAATATGGTATTTACATCACTTCCCACACAAAGCCCATTGGTTGTTTCTTTATAAAGCTTTGCTATATAATGAACTGTGCCCTTTTGAATGATGGATTACTGACTTGAAAAAGCGGAGGATGTAATTCCATGAAACGCGTTGTCTGTTTTAAATAAAAACCATTTATCCCTTTTATATTTTAATCCCCTTGATTACACCGCAATACTAGCGGCCTTTTACCCTTGCACCACCCACCCGCACGTGGAGACGCAAGCCTTGCCCAGTGCACAGTTCTAGCGTGAGCTGGAGCAAGCGTCCTGATTTCCTTAGTGATAGCTGTGAGGAGGATTGAGGAGAGTGACGTAGTTTCCGCCGCTGCAGAGAGCCCGGTCCCCGGCTAGGCATAGAGGGACGCAGGCTTATCATGGCTGGGTACGCTGTGCCGACCAAAAGACGATCAGGTGAGACCTCTCCTGCTGGAACGTTCTATTGAAATTCTGGGAGTCTCAGAGCGCCCCTTTTCTTTATATACTATCCAAATGGGGCTCAGCAGATACCCCAACATTCTCCAGACTAAAATACTCAATTGATTTTAACCTCCAGATGGAAAAAACCCTAAGAGAACAGAATTTAAAAATGTCCTACCCCTTTGACATGCAAATAGATTGGTCATCCTTCCACACTCCTTAAAACTTGTTTATAAACTTGTTTTGTCCAGAAGGACTGAGCCCTATAGGTACTGTAGAAAACTTATAATTTTCTAGTTTAATAGAGGGATTTATAACACCCGGGGTATTGTAAATTGAATACCTTACTGTGTGGGGTACAGATGTAAATGTCTGTTTTCTAAGTGTGGGGGTCTTTGCTTATCCCCCTTACACCAACGCATGTGTTGCCAGGGCAAGGTGTAGCTATCCCACACAACTGAGATTATTGCACACACAGTAGTTCAGTGATATTAGAGGGAGTGTGGATAGAAATGACCGAAAGGATTTGAACCAGTCTATTTCAACCACCAATTGTGTAATCCCCCTAAGACACTGACAAGATGACAGGTGGGTAAAAGAGTGCTAAGTGCTGTACAAAAGCTTTAACATGTGCATGTTTCACCAAAAGGCTTCATCAGAAAGAGTGCTGTACATATTTACATAGCCTACACCATTATATACATATATTACAAAATACCCCCCATCATCACAAAAGCCCCAGTCAGAGCTGAATTGCCCCGTTAGGCAAAGCCATATATATAGAGGTATAGAAGGGAGGGGGAGGCGATAGAGAGGGTGTGACCACAATGAGTCACATGTTGCCCCTGCATGGAGGCATCCAGATTGCAGGGTAAATAGCATTTGTCATACCTTAACCTCAGCAGCCCTGCGGGGCCATATCTCCAGCATATGCATGTCGCCATATTGCCATCCCATAATTCGTGGGTTGGGCTAAGGTCAAACTCCACAATGGGGAGGGATCCATCCTCGGCTGGTGATGCCGATTGGTCCTTTCCCCTGCCACAAAATTCGGCTGGATGCGTGAAGTGGGCGGAAGTCCCGACGTCAACTCAGCGGTGACCTCACTTCCGCCAATACGCTCATCCACTTCCTATAGAGCGAGAGGCTGGAACGCAGCTGCGCTCCAGACCTCCCTCTATGCGACTGAGTCCCTCCTCTATAGGGCACGCGTAACTGAAGGGGGTACGTCGCATGCTAAATGGGAAGAGATGCGCAACGCCCATTGTGTACGGTTGCATAGCAACCCATTGCGTGCAGGCAACAGTTTCAATGTCATAAGCGCATTCAAGCATTACTGGCCCATATACACATCCCAATCATAAAAGGATTACATGTTTCATGGCAAATATAAAGATGGAGATAAAAAAGGTAGAGATAAAATTATCAAATGGACAATGTATATTAAGGGGGCAAAACAAGGGGTCCCCTTAATATACATTGCCCCCTTAATATACATTGTCCATTTGATAATTTTATCTCTACCTTTTTTATCTCCATCTTTATATTTGCCATGAAACATGTAATCCTTTTATGATTGGGATGTGTATATGGGCTTGAATGCGCTTATGACATTGAAACTGTTGCCTGCACGCAATGGGTTGCTATGCAACCGTACACAATGGGCGTTGCGCATCTCTTCCCATTTAGCATGCGACGTACCCCCTTCAGTTACGCGTGCCCTATAGAGGAGGGACTCAGTCGCATAGAGGGAGGTCTGGAGCGCAGCTGCGTTCCAGCCTCTCGCTCTATAGGAAGTGGATGAGCGTATTGGCGGAAGTGAGGTCACCGCTGAGTTGACGTCGGGACTTCCGCCCACTTCACGCATCCAGCCGAATTTTGTGGCAGGGGAAAGGACCAATCGGCATCACCAGCCGAGGATGGATCCCTCCCCATTGTGGAGTTTGACCTTAGCCCAACCCACGAATTATGGGATGGCAATATGGCGACATGCATATGCTGGAGATATGGCCCCGCAGGGCTGCTGAGGTTAAGGTATGACAAATGCTATTTACCCTGCAATCTGGATGCCTCCATGCAGGGGCAACATGTGACTCATTGTGGTCACACCCTCTCTATCGCCTCCCCCTCCCTTCTATACCTCTATATATATGGCTTTGCCTAACGGGGCAATTCAGCTCTGACTGGGGCTTTTGTGATGATGGGGGGTATTTTGTAATATATGTATATAATGGTGTAGGCTATGTAAATATGTACAGCACTCTTTCTGATGAAGCCTTTTGGTGAAACATGCACATGTTAAAGCTTTTGTACAGCACTTAGCACTCTTTTACCCACCTGTCATCTTGTCAGTGTCTTAGGGGGATTACACAATTGGTGGTTGAAATAGACTGGTTCAAATCCTTTCGGTCATTTCTATCCACACTCCCTCTAATATCACTGAACTACTGTGTGTGCAATAATCTCAGTTGTGTGGGATAGCTACACCTTGCCCTGGCAACACATGCGTTGGTGTAAGGGGGATAAGCAAAGACCCCCACACTTAGAAAACAGACATTTACATCTGTACCCCACACAGTAAGGTATTCAATTTACAATACCCCGGGTGTTATAAATCCCTCTATTAAACTAGAAAATTATAAGTTTTCTACAGTACCTATAGGGCTCAGTCCTTCTGGACATTCAGTGTTTGCTATTTTTCCCTGGTACCTTTTTCATTCGGTAGTGTATGATTATAAACTTGTTTTAAATGTTTTAAAATCTTGCTATGACCCTCAAATTCTCACTATATCCTCGGAACCAAACCTCTTAATCTCCGAATAAGTACTGTTTTTCTTTTTTGTGACTATAGCACGGGATCATTTACCAATGTTTTCCTCTTACTTTATTATTGACATTATTATATGCTCTTTGATCTAAATTAATGTTGCATTATCTCAAATGTTTCGTTTGTATAAATAAAAACTTCAATAAAAATTCATTGTTTAAAAAAAGACATAAGGAGGGTTGAATCCCAGCGAGTCGGGCTATCGCAAATCAAGCATCTCACCGACAAGTTATTTCTCCACTGAATATTGGCCAAGCGTGCCATGGCTGTGTAAGACCGCCTGAAATACCCACACAACTTCCTTCACTGCTTCAGGACATCCTGTGAGCCTGGGTACTTAGACACAAATCTCTGAATTATTAGATTCAGCACATGTGTCATGCAGGGTGCATGTGTCAACTTTCCCAAATTCAAAGCCGAAATGAGATTGCTGCCGTTGTCACACACCACATTGCCGATCTCCAGTTGGTGTGGGGTCAGCCACTGATCCCCCTGTTTGTTAAAAGCAGCCAGAAGAGCTGCTCCAGTGTGACTCTAGGCTTTAAGGCAAGACACGTCTAAGATGGCGTGACACCATCGTACCTGGCATGCAGCATAGGCCCTGGGGTCAGCGGTGCTCATATACCCCTTTTCAAAATCCGAACTGATCCGGATCCAAATACCCAGATATCCGGATCCAGATTGGATATCTGAATCCGAACTTTCAGATATCCGCATTCATGCGGATATCCGAATGCATTATCCGGGTTATCCGGGTGGATTCAGATATCTGGATAGAAAAAACAGAAATGCCCTTTAAATTGCTTTAAAAAGTTTTTTTAGGGTAAATGAGGCATGTAGCATCATTATTTTTTAAATGGGAACTCTGATTATGTGGGGACTTAAAATCCCCCCCCCCCCCAAAAAAAAAAAAAAAAAATTGGCACTTAGCACGTGTCACGTGGCATTTGGCACGTCACTTGGACAGTGCAATGTGACAAGTGCCACACAACACTTGGCAAGTGCCATGTGACACTTGGCAAGTGACACGTGCCACGCGGCAAGTGACACGTGGCAAGTAACACGCACTTGGCAAGTGACACGTGACATGTGGCAAGTGACACGTGCCAAGTGCCACATGACATGTGCCACGTGCCAAGTGCCGAGAGACAGTCAGACAGCAGAGAAGACACTAGTGCACACTAACTGTCAATGCTCACAGCACAGCAGTTCTGTAGAAAGCTAACACAGTAGTACTACTACTCTAACAACTACTAGCACTGACTGCAGTACTACAGTACTAACTACACAATAACACAGTAATCCTATCCTCTAATCCCTAACCTAACCTATACCTAAGGCTAACAGCTGGCCAGCAGGCAGCAGCTGGCCTGGTCTGTGCACAGCACACACACAGACACATAGCAGCTGTCTGCAGCACACACTCTATCACACAAATGACATCAAGCTAATTAATGATTTAAAAATAGTGCAGTGATAGTGAAGGGGTTAATCACTGAACAGCTTTAGCTTTATAACTGTGTACAACCCTTGCTAGGCCAGCAGCACTGGAGCATGTCACTTAGTGAGCATTCAGCAAGCTAAGATGATATGTCTCATCATGGCAGCCCTCCTTATTATACAGGGGGGCTGGCCAGTGTTCCTTTCTGTGATTGGGTACCTGGGTTTAGGCTAGGAGCCCTCTGATTGGTTCAATGAGTTCAGGTGGGGCTGGCCAGGGTTCCCCTCTGTGATTGGTTGCTAGGGCTTCTGCTGGGAGCCCTCTGATTGGCTCCAGGACGTCATCTCCTTAGTTACAGTATTTCGGATCCGGATATCCGCAATATCCGTGGATATCCGCGTTATGCGCCCAAATATCCGCAGATAGCTATCCGGATTTCTAGAGAAATCCAGAATCCAATTCAGATAGCGGAAAAATGGTCGGATATCCGGGTTACCCGGGTATCTGGAATCCGGATGAGCACCACTGCCTGGGTGGCTGGGGCTGTGTAGCTGGAGAGGAGATCGCAGCACCAGTAGAGTTGAACTGCCACTCAGCCAAGGAGGAGGAGGACGATGACAGCAAAGAGGATGTAGCAGGAGGAGTAGGAGGAGAAGGAGAGGAGGTGGCAGCGGGCCTGCCTGCAAGCCGTGGAGGTGTCACAACTAAGTCCGCTGCACAGCCATGTACTCCCTGCTTGCCAGCGGTCACCAGGTTCATCCAATAGGCTGTGTAATTAATGTACCTGCCCTGACCGTGCTTGGCAAACCAGGCATCCGTGGTCAGATGGACCCTTGACCCAACGCTGTGTGCCAGAGATGACACCAATTGCCTTTCAACGTCACGGTACAGTTTGGGTATCCTTTTTGGAGAAATAATTGTGGCCTGGTATCTTCCACTGCGGTTTCCCAATGGTCACAAATTTTCAGAAGGCCTCAGAGTCCACCAGCTGGCATGGTAACAGCTGGCGAGCTAACAGTTCCGCCAAGGCAGCTGTCAGACGCCGGGCAAGGGGGTGACTGGCAGAAATTGGCTTCTTCCGCTCAAAGATTTCCCTCATGGACACCTGGCTGCTGCTGTGAGCAGAGGAGCAGGAAACGCTCAAGGTGACAGGCAGAGTGGAGGAGGGTGGCTGTGATTGTGAAGGTTCAAGGGAGAAAGTAGCTGAAAATGATGCACCTGAAGGAAGAAGAGGAGAAGGAGGGTGGCTTTGCTTTTGTGTGCTGCTTTTCCTCAGGTGGTCTTGCCATTGCAGTTTGTGACTTTTCTCCATGTGCCTTCATAAGGCAGTTGTCCCTACGTGGGTGTTGGCCTTTCCACAGCTCAATTTTTGGTGGCAGAGAGAACAGATGGCATTGCTTAGACACACAAAAAATTTCCACACTGCTGAGCCCTGGGGTGTGGGCACTATGGTGGCGTCAGCAGCTGATGTTGAAGGGCATGTTGTCTGGCTGTCCATACTGCCACCAGCTGTTTCTGATGACGAGCTCCCCCTGCTTCTTTCAGGAACTCATCTCCACTCATCTCCTCCTACTCCTCTCTGACTCCCCCACTGAACTGTCCCCCTGTTCATCTCCTCTATTGGGAACCCACGTGAGATCCATATCATCATAATCATCATAATCATCCTCCCCAGCTTCGCTTGCATCAGACCCCTCCAAAACTGCACCAACAGCAGGTACTTCATCATCCTCCTCCTCACACCTTACGTCCATAGTGTTGCCTAACTCAGACATATGAGGTGGTGTAACTTGCTTAGCGCCTTCATATTGTTGTAACAATAATGGCTGTGAATCAGTGAATTCCCCACCAAATAACTCCTGCGAAGTGTGAAATGCAGCGGATGTGGTGCTTGTAGTAGCGCTGGTGGTGGCGGAAGATGAGGTTTTGTGTGTTAATAGTCAACCACGTCCTGACAATCTTGGGAGTTGATGGGACGTGCCTTCTTCTGAGCACTATACTTTGGTCCAGGGCTGCAAAAAATCACGTCAGCATGACCTCAAACAGACCTGCCAGGTGGCCTGCCTCTGCCTGTTGTTTTGTCCATATCGGGGGATGAAGTGAAAGGTATGCGCTGACTTGACTAATACAATGTGCAGTCAAACAGGTGCAGTAAAGGTATGCAGTGAAAGGTATTACAATACAATGTGCAGCTGTCACACAGCTACAGTTAACAGGTATGCACGGACTGGTATATTAAACAGTGTGCGGTCACACAGGTACTGTGAACAATTATGCAATGACTCAATTACAAATGTGCAGCTGTCACACACACAGGTACCATGAACAGGTGCAGGGACTGGTGGTATATAACACTGCGTGCACTCACGTAGGTAGGTGCACTGAACAGATAGGTATGCAGTGATTGGTATTACAAATGTGCAGCTGTCACACACACAGGTACCATGAACAGGTGCTGTGACTGGTGGTATATAACACTGCATGCGCTCACGTATGTAGGTGCAATGAACAGGTAGGTATGCAGTGATTGGTATTACAAATGTGCAGCTATCACACACACAGGTAGTCACTGAATGTGCTGGGCCTGGCAGTGGCACAGTAGGAATTACCAAGGGCCAGCTGCGACTGTCTGACCTAACAAGAGCCTAACTAAGCTTTCCCTATGTCTACAGCAGGTTCTCTCCCTTCTCTAATTACTGCAGCCACACGAGTGAGTGAAAAGGCTGACTCTGCCTGCCTTTTATATGGGGGGGGGGGGGGGGGGGCTCCAGGAGTGTAGCCTGATCAGCTACCCTGTGTCTGCTGACTGTGATGTATAGGGTTAAAGTTGACCCTAACCTATTTTAGTTCCTGGATGTAGAAACTACGTTCAGAAACCATGCGCGCTACCACGCGCTTCCGCGGCCGATTCCTCTCCCCCGCTGAAAAAGCGCCAGCTTCTCTCGGAAGCTGCGCTTTTTCTGGCTGTTGCCTCCCCCATGCATCTCTCTAAGCGTATGTTACGCTTAGAGTGACGTCCTGTAAACAAACTCATGGCCGCCATCTTGTGGCCAAAAAGTAAAACTACAACTAAAAGTAAAAAAAAATAAAACTCAAGACACATTTACATTATAAAACTATTGTTTACATCCCACCCTCCCAAAAATACCCAAATAAAATGTTTAATATAAAAAAACAAAAACATTACAATAAAAAAAAAACATGTAAATATTTACCTAAGGGTCTAAACTTTTTAAATATCAATGTAAAGATGAAATATTTCTATATATTTTTTTTATTTTAAACTTGTAAATAGTGATAGATGCAAAACGGAAAAAATGCACCTTTATTTCCAAATAAAATATTGTCGCCATACATTGTGATAGGGACATAATTTTAACGGTGTAATAACCGGGACATATGGGCAAATACAATATGTGAGTTTTAATTATGGAGGCATGTATTATTTTAAAACTATAATGGCTGAAAACTGAGAAATAATGAATTTTTTCAGTTTTTTTCTTATTCTTCCTTTTAAAATGCATTTACAGTAAAGTGGCTCTTAGCAAAATGTACCCCCCAAAGAAAGCCTAATTGGTGGTGGAAAAAACAAGATATAGATCAGTTCATTGTGATAAGTAGTGATAAAGTTATAGGCTAATCAATGGGAGGTGAACATTGCTCAAGTGAAAACGACGGAACGCGAATGGGCTAATGACGTAGTTTAGGGGGCAGGTCGAACTCGCATACAGTTCGCGGTTCACCGCGAACACGAACCACCGAAGTTCACGCATATAATTTTGCGGTCGAACCGTTTGGGCCATCTCTATTCCGTGCTCACTAGAGCCTCATCAACACACTACAGGGGTGTAGGACAAGAAAGCCAGTCAGGGTCCTCACTGCTAAAATCTAGCATGTGTACAGCAGGGATGGTCATAGTCAGCCAACTTCGCTACCTAGTTTTACGCAATTACGCTTCGCCATACTACGGCTTCCAAATTCAAATATTCACTTCATATGCATTTCGTAGACTACGCGTTAAAATACGCAATTACGCGTAGTGTGAAGCGTAGTGTATGCGGATGCTTATGCCCGTATGCAGAAAATTTTACACATTAATTTCTCTTTAAATGCTTTTACGGGAACTTTTCTATGCGTACATTCCCCTTTCCAATGCATAAATTTGTAAGCGTACTATCGCATGCGGAAAATTAAACGCGAGTAATGCATTCGTAGTTCACTGCGCAATACACATGTTAACTACGCATAGTGGGTGTAAGCTACACATAGCGGTACTTCGCTATGCGTAAATTCGTAAGTATAGTTTTGAAACTTTACCTACGAACTACGTTGCGTAGATGCGAACTACGATGTGTAAATTCGCACTGGCGTAGTTTCTGCTCATCCCTGGTGTACAGCCTCCAAGATGCACCACAAGAGATCTGAAGTGCTGGATCATCTCAGACAAGCACATTGTTCCCTTTCTTATTCCTCCCAGTGAAAGATGCCATATCCCTTCCTCTCTCTCTATAGCAACAGAGCACATTTGTGAATGCATAAACTTTAAACCAGATGAAATGGTTTACCATTTCCTGTAAACAATTGATTTGGCCCTACTCACAGCTATTAAGTCCACCATCAGTTGCATCTATGTAAGCAGATCACAGTAACAGAGCTAGAATAGTGTAGAGGGAGGAAGATATATCAACTAGAGAATGACAGATAATGCTCCTTCTCCTTGAGCACCATTTAAACTCAGTAGAAAAAAGGGAGATCTGCAATCATTTCAGCCATTGTAAGCCACCTGTTTAGCTGTGGTGATATCCGTGGCTACTATATACAGCATATGGCAGATACACGGTAGGGGCTGTCACCAACTATTTTGCTCTGTGGAGTGCCGCAAAAGGATAAGTGGATTGACACTGTGCAGCATTCACTGTAAAAAGAAGCCAGTTAGGGCTCTTTTCCACTAAGGGCAATATGGAGCATTTCCCAAATTTTTGCGAATTTGAATGAGGAATCACAGGCTATTGAAATCAATAGGCTGCTTCTGAATTCACACGTGGGGAAAAAAGAACATTGGATGCCATCATCACAGGTGGAAGCAGGGACTGAAGCTTCTGGAAAGGAGACACTAATAAGTGTCAGATGTCATGGTAATATTGGGTCAAGAAAGGGTTACAATTACAGTATACATTAAAAGTTATGGGTTTTATTATATTTAACTGATAGGTGATAGGTTGATAGGTGAGCCTGTGGGTAGTATAGTAAATGAAAGGGTTAAAGCGGACCTGAACTCAGAACGTTCTCTCTGCTCTAAATGATATTATTGATATTATTAAACAGCATAATAACCTTAAAACTATAAACATTTCTTTGCAACAGCTGATACAAATGCTAAAAAAAAAAATATGTATCTACATTGTGTCTACTTCATGATTCATGGAAGCAACATATTGTTAACAGCCTGTGCTTCCAAATGAGCATATCTGCCATCTCTGCCATGGCAGTCAGGTGACCTGGGGAGAGATTAAATTACAACTTGTGATTGGACACAGATGAGGGGGAATTAAACAGGCTAAACTCTCTAAATACATACAGGGTGAATTTCTCTGTTTTCCTTCTGTTCTGGGCAAGAGTACAGGTCCACTTTCAAGTTGTTTCTGGCTGCTGTTTCTTTCTCTCTCTGTAGGTATCTCTGAGAAGATTACAGTTGCCAAGATAAGAGCTTAACCACTTAACGACCGCCTAACGCCGATAGGCGGCGGCAGGTCGTAAGTGGTTTTACATGGAAACGGACGCTCGTTCGAGTGGCCTTTCCATGTCAGTTTACGGAGGGTGTCTCCGTGAACAGCCTGTGAGCCTCCGATCGCGGCTCGCAGGTAGAGTTGAGCTGAAATTTTCGTAATTTCGCATTACTATAATTACGCATGCGAAATTTGCGATTACGATGCGAAATTAGCGTAGCGAAATTGCCATTAAAATCGTAATTGAAAATACCGTAAGCGTAATTTTCAACGCGAAATTTCACGTTTCGTTCATGCCGTAATTTCGCATTAAACGCTACCGTAATTTCGCGTTAAACCGTAACGCTCCGTTACGTGCGAGGGATCATTTATTTATAAAAAAGCCGCCGACTTTAAGGGTTAATAGCAAAGCCCCCTTAAATGCTAAGAGCCTCAAATTTGGAGAATATATTAAGGAGATCAGGAGGAATAAGAGGAAAATTTTTTTTTTCAAAAAGACCTTATAGTTTTTGAGAAAATCGATGTTAAAGTTTCAAAGGAAAAATGTAAACATTTAAAAACCCGCCGACTTTAACGGTTAATAGCAAAGCCTGCTTAAAGTTTAGGAACACCAAATTCCCAGGGTATATTAAGGGGATCAGTGGGAATAAGAGGAAACATTTTTTTTTCAAAAAGACCTTATAGTTTTTGAGAAAATCGATTTTTAAGTTTCAAGGGCGAAAATGTCTTTTAAATGCGGAAAATGTCAGGTTTTTTTTGCACAGGTAACAATAGTGTATTATTTTCATAGATTCCCCCAAGTGGGAAGAGTTTTACTTACTTCGTTCTGAGTGTGGGAAATATAAAAAAAAACGACGTGGGGTCCCCCCTCCCAGACCTCTTTAACCCCTTGTCCCCCATGCAGGCTGGGATAGCCAGAATGCGGAGCACCGGCCGCGTGGGGCTCCGCACCCTGACTATACCAGCCCGCATGGTCCATGGATTGGGGGGTCTCGGAAGGGGAGGGGCAGCCAAGCTTTCCCCTCCCCCTCCGAGCCCTTGTCCAATCCAAGGACAAGGGGCTCTTCTCCACCTCCGATGGGCGGTGGAGGTGGAGGCCGCGATTTCCTGGGGGGGAGGTTCATGGTGGAATCTGGGAGTCCCCTTTAAAAAGGGGTCCCCCAGATGCCCACCCCCCCTCCCAGGAGAAATGAGTATAGAGGTACTTGTACCCCATACCCATTTCCTTTAAGAGTTAAAATAAATAAACACACAGACACTTAGAAAAAGTATTTTAATTGAACAAAAAACATAACCACGAAAAAAGT
This sequence comes from Hyperolius riggenbachi, assembly GCF_040937935.1. Taxonomy (NCBI): domain Eukaryota; kingdom Metazoa; phylum Chordata; class Amphibia; order Anura; family Hyperoliidae; genus Hyperolius; species Hyperolius riggenbachi. The sequence continues at coordinate 133,017,218 of NC_090657.1, forward strand.
CCTTTAATATTCTTAATTAATCATTAATACTTACCTGTCCCTTTAAATAAATGATCCCTCGCAATATCCTCGGAAATGTTCTATCAGTTACAATGTAACAAAGTTATTACAATGTAACAACTTTGTTACATTGTAACTACGCCGCACCCGACGTCACTCATCGCCGCCGCGTCTGCGCTGCAGGACCCGACAGAGCTCTGAGCTATAGCTCAGAGCTCTCCAAAGCATCTTTGTATTTGGGCTCCAAGGAGCCCCATTGGTCCTTAGCAGACCAATGGGGTTCCTTCTGATTTGAAGGAACCCCATTGGTCTGCTAAGGACCAATGGGGCTCCTTGGAGCCCAAATACAAAGATGCTTTAGAGAGCTCTGAGCTATATAGCTCAGAGCTCTGTCGGGTCCGTGCAGGACGCTAAGTCCCCGCCGGCTCCGCTGCCCTCCCCGCCTCTCCCACATGTCACCCACATGTCACCCACATGTGGGTGACATGTGGGTGACAGATGTGGGCGGGGTGGACAGCGGGAGCTGCGGGGACTTAGCGTCCTGCACGGACGCGTATGCGGGCTGAGCGGCGAGTGGCGTCGGGTGCGGCGTAGTTACAATGTAACAAAGTTGATACATTGTAATAACTTTGTTACATTGTAACTGATAGAACATTTCCGAGGATATTGCGAGGGATCATTTATTTAAAGGGACAGGTAAGTATTAATGGTTAATTAAGAATATTAAAGGACTTTTTTCGTGGTTATGTTTTTTGTTCAATTAAAATACTTTTTCTAAGTGTCTGTGTGTTTATTTACTTTAACTCTTAAAGGAAATGGGTATGGGGTACAAGTACCTCTATACTCATTTCTCCTGGGAGGGGGGGTGGGCATCTGGGGGACCCCTTTTTAAAGGGGACTCCCAGATTCCACCATGAACCTCCCCCCCAGGAAATCGCGGCCTCCACCTCCACCGCCCATCGGAGGTGGAGAAGAGCCCCTTGTCCTTGGATTGGACAAGGGCTCGGAGGGGGAGGGGAAAGCTTGGCTGCCCCTCCCCTTCCGAGACCCCCCAATCCATGGACCATGCGGGCTGGTATAGTCAGGGTGCGGAGCCCCACGCGGCCAGTGCTCCGCATTCTGGCTATCCCAGCCTGCATGGGGGACAAGGGGTTAAAGAGGTCTGGGAGGGGGGACCCCACGTCGTTTTTTTTTTATATTTCCCACACTCAGAACGAAGTAAGTAAAACTCTTCCCACTTGGGGGAATCTATGAAAATAATACACTATTGTTACCTGTGCAAAAAAAACTGACATTTTCCGCATTTAAAAGACATTTTCGCCCTTGAAACTTAAAAATCGATTTTCTCAAAAACTATAAGGTCTTTTTGAAAAAAAAATTTTCCTCTTATTCCCACTGATCCCCTTAATATACCCTGGGAATTTGGTGTTCCTAAACTTTAAGCAGGCTTTGCTATTAACCGTTAAAGTCGGCGGGTTTTTAAATGTTTACATTTTTCCTTTGAAACTTTAACATCGATTTTCTCAAAAACTATAAGGTCTTTTTGAAAAAAAAAAATTTTCCTCTTATTCATCCTGATCTCCTTAATATATTCTCCAAATTTGAGGCTCTTAGCATTTAAGGGGGCTTTGCTATTAACCCTTAAAGTCGGCGGCTTTTTTATATTATACGGAGCGTTACGGTTTAACGCGAAATTACGGTAGCGTTTAATGCGAAATTACGGCATGATACGACTGTAATGCGAAAATTACGCGAAAATTACGCTTACGCGAAATTTCGCGAAATTCTTCTTCATTACGATTATGTACTTACGGCCATAATCGTAATTACACTAATTACGCGAAATTTCGCGAAATCGTAATTAGGTCATTACGCTCATCTCTACTCGCAGGCTAAATGTAAACATGCGGGGAAGAAATCCCCTGTGTTTACATCAGGAGATCGGCGATCCCCGGCCTCTGATTGGCCAGGGATCACCGGCATCTGATACGCTGAAGCCTATCAGAGGCAACGCAGGATGGATCGCCGTCCTGTGCCGCCCCATAGGAAGGAGGGGAGGGAGGGAAGGACAGGGAGGCTGGGAATCGCTGCGGAGGGGGGCTTTGAGGAGCCCCCCCCACTCGGCCACACAGAGCGGCGGCAATCGGACCCCCTCAGCAGGACCTCCCCCACTTTAATCTGCCTTTGAAGTTGATTGGTCCTGACAGGTCTGGAGGGAAGCTAGCTGACCTATTGGAAGGAGGAGGCTTATTTGTTTGTATATGACTGACATCTCAGCTCTCATCAAGCTGTCCACCCTCCTTTCCCTTTCCTTGTCACTGTTAGAGTTGTTTTGGGAGTGTCTGGTTCTAATTATTATTTTGGAACGGGAGGACTGGGACCTTTCGGCCTGGAGGGAAAACACAAACTAGAGGCCCATTTTCACGGCAGCCCAAGCCCAAATGACAGTACACACGTGCCCCATGTGCTATTTGCCAGAAGTCACATGGGGAATTCAGCAAGGACATTCAAAGCGACAGCATAACAGGTAAAGTATAAATGCAGACGCATCGGGTGGCACATAGTACATTTTGGGTTACAGGGTTTCCGTCGCGTTCATCGTTCATGATTATTGGCTCCGAGATTTCCCAGCATCTCAGATTGATACATTCAACCAATTTCCACCCAAAATCAGTCAAATCTTCAATTGGGCATGCTTGTGGTGGCACGGATTTTCATCTGATTCGATAATAATTATCAAAAGCGTTAGTGGATCGGCCATCAAGTTGAGAGATGTATGGCCACATTATTTCCCCAAGGCTCACCCCCCACACACACATTTATGTCCTCCCCTTCACCACCTTCTCTACTAATCCCTTAGATATGCCCCTCTTCCATCTCTGATTACCCCACCCCCCCTTCCTTTACCAGACCCTTTTTTCCCACGGATCCTGCAGGCAAGCCTCTGCTCTGCATCATGCTGTGTATATTTACCAGCTTGTCTGCCCTCTAATTGCTCTGTAATTGGGTGTTTACTTTCTTCAGCCAGCCTAGTGGTTCACATTGTTATACAAAAACATGAATACATGAAACATGAATGCACCAGTCACTGTACCAGCCCTAAATCATTAAATGAGACAGCCTGGGGGGAAATCTACCCCCTGGCCAGTCCTCCCCTGTTTTGGAATGATAACTGGAAGTAAAATGGTATTAGTTATATTTTAATGGTATTTATCCAGTTATTTATTTGGCTACTTGTGCTGTCACAGTAGGTAGCAATTTGTTATGTTAATTAAATAAAGTTATTTATTAAAGAACCCCAAAACAATAAAAGGCAGCAGCCATTTTGAATGCCAGCAGGTGTCAGTATAAGTTATTTATTTAACCTCCTTGCCGGAGGGTGCCGCTCAGGCCCTGCTGGGCCGATTTGTTTAATTTTTTTTTGCTGGACGCAGCTAGCACTTTGCTAGCTGCGACAGCACACTGATCGCCGCCACCCCGCGCACGATCGCCGCTATCAGTCGCGCCGCACGCCCCCCCCCCCCAGACCCCGTGCGCTGCCTGGCCAATCAGTGCCAGGCAGCGCCGAGGGGTGGCCCGGGACTCCCAATGACGTCCCGACGTCCGTGACGTCGGTGACGTCATCCCGCCCCGTCGCCATGGCGACGGGGGAAGCCCTCCAGGAAATCCCATTCTTTGAACGGGATTTCCTGATCGGAGATCGCCGAAGGCGATCGAAGAGGGCGGGGGGATGCCGCTGAGCAGTGGCTATCATGTAGCGAGCCCTGGGCTCGCTACATGATATAGGAAATTTTTTTTTTTTAAAAACTGCTGCGCTCCCTCCTGGCAGATTTTTTTATACCGCCAGGAGGGTTAAATAAGCATAAGTGATAAGAATAGACACATACAGTCCCATGTTTATTATGTTCGATTTCAACCAAGTTAAATCCTCGGGCTAGTAAAAAAGGGCGCACAGGGATAGTGGACAAAAAGGGCGCCGCCATAGACTGCAATGCAAAATATCGGCTATTCGGCGCCCTGACAGGAAAAAAGGGCGCCCGAGAAATAGCGGTTACAGGGATCGTGTTAACAAAAGTTTTCGTTTACAGGATAAGGTTTATAACAAATATTGTTTACAAGTTCCTTTTGACTATGTGTTATACTTATTTTTTCGTTTTTAAATTTTGCTTATATGAGTTTTACGTATTCTTTTCGTTTTAAAATTTCGCTTACAAAACCATAATGCATACGTGATTGTAAGGCTATCTATTGTATTGTATACACACACACACACACACACACACACACACACACACACACACACACACACACACACACACACCTTTTTCTACTTGTAATATTATTAATGTATATGTGATTTTAAGGCTAGTTATTCTATTACAAATAGATAAATTATTTTATTCATGTTATTTGTAGTGAAGTATTTTAAGGATTAAATATATTATTGTTTATATGTGTTTAGCGTGTTTGTGTGGTGGGGATGGTTAGGATTAGGCATTACCAGGGAGGTCTAGGGGTTAGGGATAGGTACAGGGAGGGTTAGGTATAGTTACAGTGCAATATACACCACCAGGGGGGTGGTTAGGTTTAGGCACCACCAGGGGGGTGGTTAGTTTTAGGCACCACCAGGGGGGTGGTTAGTTTTAGGCACCACCAGGGGGGTCTTAGGTTTAGGCACCACAAGGGGGGTTATTAGGGTTAGGCACCACCAGGGGGGTCTAGGGGTTAGGGATAGGTACAGTCAGGGCTCTGTATGAGAGTAAGGTTAGCTATAGTTACAGTACAATATATGTAGTATATACAATTTATTACATTATGTGTATTTACACAAAGGGGGGGTCTAGGTGTTAGGGATAGGGATAAGGAGAGATATCTGTGACCATAAAGTAAGGTATAATTGCAGTAAAATATCTGTAAAATCTACCATTCTATTACTATGCTTAATACAAGTGTAAATATCGTTTTTGTTATAGACGCTATTTGACGTTTCATTTCAGAATACGTTTGCTGTTATAGACGGTATTTTGCCATTTCATTTCCGTTTATTTAACCTATTGAGCACTACATTATCGTTCATAACCTCTTAAACGAAAAATATGGTTTTGCATTCAAACTTACAATTTCGGCTATACCCCGTGCCCTTTTTTCCAGGCGCCCTTTTTTAAAAAACGCGTTAAAGCCACCTGCCTAGATTCACGTACATTCATTGGAATTTACTGGGCACATATGTCACAATCTATTAAGCTTTTGGGTCACTTCTGCAAAAGGTAAGTTCTTCCTATAAACTAAAGGTATCTAGGGTGAATGTGGATTTAGGCAGAAAAAGAAAATCAAGTCCCTATAGGAAATCACTGGAGGGAAACAAGATCAGTACACCCTGAGTTGAGGTCTTTTTTCCAGTAAATCATGTAAATCATTCAGCAGGTACAACATTTACCACTTCAGAAGTGCAGAAATAAGTATAAAACAAGCTTTTATAACTGCAGCCTTATTTAACCTTCTGTGACTGTGACAGCCATTTTTAAAACTAGTCACTTTATGAGCACTAATGGGTCTTTCAGAAAACAGTCTAAGAAATGGATGATTTTGCTGATCCAGCTTTATCCTTTCAACCAGCGAACGTGCGCATGCACGTACACACACACACTCTCAGACTGACTTGTTGTAATTTGTACAGTGGCACAGAGGACAAAGGATAAATTAGGTAGCTCCACCGTCCAGAACTGTACTCAATAATTGAGAACAGTTGAGGCTCACAGAGTGAGAAGTCTTAAAGGACATCCGAGGTGAAAATAAACTGATGAGAAAAAAAATTGTATCTATCCTCAGTCTCCTAAAAATGACCTATTTTTAGATATCCCACAGTTTTATTTTATATTTAAATCTATTTTTTAAGTTTTTTGTGATGATTTGCTCAGCTGCCTGTGCAGGCAGCCAGCCTTTTGACCATTGTGTAGGTTTGCATGCTGCAGGACTCTTGAAAGAACAGCTTCTGTCAGTTTTGCAGCTTGTGCTTGCAGAGGAATTTGCATACGTTGTCATGCAAATTGCCTGGCCACATTCATTGGAGGCGTGTACTATAAGTACTATGTCTTTCCCACAATGCTTCGCTGTTCATAAGGATTTCGTCCTATGTAACACTCCTGGTGGGGTGTCAGCCTTGCTCTCTGTTTGAACATCAGCTTAGAGTAATTCCTAAATCTGCGCTAGGCAGATTTCCCTAGTGCTGTTAGGATTGTATTATCTGTATTGCCTGTTCTGTCTTGTCTTGCCTGTTTGCCATTGTCCTGTCCCTATGGTGGTTGACAGGAAATGGTTCTGATCTCTGTTCTTGGAGTATAGCTGGTGCAGCGGTTGCTACCAGCTATCTCTTCTGTTCTGTCTCCTGGGATCACACTAGCTACTTTTTGCTAGCGCTGGGGATCCTTTTGTTCTGTCTCCTGGGATCGCGCTAGCTACTTTTCGCTAGCGCTGGGGATCCTTCTGTTCTGCTACTCTGTACTTGGATCGTGCTAGCCACTTTTCGCTAGTGCTGTGGATCCTATCTCTCGCTTGTCCCTGTTTTCGTGTGTCTGTCTGCTACGCTTGCTGGAGGCTCGGAGAGGTAACCGTTAAGCAAGCGCTCGCGTCCTCTGTTTCATGTTTGTCTGTTAATGGTTAGTTAGGCGTGCTTGTCTCTATTGTGCTTATCACGTGGAGACCACGCATAACCGCGTGCACTGTTGCGAATGAGTGCGGTGTTCGCGGTTAGCTAGCATTTGTTATTTTCCGTATCTCCTCATTGTATTATTTGCTGTGCCTTTGCTAACCTCGTATTCTGTTCTGATCTGCCTTGTGTCTCGTCTGGCGATCGCACCTCTCGCGATCGCGTTCCTATTTCATATCTGCTGTTGTGTGTGTGCGGTTGCGGGGTGGCGACTGGATTGGCACACACACATACAACCTGTCCCTTTGCTCATTCTCATTCGCAATCGCCTCTCTTGCGATTGCGTTCTGCGTTTTGTACAATTCCTGTCTGGCATTTGTGGGGGTACAGAGGATTGGTTCCTCTGCACTCCCCAGCGCCATCTGCCGACAGGAATTTTCCCTCTACGGGTGCGTAGCACCTTTTGCTGGGTTCCTGCAAATTATACGCTTGTGGAGGATTTCCGCCGTGTCAGCGCACGCGTTGTGCGCTGATCACGGGGAAAGTTCCACAATCGTTACATTTTTACAGTTTTATTGTCTCTGCTTAATAACACCTTCATTGAGGTATGTCAGAACTCAAATCTATGAATTATTGACTCTTTTTATCTCTTTCCTACTCTCAGGAGCCATTTACTGACAGGAAAGTATTTTATGGCTGTAATTACTTATCACTCATTGAGGGTTATGCTATAGTCCAGGGGTCCCCATTCCCCAAACTTTTTCGGTCAAAGGCCGGATCAACATACTTCAGACTGCTGGGGGCTGGAACAAACATAAAATTATGTTAAAAAACTTTACATTGAATCAAGGTATTGATTTCCCCCAATCATGCCCAGAGTAAACTCCCAGCACCCATTCAGTCGTGCGGTACCCGAAGACCATGTTTGTTCACCGGAAAGTGAAACATACGTAGGTGACAACCTGCCATCCAGTTGGACAGCAGTTTCACCTGATGCAGAATTGGATTGGAAGCCAGAAAATGACTCCTTGTTGGCTTCTACAGTATGTGGATGGGTGATGCCAGCACTGATATTTTATATGCGGGCCGTCGATATCTATAGGTCTAGTGGGCTGCATACATTTTGTGTTGGAGGCCAGTGAAAATGCCTGTGGGGGGGGGGCGCATTTAGCCTGTGGACCATAGTTTGAGGGCCACTGCTATAGTCTGACCCAAACCGACCCGGGCAGAAACTGTCACTTGCATACCTGATGTTTAACATTTTCAGGCAGAGAAAGAAAAAAATAAATAATGGAACACCGCCCCCTGGTGATGTCGGACATGCGGACATTCTTTAGTCCAACTCCTCGCCTTAGTGCTTCCGGATCCACCCTCCACCAACGCCTGGACCGGCAGGTAGCCGACTACCTGGCCTTAAGTGTGGATGTAGACACTGTGAGCAGCGATGAACCCTTGGACTACTGGGTGCGCAGGCTTGACCTATGGCCAGAGCTGTCCCAATTTGCCATCCAACCTCTGTCTTGCCCTGCCTCAAGCATCCTGTCAGAAAGGACCTTCAGCGCAGCTGGAGGCATTGTCACTGAGAAGAGAAGTCGCCTAAGTCACAAAACAGTTCAGTACCTCACCTTTATCAAAATGAATGAGGCATGGATCCCGGAGGGCTACTGCCCGCCTGAAGACTAAGGCAGTCCCAACACACAGCATCTCTGCCTGCAGGCCGCTTGACCGCCTTCTTCACCACCCCCAACAGGGTTCAGGTCTCCAGGGGGATTCTTGAATTTTTAAGGCCACTGCTAGCAGCTGCCTCTATAATCATTTTTCTGGTGCGTGTACATGCCTGCCTAATTTTTCTGGCTGCAGTGCAGCTGCAACAACAAAACAAAAGGCATGTACATGTGCCCATTCCCCTTCGTGATCATTACCTTGCCGCAGTGAAGGGGCTTGCGTATCACAATGAAGAAATGACCGCCGGTTATATGAGTGTCTCGGGGTTTGGCACACCAAAGATAATAAGGTTGTTGCTTCATTGTGGACAGACCAAATTTGATCAGCTGGACAGTCACTGTTCTGTCATTCAGCTACCTCAGCCCAGCGACCATATGGGCTGGAAAGCCGCCATCACCTGCACTCTTGTCATGGTGTGCACCAGTCCAGCACGACCGTCACTACACAAACAGCTGTTTGCAGTCACTGCATACCTTTCACTGCATCTTTGACTGCACATTGTATTGTACCTGGCAGTCAGTGCATACCTTTCACTTGAATGGATGGCAGACTTGCCCTCCATAACAGATTCTCGTTACAGGTAGTACAGTCTATCGGTGTCATACACAGCAGGGCCTCAAAAGTCTACTGTATTGTTATTTTTGGTCACTACCTCGGGATGTGCATGCCATGCCTGCTGCCTTCCTTGGATGTGTGGTAGCTGTTCCTTCTCCTTTGCCCACAGCGTGCCTGCTGCCTTCCTTGGATGTGTGGTGGTGGTAGTCGTTTCTTAGGCTCCCACTCCGGACCGGAATCGAACCAGGATTCCCCGGCCATTACTAGTGGTCACTCACAATGGCAGACTTGCCCTCCATAAAAGATTCTCGTTGCAGGTACTGAACAGCAAGCAGAACAAGTATTTAAAAACATAGATGTAAGCTTTAACAATGGTAAAGAAAGAACCATTGAAAGTTGATAAGGCAGTCAGACATTACCTGACATCACTGAGTGAGGAAGAGCAATTTCACCATGGTGCGCACCAGTCCAGCACGGCCGTCACTACGAAAACAGCTGTTTGCGGTGCATTACACAGGGAGTTTGGTATGTCAGTGTGAAACAGTACTCTAATTACACTCCCTGATTGATGTATACACGTAAACACGTATGATGTATACATGCAAGATGTTTTAAAGCACTTTAGGCCTGCAATTTAGCATTTAATGTGATTTCTGCCCCTAAAACGCTGCTTTGCGTCCAATCTGGATTTTTCCCCCGGGACTTTTGGCGTGTATCCCACTCCGCCATGCCCCCCTCCAGGTGTAAGACCCCTTGAAACATCTTTTCCATCACTTTTGTGGCCAGCATAAATGTTTCTAGTTTTCAAAGTTCGCCTCCCCATTGAAGTCTATTGCAGTTCGCGAAAGTTCGCGCGAATCAAACATTTGGCGGAGGTTCGCGAACCAGGTTCATGAACCAAAAATCGGAGGTGCAGGCCATCTCTACTCTGTACCTCAAAACCTCAGACTTTGTGTACGACTACGGCCTGATCCTGACTACGCCTTACTCATTTCTGTTGTGTATTGCACTAGTTACGCTACCTCATCACATATCAGTGTGATACCCTGCTTCTCTCTCTCTCTCACTTACTGATGGTTTATGAGAATCAGCATCTGCTGTCACCTGATGATCCATTCCTCTGTATGATGGACATACAGGCTGATGTGAGAAATGCCAGGGATTTACATTACAAAGCAGATAGAACTAAGTTCCGCTGAGTTTTAATGCAGGCATTCACAAACGTTAGTGAGCTCTGCTAATTTCTTCACCTTCTCTTTTACAACTGTGACACTGACCCCAGCAGCTGTAAATTACTTTCTTATCTAACCCTAGTTTATGACTGTTTCTCTTTTTTCATTTTTTTTTTAGCCAGCAGTGATCTCTTCTCTGCTTCAGTTAACTCTTTCCTGACTCATTTTCTGTCCTTCAGCTCCAATGAGAACTGCAGTGTAACAAGCGTTGAGGAGGCAGCTGCAGGCAACCATGCCGCCGCCGCTGCTGCTGCCTCCATTCCGCTGCCCAGTATGTCTCCCGTGCCTCTGGCCTCTAGCATGCCGAGGACGGGTTTGTCAGCCGCTCATTTGGTCGCATTGTCGCGTGCACGCTCGCACAGACAGGACCTTTATGCGGGGAGGAGGCACGTCAGCTGATCGGCTGGTCGGCTGACGTCAGAGGAGATGTCCGCTGCTCCTCATTGGCTGAGAGTAGTGGGCGTGCCTATGGGGGCTCCTCCGCTTCTTAAAGGAGAACTGTAGTGAGAGGTATATGGAGGCTGCCATATTTATTTCCTTTTAAGCAATACCAGTTGCCTGGCTATTCAGCTAATCCTCTGCCTCTAATACTTTCAGCCATAGGCCCTGAACAAGCATGCAGCAGATCAGGTGTTTCTGACAAATTTAGACAGATATGACAAGATTAGCTGCATGCTGGTTTCTGGTGTGATTCAGACACTTCTTTAGGCAAATAGACCATCAGGGCTGCCAGGCAACTGGTATTGCTTAAAAGGAAATAAATATGGCAGCCTCCATATCCCTCTCACTACAGTTCTCCTTTAAGCCTCTCGGCTTCACTCGCAACTCGTCTGCTGTTGTGAATACTTCGTGTTAGCGCTCAGACCTTAGCTAGATCCGGTGTGCTTTGATCCGGTAGGAAACTGGGGATTTCACACTAGTTAGGAATTATTGTTGTTTATATTACTCTCTATTGATCACCTGTGTATGACCCTGGCTTGCTTCTGACCTCTCTCTTGTTTACTGTCTCTGTACTTCTGCCCATCTGATCCTGTTGCAGACTTTGCCTGTATTACCTCCTTCCTATTGCCTTCTGATTTTGTACTGTTATTACCTGTCTGTTGCGGACCTTGCCTGTCTGACCTCTCCTCCCCACCAGAGAGCCCTAATGTCTGTTGAGGACTCCTGTACTGATAGTACCCACCAGCTCCTCTGGTGAGGTATATCTTTATCTATCAAGTACTACTGTTGCACCAAGCACTATACATTAGTTATATTATTATTATTATTATTATTATTATTTAGTATTTATATAGCGCCGACATATTACGCAGCGCTGTACAATGTATATATATCTTGTCACTAACTGTCCCTCAAAGGAGCTCACAATCTAATCCCTACCATTGCCATATGTCTATATTATGTAGTGTAAGTATTGTAGTCTAGGGCCAATTTTAGGGGGAGCCAATTAACTTATCCGTATGTTTTTGGAATGTGGGAGGAAACCGGAGTGCCCGGAGGAAACCCACACAGACACGGAGAGAACATACAAACTCTTTGCAGATAGTGCCCTGGCTGGGATTCGAACCAGGGACCCAGCGCTGCAAGGCGAGAGAGCTAACCACTACGCCACCGTGCTGCCATATCTCTGGTGTCTTGCTATACTTGCATTATTGGTGATTCTGCAGATCACCACATAATCAGGTATAGTGTCTGGATTATTGGTGATACTGCAGATCACTTAATAAACAGACATCTGTATTTGCTGACACCAATCGTTACAGAACAGCAGACCAAAAATGTCTATGGAGACACTGTGCAGTCAGGTCGAACTCCTGACAACGGCCGTCAACAATTTGACCACTACGGTAAACACCCAACATACACATATTGACCAGCTGTCTGAGATGGTGCACACCCTACGAACACCTAATACACTAGTGCCATCCTCTGTAGTTATGGAGCCCCAGATACCTCTCTCTGAAAGGTTTTCAGGGCATAGGTCTGATTTTTGGAATTTTAAAAATCGTTGCCTTTCCTATTTTGAGTTACGGCCTGCCTCTTCAGGTTCAGAGAGTCAGAAAGTTACTTTTATAAAGACATTATTATCTGGCGATTCCCAGACATGGGCCTACAGTCTCCCCACTGGCCATGAGGCTTTAAACTCGGTTCAAGAATTTTTTAAAACTAAGGCAATTATATATGACGATCCCAATTTAGCGGTGACCGCAGACAGGAAGTTAAAAACTCTCAGACAGGGGCATACTGTTGAAACATACGCTGCAGAATTTAGAAGGTGGGCGGTGTCGGCTAGATGGGGACAGTTCGCCCTTTTAGATTGTTTTTTATCAGGGTTATCTGACGCTGTTGCCGATCTTATGTTGAGTCACCCAGAACTCAAATCTGTGGATGATGCGATCTCATTAGCTGTAAGGATAGATCGTCGAGTTGGCTATCAAAGGCAAACTCGAGGAAGAGCGCCAGTAAGATCCACCCCCATCACATTTTCTGCCCCAACTCCTTCTCTTCCTCAGGATGAGCCGATGCAAATCGGACAATCTAAATTGTCTGAGGTAGAGAAAAATAAGAGACGCACTGAGAGACTCTGCCTATACTGCGCTGAGAAAGGTCATATGGTACAGAATTGCCCCAAGAAGGTGGAAAACTTTATCGCCTAGGTGTAGCTGGAGGTACTACCCTAGGCAAACCTGTGTTACCTCTGAAAGAAAATCGGTTACTGCTCCCGTGCTCTATCACCTGGGAAGATCGAGTCCTGTCTACCCAGGTCTTTATAGACTCGGGTTCCGCAGCCAATTTTATTGAGTATGATTTTGCTGTTAAGTTTGGTTTTCCCCTTGTTTCCTTGGGTCATGGAATTTTTGTTACTGCAATGGACGATTCACCACTGCAGGGGAAACAACCCCTTTCACAGACTCCTGTATTGTTATGTCAGGTGGGGGCACTGCATAAAGAACAGATACAGTTCTTTGTTCTCAAGATGGCTACTTCCACAGTGATCCTTGGTATGCCGTGGCTGCAAAAGCACTCCCCTCAGATCGACTGGAGTTCCAGACAGTTGCTGAGCTGGTCCTCCTTTTGCCATCATCATTGCATGGAGAAAGTCACGGTTTGCGCTACCAAGGTTCAAATGGAAGGTTTGCCTGCTCAGTACTCTGATTTTGCTGATGTATTTTGTCCCAAAGTGGCAGACAAACTTCCTCCACATCGAAGTTTTGACTGCCCCATTGAGTTAAGACCAGGTTGTATGCCCCCTAGAGGTCACTTATATAACCTTTCTGGGCCTGAAAAGATTGCTATGCAGGATTATATTAAGGAAAACTTGGCTAAAGGATTCATCCGTCCCTCTAAGTCTCCGGCCGGAGCAGGATTTTTTTTTTGTAAAGAAAAAGGACGGTGGCCTTCAGCCATGCATTGATTACAGAGGGTTGAACAAAATTACTGTGAAAAATCGTTATCCTCTCCCTTTAATTGATGATTTATTCTCTCAGGTTACTGATGCATGTATCTTCTCTAAACTTGATCTTAGAGGGGCATACAACCTGGTAAGGATAAGGGAGGGTGATGACTGGAAGACGGCGTTTAACACACCCGACGGGCACTACGAGTATCTTGTCATGCCCTTCGGGTTGTGCAACGCTCCCGCCGTATTCCAGGAGCTAATCAATGAGGTTTTCAGAGAAGTCCTGGGGCGGTTCGTCCTTGTGTACTTGGACGATATACTCATCTTTTCCCCCAATTTAACTGAACACAGAAAGCATGTGAAATTTGTGCTAGGGAAACTCAGGCAGAATTCTTTGTATGCAAAGTTAGAAAAGTGGCTTTTTGAAGTGTCTGAAGTTCCTTTCCTGGGATATATTATCTCTACCGCTGGACTTTCTATGGACCCAAATAAAGTTTCTGCCGTTCTGGAGTGGCCACAGCCTTTGGGACTGAAGGCACTCCAGAGATTTCTTGGCTTTGCCAATTATTACAGAAAGTTTATCAAGGGATTTTCTTCTGTGGTATCACCCCTTATGGAGCTTACTAAGAAGGGGGCAGATACCTATAATTGGTCACCCGAAGCACACGCTGCTTTTTCCTCACTGAAACAATTGTTTTGCTCCGCCCCTATTTTACGTCATGTGGATGTCTCTTATCCTTTTATTGTTGAGGTAGATGCGCAGAGATCGGGGTTGGGGCTGTACTGTCTCAACACTCCGGTCTGCCGGGCAGATGACACCCATGTGCATTTTTCTCTCTGAAGTTTTCTCCCGCCGAGAGAAATTAAGACATCGGAAATCGAGAATTGTTGGCCATCAAACTCGCGTTTGAGGAGTGGCGACATTGGCTCGAGGGGGCAGAACATACTATTACGGTCTATACTGACCACAAGAATTTAGAGTATATTGAGGGGGCCAAACGACTCAGTCAGTCCTAGACAGGCTCGCTGGTCGTTATTTTTCTCAAGATTCAGGTTCATTATTACCTACAAACCAGGTAGTAAGAAAATCAATGCATTATCTAGATGTTTTGAGCCCGAGACAGTACAGCCCCCAACCCCTGAGAACATTCTTCCTGAGAAACTTGTCTTCGCAGCTACAGAGACTTGGGAGGATTGGTCGTCCGCTTTGAGGCCCTATCAGCAGGACGTTCCCGAGGGGAAACCAGAGGGGGTTCTGTTTGTGCCACTACATTTTCACCTGAAAATTCTGGATGTTTTCCATTCTCATAAGAACGCGGGGCATCCAGGGGTTGCTAGGACGCAGGAACTGTTGGACAGATGCGTCTGGTGGCCATCTATAGTCTTAGACTGTAAAGGGTTTATCAGGGATTGTTCGGTCTGTGCCAGGAGTAAGCCATGCAGACAGGCTCCTGTAGGAACGCTTCAGTCATTGCCTGTACCTGAACAGCCATGAACTCATCTGTCCATGGACTTTGTGGGCGAGCTTCCTAGATCTGAGGGTAAGACGGTCATTTGGGTGGTAGTCGACAGGTTCAGCAAAATGGCCCATTTCATCCCATTGGACGGACTCCTCTCAGCTCAGGAACTGGCGGAACTCTTCATCCAGCATATTTTCCGGTTGCACAGGACACCGGAAAATATAGTGTCAGATAGGGGAGTCCAGTTTGTGTCCAAGTTTTGGAGGGCCTTCTGTCATCATCTCGGTATGAACTTGTCATTTTCCTCCGACTACCACCCACAGACCAATGGACAAACTGAAAGGGTTAACCAGTCCCTTGAACAATTCCTGAGGTGTTATGTGGCAGATGCCCAGTTGGACTGGGTAAAGTTCCTACCCTTCGCAGAATTTGCACACAATAACCTGAAGAGTTCCTTTTCAGGTTTCTCCCCATTTCAGATTGTAACGGGGAGATCACCCAAGTTCTCCCCATTACCAGTGGTGTCATCTGCTTTTCCTGCCCTGGAAGATTGGCAGGGAGCATTGAAGGAAATTTGGGTGATGGTCAAAAGCAACCTAGAAAAGGCTTTTCAGACCCAAAAGAAACAGGCAGATAAAAGACGGTCTGTAGAATGGGATTTTGCTCCAGGGGACATGGTGTGGGTTTCTACACGGCACCTGACATTAAAACAACCCTCAGCTAAATTGGGTCCCAGATTTATAGACCCATACCCTGTGTTCAAAAAGATTAATAATGTCATTTGTCATTTCACTGGCTTCCAGTATGAGAGGTGTAAAGTCATTCCATGTGTGTCTGTTGAAACCGGCTGTACATGTGGATTCCTCCCCCCCCCCCCCCCCCCCCCCCCTGTGGTGATTGATGGTGAGCCTGAATATGAGATTGAGCAGATTTTGGACTCTCGGTGGGTGCGTAATTCATTACAATACCTTGTTCATTGGAAGGGGTATGGGCCTGAGGAGAGGTCTTGGGTGCCGGGTCATCGTATGCATGCTGAAGAACTTAGGGAAAAGTTCCATGAGTTGCACCCTGAGAAGCCATGCAGATCGTGTCCGGAGTCCACGCCTCAAGGGGGGGGTACTGTAACAAGCATTGAGGAGGAAGCTGCGGGCAACCATGCCGCCGTCACTGCTGCCTCTATTCCGCTGCCCAGTATGTCTCCCGTGCCTCTGGCGTCTAGCACGCCGAGGACGGGTTTGTCAGCCGCTCATTTGCTCGCATTGTCGCGTGCGTGCTCGCACAGACAGGACCTTTATGCGGGGAGGAGGCGCGTCAGAGGAGACGTCCGCCGCTCCTCATTGGCTGAGAGTAGTGGGTGTGCCTATGGGGGCTCCTCTGCTTCTTAAGCCTCTTGGCTTCACTCGCAACTCGTCTTCTGTTGCAAATACTTCGTGTTAGCACTCAGACCTTAGATAGATCCGGTGTGCTTTGATCCAGGAGAAAACCGGGGATTTCACACTAGATAGGAATTATTGTTGTTTATATTACTCTCTATTGATCACCTGTGTATGACTCTGGCTTGCTTCTGACCTCTCTATCGTATACTGTCTCTGTACTTCTGCCCATCTGATCCTGTTGCCGACTTTGCCTGTATTACCTCCTTCCTATTGCCTTCTGATTTTGTACTGTTTTAACCTGCCTGTTGCCGACCTTGCCTGTCTGACCTTGCCTCCCCACCAGAGAGCACTGATTTCTGGTGAGGACTCCTGTACTGATAGTACCCACCAGCTCCTCTGGTGAGGTATATCTTTATCTATCAAGTACTACTGTTGCACCAAGCACTATACATTAGTTATATCTCCGGTGTCTTGCTATACTTGCATTATTGGTGATTCTGCAGATCACCACATAATCAGGTATAGTGTCTAGATTATTGGTGATACTGCAGATCACTTAATAAACAGACATCTGTATTTGCTGACACCAATCGTTACATGCAGGAATAAAAGTGTTGTTTGCTTTCCTATCATTGCCAAACTGTCACTTTAAAGGACACCTGTTACTACCTCTATGCTATTGTGTATGGATTGGCAGTAGAGCATTGTACCATCTTAGCCATCAGCAAAAGCAGACAGTTTTGAATCAGGATGATACCATTTAATGGTTTAAAAGAAAAAGAGTAAGCTGTCTGCTAATAAGCCTTCTTCATACTGTGTCCCTGTATACTCTGTCAATATGTTAGAGCACACCACCATATGTACATTCAACATTTAAAAGAGATGCATAGACTTTTCAACAAATATAAATAAATGTCATTCAGATGCTTTAAAGTGAAGCTGAACTCTTGCACAGGACAGAAGGAAAACACAGAGAAATGTACCCTGTATGTATTTAGACAGCTTGTCTAATTCCCCCTCATATGTGTCTAATCACAATCACAAGTAATTTGATCTCTTCCCTGTGTCACCTGACTGCCATAACATCTAAGCTCATTTGAAAGCACAGGGTGTTAACAATATGTCTGCTTCCATGAAAGCAGGAAGTAGACACACTGCAGATGTATTGCAGGATTTGTATCAGCTGTAACAAAGAAATATTTTTCTTTAAAGGTTATGTTGTTGCATATCTTTTAGAGCAGAGAGGAAGTTCTGAGTTCAGGTCCACTGTAATTACAACAGAACATCCAAAGTGGGTCGTGACAGGACGTTTGCTACTTACCTGTTCTCTGTTTTGGATGGGCTTTTCTCCATTGCACTGCCCTGCCACCTGTTTGTGGTTTCGACTGTACTGAGGACAAAGAAGCAGCGCATGGTCTGGCCACTCGCGCTCCCAGTAATGTCCCGCTCCTGCCCAGATGTGCACAGCAACCAAGGCCAGTATTATGTTATGCATTCTTGAAAAGTATCGGTCATACATCAGCGTCATTTCTCAAGTATGCATGCCCAGAACACTATCGGCTGCTGTGCACATTCTGGCAGGAGTGCAAATTACAGGAATTATTTGTTGAATGGGGGGGGGGGGGGGGGCAGAGCAGCACAATTGAAATGAGCCCAGTCTAAACAGTGATCGCTAGTCACTGGGGGGGGAGGGGGGGCAGTGACAGCAGGCCTAGGGCACTGGAATGTACAAATCTACAGACGACACTTGTGTATGTCCACCGAAGCCCGGTTGGAAAGTGTCACTAGTGCTCAAGTGAGCAGTGCTGACAAGCAAACTTTCAGGAATTCTAGTGCTAGATTGCCTCTGCAGAGGACGATGGGACAAGCCTCTTTAGGATCCAGAGGCTACCTCCCCTCCCATGGTAAGTACCCATCAGGGATCACTTTAAAGTGTTTGGCCATTGACTTTAGCTGCTCCACAAACAATATTTATTCTCAGAAATATATTGTAAGCATTCCCTCATATTAAAAAAAAAAAAAAGAGCAGCAATAGGTGATGTCACAGGAGCCCAAGTGGTCAGACCGCAAATTGCCTTCCAAACGGTTTCAGCACACAGACCATGCATGCTTTGGTCGCGATCTTTGCGCAGAAACTGACAGAAATTTGGGCAGCAGCCCGACCAGAAGGGAGCCTGTGGGGTTACGGAAATACAACTTACACACAATTTCAGGGTATAACTGCTACCACCACTGGTATGGGCCAGTGGACCCGACCGACTGACTAGTCCTGCGAATAAAAACGGTTAAACACACTCTATTCTGTCTAGATATTAACAATAGTAGTAGCGTCTCTCCAGAGACCTAGGATCAGTTTCTGTGTATGACTGAAAAGCAGGGTAGCGGAACACTGAATGACTTTGATGAAGTCTTTTATTCACGGCAATATAAATAATTAATATATACAGACAATTATTAAAATCAACAATTATTGAAACATTAATAGCCAGTATGAAAAATAAAAGAAAGGGAGAAAAAATACTTAGTTCCTGGAAAGATGTCCTTTAGTTGGAAAAATCAAAGTTCCTTTGTTTCAGCTCAATTTAAAATCCAAGCAAAATGGAAAATGTCCTTTGTTTCAGTTCAGACAACTAGCTAGCACCAGACAGCTCTCATATAGATGAAATGTGGAGGACTGAGGGAAGAGCCCCTCGCATATGCTTTTGATGAAACTGGTTTGGGGGTGTGGCAATGCCAGCCCCTCTGAATTACCAACCAATGACAGTTCATTTCCTCTGAGAGATTTTAGGTTTTAAACTTACAAACTGCCGTAACTCACAAACAATTCACGTCCTATTCAGGTGGATAACAGATTCATACTTGTCAGAAAATACAGATTAATATGACATCAGACATGGCTAGTGCAACGGACCCAATTCTTGAGAAGGGTCATACCTCAATAACCGGACGGATTATTGCGATGAATTTCATATCGGCACGATGGCCAGATTTTACCGAACAAGACTATATGAATTTTATAGCTGTGCGATGTACAGTCGCCATATAATCGACACGAAACCATACATCACATAACTTCAGGTCTTCTCTGCTCGGTGCCGGAGAGTCTGGCTTCCTCAGGGCCCCCCTGGGGAGCCAGCTTCCTAGTCCTTTTCATAAAGACATCTGGCTGTAGGGGGACTGAGCTGGTCCCTGCAGGGAGTGTGGCCACGTGCGACATTCCTGAGGGGTGAGGGGAATGCTTTGCTCACAGGGGAACAGATCTCTGGATTAAAAAACACAAAAAGTGTCGTTTTCTGATCGCTTGCACGACTGCACAGATCCGACACTGGAGCAATCAGGAAATTGACTGTGAATTCTCTAGATTCACCTGCGTTTCTCACGGCTGTTCTGTGACAGGTGAACTCTAAAAAAGAAGTTAAATAAAACCTGGAAACAAATGTGACCTATTTGGTGTATTCATAAAGAAGCATTATTATTTTAATAATTACATGTATTCCCCGGTTAAACAAAAAAGGGACTATAGGTTTGTGCTTAAAGGAACACTACCAATGCCCAAGTGTTCGAAAATGACAATATACAAATAATGTTTAAGTAGTTTATGTAAACATTTTCCTACTTTTCATGTTAAATATCAGAGGCAAAAGCTGTAATCCTTTGTGTGTAGATTTTAGCTATATTTGGAATGTCACATTTGCATAGGTAAATCTCTGCAGTCTGCCATGCTAAGAATAGTGTAATATTGAAGCAGAGTTACATGAAAACAAAAGCCTATCAGGTTTCACACACACAATTACAAATGTTTATGTTGCACATAAGGTACATTTCCACTGCTCTCTGTGAGAGAAAGCTCTACCTGTCTCTGACTGAGCTCTTTGCACACACAGAGTTAACAGATACACTGTGAGTGAATTTCCTCCTCACCTTGTGGCATCAGAATTACAGCAGATTGCCATCAGAAAAATATGAACGGAATTCGATACTGTAACAGTAAGCAAAGAGATAAGGTGTCAGGCTTGTCTGGCTACTTGCTATAGGTCAGACTGTATGCTCATATAACTGACCTATAACCCAGCCCTAACACCTGCGTACACTCCTACCTAGCAATAAACTACACAACCCTGCAGGTAGATGTAGCATACAACCTGGCATATGGCATTCACTATACACAGCAAGGAAATGCAGACACAGTATATTTGAATAGTTACCTGAGGCCTATGGGCTGAGGCAGTCCAGATGAAAGTATAATTACAATACAGATGTGTGGTCAAACAGGCCGGGATCAGGGCAGGCAGCGTTCATGCAAGGTCCTTTAACAATCCGAGGTTTGGCAACAGGGAATCCAGAAGATGCAAAGTCAGGTACAAGCCAGGTCGATAACAGAAGATCAGAAGAAGCGTAGTCAGATACAATCCGGGTCGGCAACAAGGTATCAGATCTGCAAGAAGGTTAGGCAAGAGACAGACAAAATCTGCAGCAAGACAAGGCACTTGGGGCCATATCCTATTCAAGGTGATAAGTAGCTTGCAGATGCGAGCTACTTATCACCTTGCCGATCGTTAGGGAGCATTACTCAGGTGAAAGCCTGAGCGATGCTCCCTTTTACCGAGCGATGGGGAGTGAGGTTTACGCTGTGGTGCTGTCCATCAGCACCACGGCCTCACTCCCCACACATGCGCACTCGCCCGCTGAACATCGCCGCCATCTTCCGCTGCAGCATCTGGGGGTCTCCTTTAATAAGGAGACCCCCAGAAACCAAAAACGAGTTAAAAGACCTATCTTCTTACCAACTCTCCTGGGCTGGAAGAATAGCGGCATTGAAAATGCAAACTCTACCCAAAATCACTTACTACCTCATA
Source organism: Hyperolius riggenbachi (assembly GCF_040937935.1). Classification (NCBI taxonomy): domain Eukaryota; kingdom Metazoa; phylum Chordata; class Amphibia; order Anura; family Hyperoliidae; genus Hyperolius; species Hyperolius riggenbachi. The sequence continues at coordinate 133,038,468 of NC_090657.1, forward strand.
ACAGTCAATATCCCCATCAGGAAAAGCTTTTTCAAAGAAATCAATAAGCGAATAACAGAATTTATTTGGCAAGGCAGAAGACACAGAACAGCCCATAGGACCCTTACAATTCCTAAAAAACTAGGCGGCGTAGGTGTCCCTTGCATATTAGCACTTTATCACGTATGCAACCTGTATATCTCTAAATTCTGGTGGCACAAGTCCTCCGATACACCACTATGGGCATTAATAGAACAAAGCATTGTGAAAGGAGACCTGAGTGACTTCCTAGTAGCCCAGCTAATACGAAATTCAAATGATAAACATCTTTACTTAACCATCCAATCCACTATTAACTCCTGGAAATTCCTAGCAAAGCAAAACACTGCAAATGACAATCTAACCCCGGATATACCTATCATAGTAGTTCCCTTCCTTTCAGAGGCCATACATTTGAAACATTGGACATTTCCATCAAAACTTAACTTCAAATCTCTACTAAAAGAAGGCAAATTTAAAACCTTCTCCCAGCTACAAGAGGAGTACCAAATTCCCTTAACTGAGCTCTTAACCTTCTATCAATTAAAACATACCTGGGCCTCTATAAAAACATCACTCCCCACCATACCCAAATCAATCCTCCACTTTGTCAAAGCTCCCATCCCTCTCAAGGGAGGCATATCCCTGTGTTATGCGAAATTACTCAGGTCTTCTGAACCAAAACTTACGAAACACGAGGGCTATTCGTCCAGTGAGCTAAAAATTATTATCTCACTGGACCAAATCCAACGGGCCTCCTCTCTTTTACTCAGATACTCCCGATGTGTAACACACTGGGAAACATTCCAAAAAAATGTGCTCCATTGGTACTACACCGCACCCCCTCCCGCCTGTCAAAATTTGCCAAAAATACCTTCCCCAATTGCTGGAGAAATTGTGGCTCTCTGGGTTCACTTTCCCATATAATTTGGTTTTGTAAACCCATCAACATGCTTTGGCTAGAAATCAGCCAATACATTGCAACTCATATCTGGACGGCCTTTACAATATCGCCACAACTGGCGATTCTTCACATAGGCCTAGGCCTGGAGCATATACCGTCACCCTATCGCCTGGAAATCTCACAAATCCTCTGTGCTACTCGGCACCTAATTGCTTCTAATTGGAAATCCAGCAACCCTCCACCTGCATCATCAATCCTAGCTCTGGCAAAAGGCAATATAAATATGGAACACAAACTTAGACTTATTCAAGGAGACCATCCCTAACAAAGCATCTCATCAGAATCAGTCTCCTGTGCTTCTTGACTTCTCTTTCCTGATCTATACTGTCATACCTGATTATCAAACCTCAAGGGACACCACTAACTGCCTCAGCAAAACTAGCATACCCGGCTGTCCCTGGAAACGACGTTTGCTTTATTGTTGTTATTTACCTGCAGGACTTGTTTATCTGTGGTTTATCTGCTGTTTATTTGTTGTTTATGTAAAAGCCAATGGAAGTTTCAATTTCTCACTAATTGTACTGCTTTCAAAATATTGTCAATAAAAATTGAATTATAAAAAAAAAATAAAAAATGAGACCCCCAGAGCTCCCCGTCGGGTCGTCGCACAGTTTAGAAGCCCCCGCGCAGCTCTGCAAAGGCTCCCCTGTCATACGTACCGCCGCCGATCACCCGACGCCTCTCGCCGCAAAATCCATTACGTAATTACAGTGTATCTAACACTGTAATTACTGTCCGCATAGAAGGAGCCCGGGCAAAGCATCTTTAAATCTGCAGCCGGGCTCCCCATTGGTCTGCTGTCTGAACCAATAAAATGGCTCAGACAGCGGACCAATGGGGAGTCCGGCTGCAGATTCAAAGATGCTTTGCCCGGGCTCCTTCTATGCGGACAGTAATTACAGTGTTAGATACACTGTACTTACGTGACGGATTTTGCGGCGAATGGCGGCGGGTGATCGGCGGCGGTACGTATGACAGGGAAGCCTTTGCAGTGCTGCGCGGGGGCTTCTAAACTGTGTGGCGACCCGACGGGGAGCTCTGGGGGTCTCCTTCTTAAAGCAGACCCCCAGATGTTGCGGCGACGGCGTGCATTAGCTAGTCTAGACCTGCTTTTTGCAGGTCTAAGCTAACGCTCGGAGACATGATAAGGGTAATTGGATTCCGTGGTAAGAACTCGCTGGGCGATTATATCGCCCAAGCGAGTTCTTTTCTGCCTGGGGGGGTCTAAAGTTTAATTAGATTAGGAGATGCCCCCATCGCCTAAGTTAAGAACTCGCCAGTGCTTAGCGCTGGCGAGTTCAGCAATAGAATATGGCCCTTGGTGTGAGCGCAATCTCAGCTACAAGCCCAGCAAAGGCTATCACGGGCGAAGACTGAGGGCACTCACTTTTCCTTTATATTAACAATAACCAATCAAAAGTAACAGAATCCAAAACAACCAATCAGTCTGCCGTGCTGGTACGCATGCTGCTATTGTTTACAGTGGCGGAGCGCGTACTGAGGACGCGTCCGCCGCTTGGCCAATAAGGAAGGAGTGCCATGCGCTCCACTGACATCAGAGCTTCGCCGAGACCCAGAGGCTTGCGCCTCAGCGTGAATCTCGGCGTTCCGCCACCATATGCGGCGAGGTCTTACATAAGGATTCAAATGTATACACCAATACTTAGCAGCACTTCCCAAACATTTCCTATCTCAATTGAAAAAAAAACATGCTAATCAATAGTGTTCCTTTACATTCAATTTGTATGTGGAAACCCTGTGCCCCTCTGTGCCTCTAATGTCCCCCTCTGTCCCCCAGTGCTGCCATTGAACCCAATTGTCCCGCTGTGCATTTGCTGTGCCCCCGTGCCATTTATTCACTGCTGAAAATGTCCACGCAGCTTCAACAAAATCTCATTCTTGTTTTTCTTCAATGTAAAAGTCACATCATTGCAACGGGTGAGCCTTTTTTATCTGTGGGTTGTTTGTAAGTAAGGATGTAATCCGGAGACTAACTGTATTATTGTTGTTGTTATTATTATTCATTTTAAGAGAGGATTTTTACAACACTGTCTGTACTGGATACATGTGAATTCTTCTAATTGAATGCTAGAATGACATGACAGCTCTATAATTAGGACCACCAATATGGAAATTAAATAAATAAGGGGCATTATAAGAAAGAGCTCCTATTATTAACTATATTGTCTATAACAATGATGGTTATCCTCTCTTGAATGAAAATTGTAATATCTAACTAATCTGTAGGTTTGGTGCTCATTCTTTTCCTGTATGTTAGCTGCCATGTTAGGAAGAAGAAGGCACCAAAATGACAGTAAGTAATTTGCTTCAAAGGGATTACTTGACAAGAAGTCAACTGTGAGTCTGAAAATATCACTCCTCTATTCCCACTACACTACTTCAGTTTTAAATATCTTCTGTTCTGATAATGTCCCGAAGCTTTTACATATTCATGTTGATATTAAAACTGTTCTATGTAAATTAGTTTATAAAAATGATGTAATTTACACTTGGCGAGCTTTTAAAGTTGCAGTTGTGAAGGGATAACTGACAGTGAAAATATTCAAGGTTTTCATATTAAGGAGAGTTGCAGCCTCAGTCCTAATTATATTCCAATGGATTACAGGTTTGTTAACAGATACTATGTTCACAGTATGTTCACTATGTCACACTTCATTGTAGGCATAATACAATGCACAGTCTGCAGGCTATAATATGCATGTTATGTTTCATAACATCCTATGCGATAAAATGCAAGTGTCCCTGCGTCATCAACTGAATGGTTGTGTCTCCCTGGCTTTTTTGTACTGAGCATGTGCGCAGACAGGGCAGTTAGGACAAAGGGCCGGATCTGACAGTTTGCTGTGTGTGGTTCACAGAGGTTCTCATTGCATTGTGGGGAATAACAGCTTTTTCCAACTGCCAAGCAAGCAGCTCCTTGTGTGCATATACTTCAGACAGTGGTGGGGAACAAGCAAGGGGGACGCGTATGTGCGCGCATTGCGGGGGGTAGCGGCTGTGACCTAGCACCCGTTTTTTAACTGGCGGGCCTTTTTACTAGTTAATATATAACACGGTTGTAGAGTGTTATAGAAAAACGCACTGCAGAAAGTGTGTTTGGATAAAGTGCTCTGTCACAAGACAACATGCCCATACTATTGTATGGGTATTGTATTCACGTGCAGCAATGTGCATAATGTGAGCAAGCAATGCTGGTAGACAAGGCATTTTGAATAAGATGGTTGACCCTACACTAACCTCTTTTGGAAAGTCCCTAAAATGTACAAAATCCTTACCTACTTAAAGGGGCGCTATGGCGAATTACTGGTTAAATTAATGCAGCATAAAATTAAGCCAGCATCCAAAAGAAGCTGCAATAAAAAAACTTTAGTTTCAGAAAAATAAACAGAGCTGCTTGCTCAGTCACTTTAGCTTTCAGTATCCCCTCATTTGCATTCTATGCGTCGGACTAAACAGACCAGTACATTAGTTACAGGGGAACATCTAGTATGACTGTTTATTTTTTTCAGAGATCTGACTTCCCTGTCACTTGGTTGTTTTGGTTTCTCCGCACTCACGAGCCGAGCTGCCCGCTATAAACAGATGTAAAGCTGCGCTTCCTCACAGCTTAGAACACAAGCTTTCAGGAGGAGCACCACCAATCAAATGAACTTGGAGTGTGCCACGGTCAACTTGCTGAAGCCATGTTTATTTGATTAAAGAGCTTATAAATACTATTCCTTTTAAGTGGTGCCGGTCTTACTTGGAAATGGACTTCCTCACAGCTTACACTGAAGCCATGAAGGACCCCTGCACTCTGTCAGGCAATACAAATCTTCTGCCTTTGATCTGTACAGCAGACACTACTCAAGTTTGCTAATGACACAGGGGGATGGGGGCGGATAGTCAGCCGAGATAAGGTGGCTGATTTATTGCCTGACAGAGTGCAGGGGTCCTTCATGGCTTCAGTGTAAGCTGTGAGTAAGCGTAGTTTTACATCTGTTTATAGCAGGCAGCTCGGCTCGTGAGTGCGGAGAAACCAAAACAACCAGGTGACAGGGAAGTCAGATCCCTGAAAAAAATAAACAGTCATACCAGATGTTCCCCTGTAACTAATGTACTGGTCTGTTTAGTCCAACGCATAGAATGCAAATGAGGGGATACTGAAAGCTAAAGTGACTGAGCAAGCAGCTCTGTTTATTTTTCTGAAACTAAAGTTTTTTTATTGCAGCTTCTTTTGGACGCTGGCTTAATTTTATGCTGCATTAATTTAAACAGTAATTCGCCATAGCGCCCCTTTAAATCTATAAACCTATATGCAGGGCTCCATGTTAAAAACAGTATAGATAGCTTTTACCATGTTATTGCTGGAGTGGGGGGCTTCCCTTCCTCTCAATTTAATGTTCATTCTGATTCTTTTTCTTTTCCCCCAGCTGCGGGTTATGTTACTGCTGCCCCCATTTTGTTAGGCTGCGTCCTGGTGAAGTTTTCCTATCAGGGCTCAGCCTGCAGTGGTACCGACCAGCAGTTGTAATATTGGGACAACACTCCAGCCTTGTTTGAAAGGCCAGGAGCTGGGTTATAAGTGTTATTATAGTTTATGTTTAAATTTTTTCTATCCTGTACCTGAGAACAACTGTGGATATGTGTTTGGGGCTCATCACTGGCATCCGGTAATGTATGATTTTGATAAATGTGTTGCTCCACAAGCAGAATGTCTAGCCAGACAGTCTCATTCCTAACATGGAATGTTGGGGGCTTAGGGGATAAGATAAAACGCACTGTTGTTTTAAATTATATTAAAAAGCTGAATGTGGATGTCTTTGCTCTTCAAGAAACTCACCTTGATAACCTGACAATGCGATCTTTAAACAGATCCTGGATTGGATGGTATTTTCACTCCATACATAACTCTCAATCACGTGGAGTATCCCTACTAATTACTAGACGTGTCCACTTCAAATCTCTTCATAGTGAACTCGATCCAGAAGGCTGCTATGTCTTTTTACATTGATAAACAATCAGCCTATACTATTAATAGCCATATGTTCCTCCACCTTTTGCATATCTGGTAATACAGAAAGCACTAACATATATGGCAAGAAATCCACATCTCTGCGATTTGGCTTGGCGATTTTAATTATGTTCTGTACCCTAGTAGTGACAGGTTGCCTGTGGCTTCTTGCTCCCCTGTTTTTATTGAATTAGACAGAATTCTCCAGGTGGTTTCCCTTCATGATGTGTGGCACCATAAACATCCCTCCATGCCTATGTTTTCATGCTTTTCTTCCTCCCATCATTCCAGATCCCGCCTAGACTATGTTATTGCAAGTGAACCATTGCTCCCTAACTGCTGTGGTATTGAATACTTAAGCTGGCCATACACTGGCCCGATTTGCCGCCGTTTCGACAGCAGATTCGATCACTGGGATTGAATCTGCTGCCAATCGTTCGCGCTACACGCCGAATTTCGATCCATTTCGTCCAATCCCGTCGATCGCTCAGTGCGGAAAATTACCGTCGATCGCCCGCGGGTAGGGAGCGCGTCGCTAGCGGCGTTCGAGTGCCCGACGACCGACGCAATAGATCAGCAATACATTACCTGCTCCGCCGGCGCGACTACCTCCCGTCACCGCTGCTCCGTGCCCGCACTGGTCTCTGGCATGCTTCATTTCCTCCTGCCCGGCAGGAAGTTTAAACAGTAGAGGGCGCTCTACTGTTTAAACTTCCTGCCGGGCAGGAAGAAGTAAAGCATGCTGGACCTGGAGACCAGAGCGGAGAAGACAGCGGAGACCTGGGTACTGGAGTCGCGCCGGCAGAGCAGGTAATGTATGCGGGCATGCGGGCGGGGGGAGCGGCGGCAGCAGCACCACCACCGCAACAGATTGTGAACGGTTTCAGGCTGAAATCGGTTCACAATCTGTTTGCAGTAAAGGTAGCCATACGATCCCTCTCTGATCAGATTCGATCAGAGAGGGATCTATCTGTTGGTCGAATCTGATGGCAAATCGACCAGTGTATGGCTACCTTTACCATCTATACTTTCTGACCATTCTCCATGTAGAGTCTCCTTTAGTTGGCTTTTCCCCCCTAAATCTGATCTTTGGAAACTCAATACTTTTTTGCTTTCCAAAATAGCAGGAAGTACGCCTATTATGCAACGTCTCCACTCATTTATGGAGGAACAAGGGGAAGAAGTACAATTTACTTCCATATGGAGCACGGCCAAAAAAAAAACTCCATGCATGCTATAAAACCGCGGAGGATATCTATAATAGATCTCCTAATTTAGAATCTGAATTGACATATAGGGCTAACTTGCGTGAATATGAACACTTCCTTACTGAAAAAGTTCATCAAAAGATTCTCTCCTTTAGACAACTCTGGTATGAAACTGGAGACCAATGTGGCTCCCTCTTAGCTAAAATTGCCAGGCAGCGAGAGGCACCACAGGTAATCTTATCTATATTAGATTAACGGGGTATCTCACTCTGACCCAATGGGTATTTTAGATCAGTTCTATGATTTTTACTTAGCCTTGTATACAAAGCAGACCTCCAAAACTTCCCTAGAGCTAGATGGAAAACATAGATTTACCTATATTAACAGAATCGCAATCTCTTCAACTTGACAAACCCTTCTCTATTGATGAAATATGTGATGCTGTCTCTCCCTTTCCGGGATCGAAGGTCCCAGGTTCTGATGGTCTACCTACAGAGCTATATAAAACCTATGCTAACGATATGGCCCCCCCTTCTATCAAAGCTTTTTCAAAATGCATTAGATTTATGTGAATTGCCTTACTCCATGAGGGAAGCAATTATGTATTTCTTAAACCAGGTAAAGATGCCACAGATTGTGGTTTCTATAGACCAATTTCCTTAATACAGACCAATACGAAAATCGTAGCCAAAATACTAGCCCGCAGGATCAATAAAGTAATCGCATCCTTAGTTCACAGAGATCAAACTGGTTTTGTCCAAGACCGTTTAACTGCAATTAATCTCCAGCGCCTATACAGCAATCCGCAGGCATCCCACAATAATATTGGTACACGTGTGCTACTATCCCTTGATGCCGCTAAGGCGTTTGATACAATCGAGTGGGACTTCCTTTTCGCTGCACTATGCAGAATGGGTTCTGGACCAGCCTTTCGCAAATGGCTTCGTATACTATATACCAATCCGGTAGCTAGGGTCAAAGTGAATGGTTGACTTTCGCCGCCTTTCACTTTCCAATGTGGAACCAGGCAGGGATGCCCTCTTTCCCCTCTACTTTTTGACCTAGCGATTGAAACACTAGCTTCAAAAATACGACAACACCCTGGAATTCATGGCTGGATTAAGGGAGAGCTACATGAAAAAATAAGCTTATTTGCAGACGATGTGTTACTATATCTCTCTGACTCTGGAGGTTCACTGGAGGCTGCTTTGTCTACTATTAATGATTTTGGTACATATGCTGGCCTATAGATTAACTGGTCTAAATTAGATATGGCCCAAACGGTTCCCGGCGATCTTCTGGTGGTTCACGATTGCACATAGAACCGCAAACTTTTCTGGAAGTTCGGTTCGCCCCCATAATGCACCATTAGGGTCAACTTTGACCCTCTACAATACATCACAGTCAGCAGGCACATTGTAGCCAATCAGGCTACACTCCCTCCTGGAGCCCCACCCCCCTTATAAAAGGCAGGCACCACCGGCCATTATACTCACTCGTGTGCCAGCAGTAAATAGAGAAGGGACAGCTGCGGCAGACTCTCTCATAGGGAAAGATTAGTTAGGCTCTTGTAGGCTTGTTAGCTTGCTCCTTGCTGTTTTTTATTGCTAAAATAGCACCCCACAACAGCTCTTTTGAGAGCTAATCTTGTTCTTGTGATCTATTTTTTTTTCTTTGTGTCCCACTGGCACTTGTGTTGCATATACAGCCTTGGTAATTCATACTGTGTGTGTGCCACTGCCAGGCCCAGCACATTCAGTGACTACCTGTGTGTGTGACAGGTGCACATTGTAATACCTATTACTCTGCTTCTTTACACAGGTTTGCTTGCACTAACTGCATACTAATTTAAACTGCTTAGTGGTTGGAAACTTCCTGGTTATAATCAGAGACCATTACCATGTTTACTGCACTTTTTCTTATGTTCTGCCTGTCTGCAAATATCTACAAGTTTCATTGCAATATGCATCCTCCCAGTGTACCACACTCCATATTCATTTCACCTGCTCTGCTTTCCTCACCTTACTCAGCTTGATGTAAAGGAAGGAAGGTCCGCACCAATGTCTCCAAAATCGTTAAAATCGTTATATTTATTGAGGACGTATCCAGACAAGCAGAAAACACTTGACTAACATGTTTCGGACGCCAAGTCCTTAATCATAGTCACTATGATTAAGGACTTGGCGTCCGAAACATGTTAGTCAAGTGTTTTCTGCTTGTCTGGATACGTCCTCAATAAATATAACGATTTTAACGATTTTGGAGACATTGGTGCGGACCTTCCTTCCTTTACATCTTGACTACCTGGGCCTGGCTGCCTGTGTTCCTGCACTGTCTGCCACGGTACAATAGAGCGGTATCCCCTGTTTGCTTACTCAGCTTGAACTGTTAGCTCTCCTGAAATCTCTCTCTCCCTCCAGCAGCTCTAAAATCTCACAAACATTTAAATCCCATTCACATTTGCTTACTCTCTCCCTCCTACTCTTACTTGCAGCTGGCGATATATCACCCAATCCTGGGCCACAGCCTGCTGCCAGACAAGCATCCCCTGCAGACCTGCTTCATACACTTCACAGCCCTCTGTCCACAAATAACCTCAACACCCATCCTCGCTCCAACCTTATTTCCATCCATACCACCCACAAACACATGCTCCCCCTACCCTGCGGTCTCTGGAATGCCAGATACGTCCGCAATAAACTTACAGCAGTCCACGACCTCTTCCTCTCCAAATCCCTCACCATCCTCGCACTCACTGAGACATGGCTCACCCCCTCTGACTCTGCCGCAGAGGCTGCCCTCTCCTACGGGGCGCTTCACCTCAGTCACACCCCCAGACCAGACAACAGGACTGGGGGAGGGGTGGGTCTGCTCCTCTCCCCATCCTGCACCTTCCGTGTCCTCACCCCACCTACCTCTCTACAATTCAAATCATTTGAGGCCCACATCATCCGCCTCTACCACCCCCTCCCTGCCATTGTTGCGGTCTTATACCGCCCTCCGGGCTCCACTCCACAATTTCTCGATGACCTTGCCTCCTGGCTCCCTCACATCCTCTCCTCTGACCTCCCCACCATCATCCTTGGGGATTTCAATATTCCCATCGATGAAGCCCAGAGCTCCGCTGTGACCCGGCTACTCACCATTGCCAACTCACTTGGACTAGTACAACACGCCAACACCCCCACTCACACTGCAGGTCACACTCTCGACCTTATATTCACTAAATCCACCACGATTGCACACCTTGACATCGCACCCTTTCCACCCTCAGACCATCACCTTCTCACCTTCAACCTCCTCACGGAAGGCACCTCTAAACTAGCCACCCACCCACCTGGTCGATGGCAGCGAGACCTACGCAAGCTCAACCCTAGTGTCCTTGCTGACCCCCTCCATGCCCTCTCCTCCACTCTCCCCACCCTAACCTGTCCTAATCTTGCAGCAGCTCAGTATCGCCAAACTCTCTCATCAGCCCTAGAGAAAGCTGCTCCACCAATATTTCGCCGCAACCGACCCCCTAACCCCCAGCCCTGGCGCACTACCCATACTCGCAACATCCAGAGGGAAACGCGCCGCTGAACGGAAATGGAGAAAAACTAGACTTAACCAGGATTTCCTACAGTACAAGACCAACCTGCTGCAGTTCCACACTGCCCTTGCTCATGCGAAGCAGGAATACTTTAGCAAGCTCATCGGAGCACAAGCTTCCAACCCCCGGCGTCTTTTTGCCACTTTCAACTCCCTGCTTAAACCCCCCCCCCCCCCACCCTCCGTTTCCTCCCTCTCTGCCACAGATTTAGCCACCCACTTCACCAACAAAATTGTCTCCATCCGCCAGGAAATATCCAATCTCCAATCTTCACCTCCAACCCCCTCCCACCCAGCTCCTCCTCCACCCTATCCTCCCCTCACATCCTTCCCTCCTACTACGACCGAGGAAGTCACCCACCTACTGCAGACTTCCCATACCACTACTTCACCCCTTGACCCCATCCCTTCCGATTTACTCCAGCCTCACTTCACGGAATTGGCCCAAGTCCTCACTACCCTGTTCAACCTCTCCCTATCAACAGGCACCTTCCCCTCAGACTTCAAGCAGGCCACTGTACTACCCCTGCTCAAGAAACCCTCCCTCGACCCTTCGCTACCCTCCAACTACCGTCCTATCTCCCTCCTCCCCTTTGCCTCAAAACTTCTTGAGCGCCTGGTTCACAAACGCCTGACCCAGTACCTCAATGCCAACTCACTGCTAGACCCACTCCAATCTGGATTTCGGCCTGCCCACTCAACCGAAACTGCTCTCACCAAAGTGGTCAACGACCTTGCCTTAGCTAAAGCTGAAGGTAAATACTCCATTCTCCTCCTCCTTGACCTGTCAGCAGCGTTTGACACAGTAGATCATCCCCTACTCCTCCAGTCCCTCCAGTCCTTGGGCATTCACGATCTCGCCCTGTCCTGGCTTTCATCCTACCTCTCCAACCGCTCCTTCACGACCGCCTTCAATGAGTCCTCTTCCACCCCCAACCACCTCTCGGTGGGAGTCCCCCAAGGTTCGGTCCTTGGCCCCCTACTGTTCACCCTATACACATCCTCCATTGGCAAGGTTATCTCCTCCATGGGTTTTAACTATCATCTGTATGCAGATGACACCCAGATCTACCTCCACACCCCTGACATATCCACCACTACCATGGACAAGGTCTCCTCCTGCCTATCAGCCATCTCCTCCTGGATGTCCGCTAGGTTCCTGAAACTAAATCTAGACAAAACGGAATTTATGATCTTCACACCCCGGCCATCCACGAACCTCCCAGATGTGCATGTCACTGTTAACCACACTACCATTCGCCCTACCTCTCAAGCCCGCTGTCTGGGTGTCACCCTGGACTCCGCACTCTCCTTCACTTCCCACATCCAAAACCTCACAAAGTCCTGCAACTTCCACCTTCGTAACATCTGTAAGATTCGCCCTTTCCTGACCTCTGCCACCACCAAACTCCTCATCCATGCCCTCATAATTTCCCGCCTTGACTACTGCAATGCCCTGCTGTCTGGTCTCCCTATGACCCGAACAGCCCCTCTGCAGTCCATCATGAATGCGGCAGCCAGAATTATCCACTGCTCCCATCGCTCCACCACGGCGGATCCCCTCCTAGAATCCCGCCACTGGCTTCCTATCCAGTCCAGAATCAGATTCAAGATACTGTGTCTGACCTACAAATCTGTCCACAAAACCTGTCCAACCTACATTTCCGATCTTACTCAGAGGTACACACCTAGCCGCTCACTCCGCTCTTCCAATGAACTTCGCCTAACCGCCCCCCGAATCACCCAGTCCCATGCACGCCTCCAGGACTTCTCAAGAGCTGCTCCAACACTATGGAACTCCCTACCTCCACCCATTAGGGCAGCCCCCTCCTTCAACATCTTCAAGAAAGCCCTCAAAACTCACCTTTTCACTCTGGCCTACCACCCCTCACAAGTGCTCTAAACCTACAGCTGAACTCTGGTCCCCTACCATTCGTTTCCTTACCTCTCCCTCTAGATTGTAAGCCTTTGGGCAGGGTCCTCCTCCTTTTGTGTCCTACCTGATCATGCACCTCCATTACTTTGCACCCATGCTATGCATCTGAGTGAACCTAACTTGCCTAATCTCCGTGCTTCATCCAGTGACTGACTAAGCATTACCTGGTACTCATACTATGGTGTGTGATCTGGTTTTCTTGTATTCCTGTATTGTCATATTGCTGTATGTCACCCCTAAATATTGTCTGTAACCTAAATTAATGTTCAGCACTGCGTAATATGTTGGTGCTTTATAAATACAATAAATAATAATAATAATAATACTGCATATACCGAACTACCTGTTGTTCACAGTGTTGTTCACTACCTGTTGTTCACAGTGCACCTACCTACCTACGTGAGCGCACGCAGTGTCACTGTGCCTGTCTGCTACCTGTCTGTGTGTGACAGGTGCACATTGTAATACCCATTACTGCATATACCTACCTACCTGTTTTTCACAGTGCACCCACCTACCTACGTGAGTTGAGCGCATGCAGTGTCACCGTGCCTGTCCGCTACCTGTCTGTGTGTGACAGGTGCACATTGTAATACCCATTACTGCATATACCTACCTACCTGTTTTTCACAGTGCACCCACCTACCTACGTGAGTTGAGCGCATGCAGTGTCACCGTGCCTGTCCGCTACCTGTCTGTGTGTGACAGGTGCACATTGTAATACCCATCACTGCACATATCTACTACCTGTTGTTCACTTCAGTGCACCCACCTACCTACGTGAGCACAAGCATTGTCACTGTGCCTGTCTGGTACCTGTCTGTGTGTGACAGGTGCACATTGTAATACCTATTACTGCATATACCTACCTACCTGTTGTTCACAGTGCACCCACCTACCTACGTGAGTTGAGCGCACGCAGTGTCACTGTTCCTGTCTGCTACCTGTCTGTGTGTGACAGGTGCACATTGTAATACCCATCACTATATATACCTACCTGTTGTGTTCAGTGCACCCACCTCATCACTGCATATACCTACCTGTTGTGTTCAGTGCACCCACCTACTTACGTGAGTGCACGCAGCATGATATACCACTCCATGCATACCTGTTAACTGCATCTGTGTGACTGCACATTGTATAAGTCAAGTCAGTGCATACCTTTCACTTCATCCCCCCCCCCCCCCCGATATGGACACAGCGGGCAAAACAGGCAGAGGTAGAGGCACACCCAAACGAAAGCCACCCGGCAGATCTGTTCGAGGTCGTGTTGATGTGATTTCATGCGGCCCTCGACCAAAGTACAATGCTCAGAAGAAGGCACGTCCCATCAACTCCCAAGATTGTCAGGACGTGGTTGACTATTTAACACAGAACACCCCATCTTCCGCAGCCACCAGCGCTACTACAAGCACCACATTTGTTGCATTTGACACTTCGCAGGAGTAATTGGTGGGGAATTAACTGATTCACAGCCATTATTGTTACAACCAGATGAAGGCGCTAAGCAAGTTACACCACCTCATATGTCTGAGTTAGGCGGTGACACTATGGATGTAACGTGTGAAGATGATGAAGTACCTGCTGTTGGTGCAGTTTTTGAGGTGTTTGAGGTAAGCGAAGCTGGGCAGGATGATTATGATGATGACGATGATACAGATCCCACGTATGTTCCCAATACAGGAGATGAACAGGGGGACAGTTCAGAGGGGGAGTCAGAGAGGAGTAGAAGGAGACGAGTTGCTGAAAGAAGCAGGGGGAGCTCACCATCAGAAACAGCTGGTGGCAGTGTCCGGCGCCATGTATCGCCACCTATGGACAGCCAACCCACATGCCCTTCAAAGTCAGCTGCTGATGCCACCATAGTGCCATCACCCCAGGGGGGCTCAGTGGTTTTGAAATTTTTTAATGTGTCTGCCTCAGAACGGAGCAATGCCATCTGTTGTCTCTGCCTCCAAAAATTGAGCCGTGGAAAAGCCAACACTCACGTAGGGACAAGTGCCTTTGCAAGGCAGGGAGAGACGCAATGGTGACGTTTTGTCACATGATGGTGCCTGACCAATAGGGGAGCTCCATTGTAAGTATACGGAACGTTTTGACTAACAAATGGATAGAAAGGGAAGTGTGCAGTCAGGTCACATGTCCCCGCTTGACCAATACTATGGGAAGTATCGCCGAGTATGGTGTTTTCAGATTTAGGAAACTTTAAAGGATACGGTACCATTGTCAGTTCTGTGTACAAGAGTTAATACACATACTATTGTTTTTCTGGCCATTTGGAGGGCTTGGAAGATGATGTTTAAAGATACATGGAGAAAGATGAACTAACCAATGAGTATATAGATTTTTTGAGTGACAATGAACTGAACCAATAGGAGAGGATATTTAAGATGGGAGGTACTGTTTTCCTGATCCCACCCACTCTCAAGGGTATATAAGGGAGGATATTATGAAGCCTCACTTGATTGCTGACATTGCTGGAGAGCACAGCTCTCATTTGTTGTTTTTCTTGATTATGTATTTGTAAATAGCTGCGTTTATCTTCTACTATGCACCTTGCACCCTAAGCACTTTTTCATTGTAGCCCTGACGACGGCTCTATTTTTAAGGAGCCGAAACATGTCAGTTGTAGGTGGAGGGTTCTATACTAATTGAAGTAACTCAGCATGTATATATATTAGTGCCTTAGTTTTGGTAGTGGTAAAGAATTGACTATAAAATACAGAATCGCCTTTCTAAGTGACACAACGTATACCTCTAAACTACCCAACTAGGTTGTTGTATATCTAATCAAGTTAATATCTAAAATATTTCTCATTTAATGGCAATGATTTTATTAAAATAAATTAAAAGTTACGTTTTACTTGGTCTCAGACAAGGTCTACTAAGTGTGTTTAATTGAAAAATCAGATTTGTGTAATTTTGTTTAAAAATAGGGTGTTCTTACACCTGATCTTTGATTGAGGCTAATTATTATGAGAAAAGTTCGTTTTTCTACTCGAAGTTAGTTCATCTTACAACCATTATTATTAGTCCTTCATACTAGTGGAGGATATTATTAGGCATTAGAGGAAAGTGTATCCCCCTTGCTGAAAAATGGGCTTACAAGTTGAAACAAAGAAAGGAGGAGGAATGGTAGAAAATCAGGAGGCAACTGATAGAATGAGGATTATCAATTTAACTGATTATGTATTAGAAGAAATGGAATTGGAGGTATTATCCAAGGGTCTAACATTTGTACCGAGTGAAAAATTTGATCTGTTTGAAACCATAAAGGACATTAATTTGTTTGGTAGAAAATTTGCGGTATATAAATATATGAACTCTACTGCAATGAAAAACAAATTGTAAGCGGATATGGACACACGCAATATGGAGACATTAATGACCCTACTTGAAGAAAATATTACAGGACAAATAAGTTTACAGGTCCCTGAGAGTAATCTATCAAAAAAGAGTAGTTTTTGTCCATCTATAAGTTCATACCCCTCGATCTAGATTTTTATTGAGGCAGTGGAGAGAGACTTGGAGGATTTAGCTAAAATCAAAAATAAGCAAGGGAGGCATAATTTGAATGTGTTCAACAAAAGGAAAGAGTTGATTGGCACAAGATGCTTGCAGACTGTAGACAGGCAGGGGGTAGCAGGTAGTGTTGACTGTTCGGGTTCTGCAGAACATCACCCTGTTCGGGTGATGTTCGAGTTCGGCCGAACACCTGACGATGCTCGGCCAAACCGTTCGGCCACATGGCCGAACTAAGAGCGCATGGCCGAACGTTCCCCGAACGTTCGGCTAGCGCTGTGATTGGCCGAACGGGTCACGTGGTTCGGGCCCGAACGCGCTCTGATTGGCCGAACGGTCACGTGGTTCGGGTAAATAAATACCCGAACCACGTCATATCTCCGCCATTTCTCTGTGGGTTTAGCTTTGGGTAGGCAGGCAGGGTAGTTCGCTCTCCAGCCACGCTAGCCAGGGTCCCCCCCAGTCATTGTGTGTCGCTGCTGGGAACAGTAGTACACCGCTCGCTCAGCCACACTATATATAGCATTGTTTACTGCCACTGTGTACCTCGCTCAGCCACGCTATATATAGCATTTTGTTTTCTGACACTCTGTGTACACGGCTTAGCCTGGCTATATAGCATTGTGTGTACTGCCACTGTGCACCTCGCTCAGCCACGCTATATATAGCATTGTGTTTTCTGACACTCTGTGTACACGGCTTAGCCTGACTATATAGCATTGTGTGTACTGCCACTGTGTACCTCGCTCAGCCACGCTATATATAGCATTGTGTTTTCTGACACTCTGTGTACACGGCTTAGCCTGACTATATAGCATTGTGTGTACTGCCACTGTGCACCTCGCTCAGCCACGCTATATATAGCATTGTGTTTACTGCCCCTCTGTGTACACCGCTCAGCCAGACTATATACCATTGTTTACTGACACTCTGTGTACACCGCTCAGCCAGACTATATAGCATTGTGTGTACTGCCACTGTGTACCTCGCTCAGCCACGCTATATATAGCATTGTTTACTGACACTCTGTGTACACGGCTCAGCCAGACTATATAGCATTGTGTGTACTGCCACTCTGTGTACACCGCTCAGCCAGACTATATAGCATTGTGTGTACTGCCACTCTGTGTACACGGCTCAGCCAGACTATATAGCATTGTGTGTACTGCCACTCTGTGTACACCGCTCAGCCAGACTATATAGCATTGTGTGTACTGCCACTCTGTGTACACGGCTCAGCCAGACTATATAGCATTGTGTGTACTGCCACTCTGTGTACACGGCTCAGCCAGACTATATAGCATTGTGTGTACTGCCACTCTGTGTACACCGCTCAGCCAGACTATATAGCATTGCGTACTCTGCCAGTCAGTGTGTATATTGCTGGGATCAGTAATACTCCACTCACCGCCAACCACTATATGAGTTCCTCAGAGACCTCCGCTGTGAGCAGCACTCCCAACAACAGCAACAGCCAACGCCCCACGCAAGCTATAACATCCACCCCAGCAGCCAGTGGTCAGCAGCAGCCCTCTCCGGAGGAGAATGTTGTGTCCATCGGTCCGTCGCCAGAACGATTAATGAGGGCTGCCATTGAGGAGATGATGGGGCCTGATGTGGAGGAGGAGGTCTGGCTCAGGCCAGCATCCCAAGTTAATGTTGAGGACGATGAGGGGTCTGTGTCTGGGAATGTTGGGGTGGCAGAGGTGGTGGGTGGGTCAGACTCAGGAGAAGAGTTGTATGATGAGGATGATGATCGGGACCATCTGTATGTGCCTCAGAGTCCGACCCCGGAAAACATGTTGTATCGTGTGTTTAGGTACTAAAATCTGCGTTCCCACTTCCCAGTACTGCCCGCAGTGCCCGGGTCCACGGATCCATATAATTTTTTGGGCAGCACTATCAAACTGTGGTACTATGAGTGAGTTGCCATGGTCCTTCTGTGCTGCCTGTCACACTCACCGTCTGTCTGCAGATGGATTGTTCAACACAGCTACGCCATCTGACATTTAGTCCTGGACCTTGACCATCTTCTCCAGGCGATTGGTGTTGGAGGACGTGGAACTGCCCGATTGCTGTTCTGTGGGCTGCTGCATGGGTGTCAGAAAATGTTCCCACTCCAAGGACACTGCCAATACCATTCCCTTTTCGGCACTAGCAGCAGCTTGTGTTCTTTGCTGCCCTCCTGGTCCTCCTGGGTTTGCTGAAGTCAGTCTGTCGGCGTACAACTGGCTAGAGAAGGAGGAGGATGTCAATCTCCTCTCTAAAGTCTCCATCCTCAAGGGCCTGCTGGAATTGTTCCATTTTTGACCTGTCTGACACTTTCTTCAATCAGTTTTTTAACATTGTGTTTGTATAAACTGGGTATAAACCCAGTAATTGGTGTTGTCCAGATTCCAGAATAATGAATAATAATGAATAGTGAATAATGCGCGGGCCGCGTTCAATGCAGTCTAGCATGAATTGAGCCATGTGTGCCAGAGAGTCCTGCCAGACTCCTCTGTCTTCATGTTCTTGTAAGCGTTGTGATTGTTGTGATGCACCATATTCGTCACCAGCATCACTTTCTTCCTCTTCTGCTGTCCTTTCCCGCTAAATTGTGGAAGTCCAACGTGCACCGCTCTGTCCCTCGGCAGTGGGGGCATCCAATTCCTGCTCCAACTCCAGCTGTTCCTCGTCCTGTTCTTTGTCATAGCTGGGACCAGCGTTTCCTGAGGCAGGTTGCCTGATGTTGGTATCATCACGCTGATCGTTTTCATGTTCAGAATCCCCCACTTGCATCATGCCAGCGGTTTCCATCTTCAACATTGATTTCTTCAGTAAACACAGCAGTGGTATTGTAATGCTGACTGTAGAGTTGTCACTGCTCAGTCACGCAACGTGGATTGCTCAAAATTTTGGAGGACTTGGCAGAGATCCAACATGGTGGCCCAATCAGATCCACAGAAGCTTGGTAGCTACTAGCTGCTGGAATGCGCCTCGGCACTGCGCAAAAGCGTGCTAGCATGTGCAGCGTAGAATTCCAGCGCGTAGGCAGGGACATCACCCAGCGAGCGATGGTGCGCTAGATTGAAGCGCTCCTGCATCTCTTGGTGAGTCCTTCAGAAGCGGTGCTGGACTTTTAACAATGTTTTTTTTTTTTTCCTTCAACAGAAGATCTGCCACGTTGGAGTGAGGAGGACGCCGCCGACCCCGACACCAAGCTGAACCCCGGCGAACTCCAAGCAGAGGATCTTCAGGAACCCTCAAGGCTTTGAGCAAGCTGAGGAGGATCAGCAGTCCCGACGAGACCTCTCCTCATATGCGACTGAGTGCAGTGGAGCTCCCCAGAACAACCTCTCAATTGTCACTTTGTCACTGGTCACTTTGTCACTTTGTCATTTTGTCACTTTGTCAGTTGTCACTTTGTCACTTGTCACTTCTCACTTTGTCACTTGTCACTTTGTCACTTGTCACTTTGTCACTTGTCACTTCTCACTTTGTCACTTGTCACTTTGTCATTTTGTCACTTTGTCACTTTGTCACTGGTCACTTTGTCACTTGTCACTTGGTCACTTGTCCAGATGATCTCGGTACACCTCCTGAGATTCAAATTCCTGCACACATTGCTCTGGGATTTGGGTGTGATGAATGATGCATCTAACTGGCCACCGGAGGCAATTAAGGCCTTCAAAACATTGAAAGCAGCTTTCTGTTCCGCCCCCATTTTGCGTCATGTTGAGTTGTTGACGTCATGTTCATCCTCGGCCTCGCCTTGCATTTCAGTGCGAGGTGCATTTTCCACAGAAAAAGGTTGTGAATCCGGGCACAACATTTGTGGCTGTTCCATTGACCTTTCACAGGTAGAAGATTGTGGGGGTGGGAATAGCTCCTCCGAATAGCCCATTGTGTCCTGAAAACTACTCATTGCATTGCTTTGCGCACACATTTTTTTGTCCTCATGCAAGGCCTGAGTTGCACCTGAAAGCGTGGCCTTCTCCTCCTGCGCCTCCTCCTGTTCCATCACGTCTGCTGCTGCTGGGTTAGCGTTGACGCCCGGTCCCTGTTTATTGAACCTCTTATCTTTATTACATTTATGACTGCATGGCGGTAAAAAGCATGCTATCCGCACGCTTCTTGTCCTCATGCAAGGCCTGGGTTGTTGTGTCTCAAAAAGCATGGCCTTCTCCTCCTGCTCCTGTTCCATCACGTGTGCTGCTGCTGCTGGGTTAGCGTTACCGGTCCCTTTTCCTGGAACCTCTTCTCTGTATTACATTTATGACTGCATGGCGACAAAAAGCATGTTACCTGTGCAAAGAAACATGACATTTTCCACATTTAAAAGACAGTTTTTCCTTTGAAACTTTACAATCAATTTTCTCAAAAACTATAAGCTCTTTTTCAAATATTTTTTTTCCTCTTGTACCCACTCCCAAGGTGCACATACCCTGCTAATTTGGGGTATGTAGCATGTAAGGAAGCTTTACAAAGCACAAAAGTTCGGGTCCCCATTGACTTCCATTATGTTCGGAGTTCGGCGCGAACACCCGAACATCGCAGCGATGTTCGGCGAACGTTCGCGAACCCGAACATCTAGGTGTTCGCCCAACACTAGTAGCAGGTCACTCTAGCTGTGCCTCCAGATAAATGAAACTATAATCCACAGAAATAGAACAAAAAGCATCCGGGCACCAGCAGCAGCAATGATGCTTAGTAAACCTTTATTCCATCCCCATACCGCATGACATACAAAGTGCAATGCCTAACCCTATTGGTTGCCTCTGAGGAAGCAGGTTTATCCTGTGAAACGACGTTAGGCATTGCACTTTGTATGTCATGCGGTATGGGGATGGAATAAAGGTTTACTAAGCATCATTGCTGCTGCTGGTGCCCGGATGCTTTTTGTTCTATTTCTGTGGATTATAATTTGAATGTGGCGGAACAGAAAGCATTGGAGACCTTGAGTAGAAATGAAGATCTTACTTTTAAGAAATCGGATAAAGGGGGAAACATAGTTCTAATGAAAAGAGATCAGTACATCAACATGTGTATGCAGATATTGAATAACAGAGAGCACTATGGGAGAATTGACCACAATCCAACACACGCATACTATAGTGAACTAGTTACTCCTAAATGAAGCTGTTGTAAAAGGAGTTTTGATAAAAAATGAACTGCAGAATCTATTAACAAAACATCCGACAATAGCCACATTTTATTCCCTCCCTAAAATACACAAGAGGCTGATAGATCCACCAGGAACACCTATAATTTCAGGGAATGGCTGCCTGACAGAGCAGATAAGTAAATATGTGGACTTTTTCCTAAGACCCTTTGTGACAAGCCTCCCATCTTATATTAGAGATACTATGGATTTGTTGAATAGACTTCAGGGTTTAACTGTGACTGAGGACGTGTGGTTAGCCAGCTTGGATGTCGAATCACTTTATAACAATATCAAACACGATCTGGGTACTAAAGCCGTCAGTCATTTTTTACAGAGCAGAAGTGTTCATTTGCGTGAACACTCTACACTAATTGTTGAAATGTTGAAATTCATCTTAAACCACAATTACTTCCTCTTCCAAAATAAGTTTTACATTCAGAGACGAGGATGTGCGCTGGGGACGAGTTGTGCACCATCGTATGCAAACTTGTTTCTTGGTTGGTGGGAGGATACAGTGGTTTTTTCAACGGAAATGGCAGAATATACGACATCGATACTATTCTGGGGTCGCTTCATAGACGACGTGTTCATTCTGTGGGACGGCCCCAGATCCAAGTTCGTGGAGTTTGTACATTGTTTAAACCAGAATGAGATCGGTATGTTCTTTACATTTGAAATTGATAAAAACTCTGAGTTTTTTTAGATGTTGAGATAAGGAAATCTGAAAGCGGTGGATTGGACTAACATCTACCATAAACCAACATCCACTAACTCTCTGCTCTCTTGGGAGAGCCATCATCCTGTCCCACTAAAAAAAGGGATCCTCAAAGGACAATACATTAGAGCATGAAGAAACTGTTCTAATGAAGTGGATTTTAATCATGAATGTATAACACTAAAGAATAAATTCAGAGAAAGGGGATACCCAAACTCTGTAATCGAGGAAGCATATAACAAAGTGAGGGACATTAAAAGAGAAGATCTCCTTGTACCAAGGGAAAGACAGGACAGTGCACAGGGTGACAAAATGCGAATTATAATTACTTTTTCTCAGGATTCAGAAGAAATGAAAAAGATAGTAAAAAAAACACTGGACTGTCCTTGAATTAGATACACAGCTAAAGGAGATTCTCCCAAACACCCCGATGTTTACATATAGGAGGGGAAAGAATATTGGAGACCAACTGGTTCACTCCTTTCTGCCAATAATGAATAAACCAATAAAGAAAACATGGCTTGAGAAACCGCTGAAAGGCATGTATAAATGCGGACGTTGTAAAGCCTGTATTAATGTAAAAACATTGAAGATTTTGTGGCTCCCAAGGAGCCAGATATTGGATTTTTTTAATTGTGAGACAGAGGGTGTGGTGTACGGAATTTAATGTCCCTGCCCCCTGTTATATATAGGGGAGACAACGAGACACGTGAAACAGAGAATCCTTGAACCTCTGGGAAATATAAGGAATCCTAAAGATACCCCGGTGTCGAGACACTTTAGAGAAGTTCATGGGGGAAATGAAAGATGTGTAAAATTCTTTGTTCTGCAACAATGGAAAATCGGTCCTAGAGGAGGAAATCTGGATTTAAAGTTACGTCAGTTGGAGGCAAAGTGGATCTATCGATTGGGAACTATGAGCCCTAGAGGTTTAAATGAGGGTTTTACTTACACTCCATTTATCTGAATTTTGAAATAGTATGAGTATACGATTGAACGTCTCTTTATCATGTTGAAGTCATGTAAGATCGAAACTGACAAATAAATAAATAATAACAGATAAATAATAAAAAAGTAAAAACTGTATCCTTGACTTACCATAGATCCTCCTTAAAATAATTAAAATATTTAACATCTATTCTCAAGCCTATAATTTTAAATTGTACTATATATGTACTTACCCTGATGCGTTGATGTGTTAATCTCCACAAATATTTCTCGAAATAAAATACTTAACTCTAAGCATACAGTATAGGATTTCAAGTGAGCCACAGATACTTACCATGGTATTGGTGGGAATAGATCTCTATAAAGGATTTTCCCCCTTAATGATAGGACGACCATTGCTGAAATCCAGCCTGCTATGTGTCATATGATGCTTTGTATGTATGCATATATATAGTTTACATTCAGGTACATAGGGACGCACAAATATATTAAAGATTTTTATTGATGATCTCTCTTGTTATTTATTTGTTTATTATTAATCTGCACAAATATTTCTCGAAATAAAATACTTAACTCTAAGCATACAGTATAGGATTTCAAGTGAGCCACATATACTTACCATGGTATTGGTGTGAATAGATCTCTATAAATGATTTTTCCCCTCGTGGGGAATTTTTTGAGGTATATTTTTTGCACCCCTAATGATAGGACGACCTTTGCTGAAATCCAGCCTGTTATGTGTCATATGACGCTTTGTATGTATGCATGTATATAGTTTACATTCAGGCATATAAGGATGCACAGATATATTCAAATCTTTATTGAATGATCTCTCTTATTATTTATTTGTTTATTATTACCAGGAAACCTTGATGTGATCTCTTTATAGATAATATGATGTATTATTTTTTAGCATATAGTACAGAGCACCTATATGTATACATACTTACCATAGTATGATTATGAATAAATACTTATAAAGGACTACCTTTCTTGGAATCTTCATTTGGTTCCAATTATTATGGACGTATGGTTTCTCACACGTGGTAGAAAAATATGTTCACATTTGTAGAATATTTGTCCAATATAAATGTACAGCGAGATCTGATTTAAGTGGAATAATGGACTCTTTATATGTCAAAGATGCGTCCTGTAAATATGTGTAGTACCTGTAGATGCTGATGTTGAGAGCGGAGAACTAGAAGCACGCTATGCGGAGATATATCTTCTGATGTAAACAAGGGATGCTGTTGCCAAGGCAACAGTGATGCGCATGGACTATCACGCCCATTCCCTCTCGCAGCATCTCCGCTCAATGATATGGCGGAGACGCGTTTATTTTCAAGGCTAGGGAGACGTAATGGTGACGTTATGTCACATGATGGTGCCTGACCAATAGGGGATCTCCATTGTAAGTATACGGGACGTTTTGACTAACAAATGGATAGAGAGGGAAGTGTGACGTCAGGTCACATGTCCCCGCTTGACCAATAGGAGAGGCGCAATGTTAGTCTATGGGAAGTATCGCCGAGTATGGTGTTTTCAGATTTAGAAAACTTTAAAGGATACGATACCATTGTCAGTTGTGTACAAGAGTTAATACACATACTATTGTTTTTCTGGCCATTTGGAGGGCTTGGAAGATGTTTAAAGATACATGGAGAAAGATGAAGGCACTAAGCCAGTTACACCACCTCATATGTCTGTGTTAGGCAGTGACACTATGGACGTAACGTGTGAAGATGATGAAGTACCTGATGTTGGTGCAGTTTTTGAGGTGTTTGAGGTAAGCGAAGCTGGGCAGGATGATTATGATGATGACGATGATACGGATCCCACGTATGTTCCCAATAGAGGAGATGAACAGGGGGACAGTTCAGAGGGGGAGTCAGAGAGGAGTAGGAGGAGACGAGTTGCTGAAAAAAGCAGGGGGAGCTCATCATCAGAAACAGCTGGTGGCAGTGTCCAGCGCCATGTATCGCCACCTATGGACAGCCAACTCACATGCCATTCAACGTCAACTGCTGATGCCACCATAGTGCCATCACCCCAGGGGGGCTCAGTGGTTTTGAAATTTTTTAATGTGTCTGCCTCAGATCGGAGCAATGCCATCTGTTGTCTCTGCCTCCAAAAATTGAGCCGTGGAAAAGCCAACACTCACGTAGGGACAAGTGCCTTACGAAGGCACATGGAGAAAAGGCACAAACTGCAATGGGAAGAGCACCTGAGCAAAAGCAGCACACAAAAGAAAAGCCACCCTCCTTCTCCTCTTCCTCCTTCAGATACAGCATCTTCAGCCACTTTCTCCCTTGCACCTTCACAGTCACCCTCCTCCACCCCGCCTCTGCCCTTGAGAGGTTCCTGCTCGTCTGCCCACAGCAGTCAGCTGTCCGTGAAGGAAATCTTTGAGCGGAAGAAGCCATTTTCTGCCAGTCACCCCCTTGCCCGGCGTCTGACAGCTGGCATGGTGGAACTGTTAGCTCGCCAGCTGTTTCCATACCAGCTGGTGGACTCTGAGGCCTTCTGTAAATTTGTGGCCATTGGGACACCGCAGTGGAAGATGCCAGGCCACAATTATTTCTCTAAAAAGGCGATACCCAAACTGTACCGTGAAGTGGAGAGGCAAGTGGTGTTATCTCTGGTACACAGCATTGGGTCAAGGGTCAACCTGACCATGGATGCCTGGTCTGCCAAGCACGGTTAGGGCAGGTACATAACTTACACAGCCCATTGGGTCAACCTGGTGACCGATGGCAAGCAGGGAGTATGTGGCTGTGCAGTGGACCAACTTGTGACACCTCCACGGCTTGCAGGCAGGCCTCCTGCCACCTCCTCTCCTCCTGCTACATCCTCTTCGCTGTCGTCCTTCTCCTCCTTCTTGGCTGAGTGGCAGCTCAACTCTACTGGTGCTGCGATCTCCTCTCCAGCTACACAGCCCCATCTCCCCAGGGCCAATGCTGCATGCCAGGTACGACGGTGTCACACCATCTTAGACACGTCTTGCCTCAAAACGGAGCATCACACTGGAGCAGCTCTCCTGGCTGCTCTTAACAAACAGGTGGATAAGTGGCTGACCCCGCACCAGCTGGAGATCAGCAACGTAGTGTGTCAATGGCAGCAATCTTTTTCCGCTTTGAATTTGGGAAAGCTGACACATGTACCCTGCATAGCACATGTGCTGAATCTAGTCAGTCGAAGATTTATGTCAAAGTACCCAGGCTTAGAGGACGTCCTGAAGCAGGCCAGTAAGTTGTGTGGGCATTTCAGGCGGTCTTACACGGCCATGGCATGCTTTGCGGACATTCAGCGGAGAAACAACTTGCCGGTGAGATGCTTGATATGTGATAGCCGGACTCGTTGGGATTCGACCCTGGTCATGTTCTCTCGCCTGCTAGAACAGGAGGAAGCCGTCACCCAGTACCTCTACAATTTCAATAGAAGGACACAATCTGGGGAGATGGGGATGTTCTGGCCCACAAACTGGACACTGATGGGAAATGCATGCAGGCTCATGCGGCCGTTTGAGGAGGTGACCAACCTGGTGAGTCGCAGTGAAAGCACCATCAGTGACTTGATCCCATAAGCTTACTTCCTGGAGCGTGCCGTGCGTAGAGTGGTGGATCAAGCTGTGGAGGAGCGTGAAGAGGAACAGTTATGGCAGGAACAGTTGTGGGAGCAATTTTCATCATAATCAGATGTTTCCTCAACACCTGCGGCAGCACAGAGGGGGGAGGAGGAGGAAGAGTCGTGTGGGGAGGAGGAGGAAGAGTCGTGTGGGGAAGAGGAGTCAGACTCGGATGATGAGGAAGGTGTTTCTTTGGAGGAGGAGGCGGCACCAGAAGAACAACCGCAGCAGGCATCGCAGGGGGCTTGTGTTGCTCGACGTTCAAGTGGTATTGTTCGTGGCTGGGGGGAGGAGGAGGACTTACCTGACATCACTGAGGAAGAGCAAGAGAAGATGGATAGTATGTCTGGATCCAACTTTGCGCAGATGGCATCTTTCATGCTTTCCAGCCTGTTGAGGGACCCCGGTATAAAAAAACTCCAGGGGAATGAGCTGTGCTGGGTGGCAACGCTACTAGACCCTCGGTATAGGCACAAAGTGGCGGACATGTTACCAACTCACCAGAAGGCAGAAAGGAAGATGGCATCTTTCATGCTTTCCAGCCTGTTGAGGGACCCCGATATAAAAAAACTCCAGGGGAATGAGCTGTGCTGGGTGGCAACGCTACTAGACCCTAGGTATAGGCACAAAGTGGCGGACATGTTACCAACTCACCAGAAGGCAGAAAGGATGCAGCACATGCAGAACAAGCTGGCAACTATGCTTTACAATGCGTTTAAGGGTGGTGTCACAGCCCAACGCAATAAAGGTACCACTGCCAGTAATCCTCCTCCCATGTCCATGCAGACAAGGACATGCGGACATTCTTTAGTCCAATGCCTCGCCTTAGCGCTTCCGTATCCAACCTCCACCAATGCCTGGACTGGCAGATAGCCGACTAACTGGCCTTAAGTGTGGATGTAGACACTGTGAGCAGCGATGATCCCTTGGACTACTGGGTGCGCAGGCTTGACCTGTGGCCAGAGCTGTCCCAATTTGCCATCCAACTTCTGTCTTGCCCTGCCTCAAGCGTCCTGTCAGAAAGGACCTTCAGCTCAGCTGGAGGCATTGTCACTGAGAAGAGAAGTCACCTAAGTCACAAAAGTGTTCAGTACCTCACCTTTATCAAAATGAATGAGGCATGGATCCCGGAGGGCTACTGCCTGTCCAAAGATTAAGTCAGTCCCCACACACAGCATCTCTGCCTGCACGCCGTGTGACTGGCTGCCTGCCCCAAAACTAAGTCGCTCCCCACACAGCACCTCTGCCCGCAGGCCGCTTGACTGCCTTCTCGGCCACCACCAATAGGGTCCAGGACTCCAGGCAGATTCCTGAATTTTTAAGGCCGCTGCTAGCAGCGGACGCTATAATAATTTTTCTGGTGCGTGTACATGCCTGCCTAATTTTTCTGGCTGCACTACGGCTGCAACAACAAAACAAAAGGCATGTACATGTGCCCATTCCCCTTCGTGATCATTACCTCGCCGCGGTGAAGGGGCTCGCGTATCACAATGAAGCAATGACCAACGGCTATATGAGTGTCTCAGGGGGTGGCACACCAAAGATAAGGTCGTTGCTTCATTGTGGACAGACCAAATTTGAACAGCTGGACAGTCACTGTTTTGTCATTCAGCTACCTCAGCCCAGCAACCATATGGGCTGGAAAGCCGCCATCACCTGCACTCTCGTCATGGTGCGCACCAGTCCAGCACGGCCGTCACTACACAAACAGCTGTTTGCAGTCACTGCATACCTTTTACTGCATCTGTGACTGCACATTGTATTATACCTGGCAGTCAGTGCATAACATAACTTGCACTTGAATGGATGGCAGACTTGCCCTCCATAACTGATTCCCGTTAAAGGATTTAAAGTTGATTCATTACAATCAGGGCCTCAAAAGTCCTCCTGAGTCCTGTATTGTTATTTTTGGTCACTACCTCGGGGGCGGGCATGCCTGCCTGCTGTCCTCCTTGCCTGGATGTGTGGTGGTAGCCGCTTCTTAGGCTCCAACTCCGGAACGGAATACAAACCGGATTCCCCGACCATTACCCGTGGTCAGTCACCATGGTACTGAGACTATAGTACCATCTACAGTTTCACACAATTGAAAAAAATGGCAAACTTGCCCTCCATAAAACATTCTTGACAAATGCTTTCGAGTAGGTTTGTCTTCCGCTGGGTCAAGGGTCCATCTGACCACAGATGCCTGGTCTGCAAAGCACGGTCAGGGCAGCTACAGCATGGGTCTCAGCAGGCTCCCACTTCGGGCCGAAATCCAACCTTCATTCCCCGCCCATTACCCGTGGTGACAATGGCAGACTTGCCCTCCATAACGGATTCCTGTTAAAGGATTTAAAGTTGATTCATTACAATTAGGGCCTCAAAAGTCCTCCTGAGTCCTGTATTGTTATTTTTGGTCACTACCTCGGGGCGGCCATGCCTGCCTGCTGCCCTCCTTGGATGTGCAGTGGTAGTCATTGCTCAGGCTCCACACCGGATTCCATCCCTCATTTCCCGGCCATTACCCAGGGTCACAAATGACAGGCTTGCCCGCCTCCATATGATTCTTGTGAAAAAAATGTGGTGTCATCTTTGCCCGCCATAACTGGTTCTCGTTAAAGGATTTAAAGTACATTCATTTCAAATACAGCAAGCCCTCGATAGTCCTCCTGTATTGTTATTTTTGGTCATTACTTCGGGGCGGCCATGCCTGCCTGCTGCCCTCCTTGGATGTGTAGTGGTAGTGTAGCAGGTAGAAAGAGGAGGGATCTATTTATTTTTATTTTTACATTATTACCTGGTCAGCAGCTTTAAAGAGAACCTGTACTGAGTAAAATTATTTAAAATAAACACATGAGGTAACTTCAATTGAACATTACATAGTTATCTTGCCATCAGTTCCTCTCAGAAGCTCACCATTTTCTTCTGACAATGATCCCTTCCAGTTCTGACAACATTTTGTCAGAACTGAAATATATCAGTTGCTGTCAGTTACAGCTGAGAGGAGAACTGATGTGTCCATGTTTCCCTATGGCTTAAGTGGGCGATGTTACAGTTTAACTGTGTGCTGACCAGGAAGCTGTTATGGGGTAACGGCCATTTTCAAAATGGAGGACAGAGAATTCCCTTGATCACAGTGGACAAACAGGACGCAGGAGAGGAGAAAGTGATTGAGGAGTAGACTACATGGGAGGTACGTATGACCTGTGTATGTTGATTTTCACTTTTAATTTTCAGTTCAGGTTTTCTTTAGAGGCGCTTCTGACACAGGTTTGTTAAGTAAGGTCATTTTGCCCTTAGTTGTAATGGGCGCTGCTGTGTGGGTAGGCAGGGCTGATGGTTGAGGGAAGGTTGCTAAGCAACCAGACACGCAAGCAGGGGAGCTGTTAGGGAAGAATAACAGCTCTCTGAGGGGTTGAGTTGGGCAGTTGGAGTGGACAGGGGAAGGGGAAAGATGCAGCAGGCACAGCTGAGGAGAAGCAGGCCAGACACTGCGACAGCTAACATTTTGAAATAAATGTATGCGCTGAGATGATTCTTCAATCCTCCACAGACAGCTATCAGTCAATCAAAGCTGACAGGAAGGGAGGAAGCGGAGAGAGATTTTTGGCAGATGCAAAAGAGCCAGGCAGATGTATAACCGGTAGCTGATGATACAGAGGTGCTGAGAAGATGTTTACAAATCTGACACGTATTAAATATGATTAATATTGTGATAAATCAGCGTGTGACAAGAAAGAGGCTTGAACATTTTGACTACAGTGAATTGTATGGTAATGTCCCTAACTGCTGAAGTATAGTGCTGGCGAGGCTGAGAATTGAGACTGACAATCCCTAATTTCTATGATTATCATCTTTATTGTTATTTTCATAAGTTTTCCTGAACTGTTGCGGAAATGGGAAGAAAGAAAATGTTTTTTTATGAAAGTTCAAAAACTGCCTATCACCTATGTACTATGTATGGGACTATGAAATAGTGATTTTGAGAAGAAAGTGTATCTGCTTAATGAAATAATGCAGTGCCCTGTCCGCTAAAGGCCTGTTATTTACCCTCATAGCCAACTGACTTTTAAAATATAAAGTGCAAAGAGCATTTTTTTTTTTTTTGTGTGGTACAGTGCAAAGTTATATTTATTAAATACTTACCTTTGGGAAGAGTCGTCCAGCTGGGTTCCTGAAAAGAAAGGAGAAATAGTAAATATGATGATTTACCAGCAGTAATGGATGACTTGGAATAAGTACCGGGTAATAGACTGTTTCCTGATAGTAGTCTGATCCTGCAAAAGAACAGAAGTGGTTGAATACATGAGCTACAGACTTTTCTTTTTGGAACAAGCCAAATGGATAGTTTTGCCTACAAGAACATGTGATGGAGTCATTCGCTCCCTTTTTGTTGGTTCCAGTCTTTATTTTTTTTTTTACCATTTCAAGTAACACTATTAATTTACTAAATACTCATTAACTCACTAACTCATCTATTTTTTTTTTTTTTTTTATTAATTTATTAACCAAATAATTTATTAATTTATTTTTGTTTATTTATTTAATTATTTTATTTCATAAAACCTGGCTGAAGTATTGAACGAGTAATATAGCCAGATTTATTTACCAGACCGAGAACAAAAGTGGGAGTACTCCATTTACTATTGAGGGTGTAAAGGATTTTTTGCTGATCAGCAAAACTAGAAGCTGATGTCTATATAACTGTATTGATGCGAAGTATTGGACTGAAATTTCTTCTTACAAAACTAATATTCAGGGCTTTATCTAATCCAAATAAGGTCCAATTTTAATTCTATATAACTAAAAGTAAAGTGGGTGGTTACTCTTAGTAGATACTTACCGGGTGGGAGAGTGCTGTATTGAATATAACCAATTTTTTTCCTAGCTCTAAGAAGTATCCTCTGGAAAGAAGACAAGAAGATATTTCGAAGACTATTATATTAGAGATTGTATTGTTCATAATTTTCATTGGTTACATGGAGTAGAAATTGTATTTTTTTTTATAACATTTTTTGAATTTTACAACCTTCATTGGTGTGTGTGGAGTTCTCCTTCAGTTGGCGGTTAAAACCGGTTACAGTAGCCGTTGCTCAGGCTCCACACCGGATTCCATCCCTTATTCCCCGGCCATTACCCGGGGTCACAAATGGCAGACTTGCCCGCCTCCATATGATTCTCGTGAAAGGAATGTGGTGTCATCTTTGCCCGCCATATTTGGTTCTCGTTAAAGGATTTAAAGTACATTCATTTCAAATACAGCAAGCCCTCGAAAGTCCTCCTGTATTGTTATTTTTGGTCACTACCTCGGGGCGGCCATGCCTGCCTGCTGCCCTCCTTGGATGTGCAGTGGTAGCCGTTGCTCAGGCTCCACACCGGATTCCATCCCTCATTTCCTGGCCATTACTCGGGGTCACAAATGGCAGACTTGCCCGCCTCCATATGATTCTCGTGAAAGGAATGTGGTGTCATCTTTGCCCGCTAATAACTGGTTCTCGTTAAAGGATTTAACCACTTGCCGACCGCCCACAGCCCATGGGCGGTGGCAAAGTGGACGCCTAAAGGACCGCAATACGCCTTCAGGCGGCGCGTCCTTTAGGCATGCCGGGGGAACGATCGCGTCATTGATGACGCGCGCTTCCCCCGGCAACTGGCTCCGCCCACCCGCCGTAACATCCCGCCGGCCATACGGAAGCGCCGGCGGGATGTTAACCCCGCGATCGCCGCTACAAAGTGTATAATACACTTTGTAATGTATACAAAGTGTATTATACAGGCTGCCTCCTGCCCTGGTGATCCCAGTGTCCGAGGGACCACCAGGGCAGGCTGCAGCCACCCTAGTCTGCACCCAAACACACTGATCTGCCCCCCCCCCTCGCCCACTGATCGCCCACAGCACCCCTCAGACCCCCCCCCCCTGCCCACCCCCCAGACCCCTGTTTGCACCCAATCACCCCCCTAATAACCCATCAATCACTCCCTGTCACTATCTGTCAACGCTATTTTTTTTTTATCCCCCCCCTGCCCCCTCCTGATCACCCCCCCACCCCTCAGATTCTCCCCAGACCCCCCCCAGACCCCCCCCCCCCCTGTGTACTGTATGCATCTATCTTCCCTGATAACCTGTCAATCACCCGTCAATCACCCATCAATCACCCATCAATCACCCCCTGTCACTGCCACCCAACAATCAGCCCCTAACCTGCCCCTTGCGGGCAATCTGATCACCCACCCACACCAATAGATCGCCCGCAGATCCGACATCAGATCACCTCCCAAATCCATTGTTTACATCTATTCTCTCCTCTAAGCACCCACTAATTACCCATCAATCACCCCCTATCACCACCTGTCACTTTTACCTATCAGATCAGACCCTAATCTGCCCCTTGCGGGCACCCAATCACCCGCCAACACGCTCAGATTGCCCTCTGACCCCCCCTTATCAATTCGCCAGTGCATTAATTACATCTGTTCTTCCCTGTAATAACCCACTGATCACCTGTCAATCACCTGCCAATCACCTATCACCCATCAATCACCCCCTGTCACCCCCTGTCACTGCCACCCATCAATCAGCCCCTAACCTGCCCCTTGCGGGCAATCTGATCACCCACCCACACCATTAGATCGCCCGCAAACCCGCCGTCAGATTACCTCCCAAATGTATTGTTTACATCTGTTATCTTCTCTAAACACCCACTAATTACCCATCAATCACCCATCAATCACCCCCTATCACCACCTGTCACTGTTACCTATCAGATCAGACCCTAAGCTGCCCCTTGCGGGCACCCAATCACCCGCCCACACGCTCAGATTGCCCTCAGACCCCCCCCCCCTTATCAATTCACCAGTGCATTAATTACATCTGTCCTTCCCTGTAATAACCCACTGATCACCTGTCAATCACCTGCCAATCACCTATCACCCATCAATCACCCCCTGTCACTGCCACCCAACAATCAGCCCCTAACCCGCCCTTGCGGGCAAACTGATCACCCACCCACACCAATAGATCGCCCGCAGATCCGACATCAGATCACCACCCAAGCGCAGTGTTTCCATCTATTCTCTCCTCTAAACACCCACTAATTACCCATCAATCACCCCCTATCACCACCTGTCACTGTTACCCATCAGATCAGACCCTAATCTGCCCCTTGCGGGCACCCAATCACCCGCCTACACGCTCAGATTGCCCTCAGACCCCCCCTTATCAATTCGCCAGGGCATTATTTACATCTGTCCTTCCCTGTAATAACCCACTGATCACCTGTCAATCACCTGTCAATCACCCCCTGTCACTGCCACCCATCAATCACCCCTGTCACTGCCACCCATCAATCAGCCCCTAACCTGCCCCTTGCGGGCAAACTGATCACCCACCCACACCAATAGATCGCCCGCAGATCCGACATCAGATCACCACCCAAGCGCAGTGTTTCCATCTATTCTCTCCTCTAAACACCCACTAATTACCCATCAATCACCCCCTATCACCACCTGTCACTGTTACCCATCAGATCAGACCCTAATCTGCCCCTTGCGGGCACCCAATCACCCGCCTACACGCTCAGATTGCCCTCAGACCCCCCCTTATCAATTCGCCAGGGCATTATTTACATCTGTCCTTCCCTGTAATAACCCACTGATCACCTGTCAATCACCTATCAATCACCCATCAATCACCCCCTGTCACTGCCACCCATCAATCACCCGCTGTCACTGCCACCCATCAATCAGCCCCTAACCTGCCCCTTGCGGGCAATCTGATCACCCACCCACACCAATAGATCGCCCGCAGATCCGACGTCCGATCACCTCCCAAGTGCAGTGTTCACATCTGTTCTCTACCCTAAACACCCACTAATTACCCATCAATCACCCCCTGTCACTGCTACCTATCAGATTAGACCCCTATCTGCCCCTAGGGCACTCAATCACCCGCCCACACCTTCAGAATGCCCTCAGACCCCAGCCCTGATCACCTCGCCAGTGCATTGCTTGCATCTATTCCCCCCTCTAATCACACCTTGAGACACCCATCAATCACCTCCTGTCACCCCCTAGCACACCTACCCATCAGATCAGGCCCTAATTTGCCCCGTGTGGGCTCCTGATCACTCGGCCAAAC
Organism: Hyperolius riggenbachi; assembly: GCF_040937935.1. Lineage (NCBI taxonomy): Eukaryota > Metazoa > Chordata > Amphibia > Anura > Hyperoliidae > Hyperolius > Hyperolius riggenbachi. The sequence continues at coordinate 133,073,274 of NC_090657.1, forward strand.
CCTCAGATCCCCCTCAGACCCCCTTCCGATCACCTCCCCAGTGCATTGATTGCATCTATTTTCCCCTCTAACCACCCCCTGAGACACCCATCAATCACCTCCTGTCACCCCCCTAGCACTCCTATCCATCAGATCAGGCCCAATACAACCTGTCATCTAAAAGGCCACCCTGCTTATGACCGGTTCCACAAAATTCGCCCCCTCATAGACCACCTGTCATCAAAATTTGCAGATGCTTATACCCCTGAACAGTCATTTTGAGACATTTGGTTTCCAGACTACTCACGGTTTTGGGCCCGTAAAATGCCAGGGCGGTATAGGAACCCCACAAGTGACCCCATTTTAGAAAAAAAGACACCCCAAGGTATTCTGTTAGGTGTATGACGAGTTCATAGAAGATTTTATTTTTTGTCAAAAGTTAGCGGAAATTGATTTTTATTGGGTTTTTTTCACAAAGTGTCATTTTTCACTAACTTGTGACAAAAAATAAAATCTTCTATGAACTCGCCATACACCTAACGGAATACCTTGGGGTGTCTTCTTTCTAAAATGGGGTCACTTGTGGGGCTCCTATACTGCCCTGGCATTTTAGGGGCCCTAAACCGCGAGGAGTAGTCTAGAAAACAAATGCCTCAAAATGACCCGTGAATAGGACGTTGGGCCCCTTAGCGCACCTAGGCTGCAAAAAAGTGTCACACATGTGGTACCGCCGTACTCAGGAAAAGTAGTATAATGTGTTTTGGGGTGTATTTTTACACATACCCATGCTGGGTGGGAGAAATTTCTATGTAAATGGTCAATTGTGTGTAAAACAAATCAAACAATTGTCATTTACAGAGATATTTCTCCCACTTAGCATGGGTATGTGTAAAAATACACCCCAAAACACATTATACTACTTCTCCTGAGTACGGCGGTACCACATGTGTGGCACTTTTTTACACCCTAAGTACGCTAAGGGGCCCAAAGTCCAATGAGTACCTTTAGGATTTCACAGGTCATTTTGAGAAATTTCGTTTCAAGACTACTCCTCACGGTTTAGGGCCCCTAAAATGCCAGGGCAGTATAGTAACCCCACAAATGACCCCATTCTAGAAAGAAGACACCCAAAGATATTCCGTTAGGAGTATGGTGAGTTCATAGAAGATTTTATTTTTTGTCAAAAGTTAGCGGAAAATTGATTTTTATTGTTTTTTTCACAAAGTGTCATTTTCCACTAACTTTTGACAAAAAATAAAATTTTCTATGAACTCACCATACTCCTAACGGAATACCTTGGGGTGTCTTCTTTCTAAAATGGGGTCATTTGTGGGGTTCCTATACTGAACTGGCATTTTAGGGGCCCTAAACCGTGAGGAGTAGTCTGGAAATCAAATTTCGCAAAATGACCTGTGAAATCCTAAAGGTACTCATTGGACTTTGGGCCCTTTAGCGCAGTTAGGGTGCAAAAAAGTGCCACACATGTGGTATCGCCGTACTCGGGAGAAGTAGTACAATGTGTTTTGGGGTGTATTTTTACACATACCCATGCTGGGTGGGAGAAATAACTCTGTAAATGGACAATTGTGTGTAAAAAAATGAAAAAATTGTCATTTACAGAGATATTTCTCCCACCCAGCATGGGTATGTGTAAAAATACACCCCAAAACACATTCTACTACTTCTCTTGAGTACGGCAATACCACATGTGTGGCACTTTTTTGCAGCCTAACTGCGCTAAGGGGCCCAAAGTCCAATGAGCACCTTTAGGCTTTACAGGGGTGCTTACAAATTAGCACCCCCCAAAATGCGAGGACAGTAAACACACCCCACAAATGACCCCATTTTGGAAAGTAGACACTTCAAGGTATTCAGAGAGGGGCATGGTGAGTCCGTGGCAGATTTCATTTTTTTTTGTCGCAAGTTAGAAGAAATGGATTCTTTTTTTTTTCTTTTTTTTTGTCACAAAGTGTCATTTTCCGCTTACTTGTGACAAAAAATAATATCTTCTATGAACTCACTATGCCTCTCAGTGAATACTTTGGGATGTCTTCTTTCCAAAATGGGGTCATTTGGGGGGTATTTATACTATCCTGGAATTCTAGCCCCTCATGAAACATGACAGGGGGTCAGAAAAGTCATAGATGCTTGAAAATGGCAAAATTCACTTTTTGCACCATAGTTTGTAAACGCTATAACTTTTACCCAAACCAATAAATATACACTGAATGTTTTTTTTTTTTTATCAAAAACATGTTTGTCCACATTTTTCGCGCTGCATGTATACAGAAATTTTACTTTATTTGAAAAATGTCAGCACAGAAAGTTAAAAAAATCATTTTTTTGCCAAAATTCATGTCTTTTTTGATGAATATAATAAAAAGTAAAAATCGCAGGAGCAATCAAATAGCACCAAAAGAAAGCTTTATTAGTGACAAGAAAAGGAGCCAAAATTCATTTAGGTGGTAGGTTGTATGAGCGAGCAATAAACCGTGAAAGCTGCAGTGGTCTGAATGGAAAAAAAGTGGCCGGTCCTTAAGGGGTAGAAAGACTGTGGTCCTCAAGTGGTTAAAGTTAATTCATTTCAAATACACAGCAGGGCTTCTAAAGTTCTCCTCCTGTATTGTTATTTTTGGTCACTACCTCGGGGCGGGCAGGCGTGCATGCTTGCCTGCTGCCCTCCTTGGATGTGTAATGGTAGCCGTTTCTCAGGCTCCACACCGGATTCAAACCCTCATTCCACGGCCATTACCCGGAGTCACAATGGCAGACTTGCCCGCCTCCATAGGATTCTCATTGTAGCGGTACTGAACAAGTACACAGCAAGTAGAAAATGTAATTTAAAAACAAAACGTAAGCTTTTTAACAATGCCATGGAAAGTTGATAAGGCAGTCACACATTACCTGACATCACTGAGTGAGGAAGAGCAATCTCGCCATGTTGCACACAATGCGCAGTAGTCCAGCATGGCCATCACTACACAAACAGCTGGTAACTTGCGGTGCGTTACACAGTGAGTTTGGTGTATCAGTGTGAAGCAGTACTCTAATTACACTACTTGATTGATGTATACACATGCAAGATGTTTTAAAGCACGTTAGGCCTGCAATTTAGCATTCAATGTGATTTCTGCCCTTAAAACGCTGCTTTGCGTTCAATCCAGATTTTTCCCCGTGGCTTTTTGCATGTATCCCACTCATCTATGCCCCCCTCCAGGTGTTAGACCCCTTAATACATCTTTTCCATCACTTTTGTGGCCAGCATAATTTTTCCTAGTTTTCAAAGTTCGCCTCCCCATTGAAGTCTATGGCGGTTCACGAACTCTATCGCGAACCGAACCTTCCGCGGAAGTTCGCGAACCCGGTTTGCGAACCTAAAATCGGAAGTTTGGCCCATCTCTATTCTTAACATATGTAGCAATTTTGGTAGCAATAGCATGTATGGGGGCTTTGCTATTCACCGCCAAAGTCGGCACGAAATTACGGGTATATTACATGTAAATTCATGTGTAGTTACGAATGCTAACAATTAACTACAAAATTAATTATGCTTTTCCCTCAAAATTTTGCATCACCATTACAATGTGTACGGTAATTGCAAATTACGATGCATAATTACGCATAGTCGTAATTTCTGCTCATCACTACCTACCAGATCCTGCACCTGTTTTGTTCTCTGTTCAGCATGGTATGTGGACATTGTAATCCCTATACTTTGTTGTCTTTTACCAAATAAAGAATTAATTTTTTCAGCAGTGCAAAGTGTATTGCATCTACCCACACAGACTATATATATAATAACTTGAGGGTTATGTATGTTAGTTTACATGGGGAAGACAAAGCATTAGGAAGTGAACTGGTATATGCAGCTGCATGTTAAAGGGGTGGGGTCCAAGATATTTTGCCTAGAAATAAAATTGTTGCCCTGGCCAAGGGATGGCATCAGATGGAAGCAGAAATGTGCGTTTGCTTTTATCATGTAAAAATGCAGAATGGAATTGTTTTATGAAAATTGCATTATACGTTTTTATGTTTGCTTTAAGCAGTGAGGGCACCTGGTTCATTATAAATATGCAGGGGCAAACCCAGGATTTTCAAGGGGGGGGGGGGGGGGATTCCTGAAAGGTCTCTTTTGGCAAGCCACACACTACTGTGCATGCTTTTGCCCGCAACATACAGTGGGTTGCAGAAGTATTCGGCCCTCTTGAAGTTTTCCACATTTTGTCATATTACTGCCACAAACATGAATCAATTTTATTGGAATTCCACATGAAAGACCAACACAAAGTGGTGTACACATGAGAAGTGGAACGAAAATCAAACATGATTCCAAACATTTTTTACAAATAAATAACTGCAAAGTGGTGTGTGCATAATTATTCGGCCCCCTTTGATCTGAGTGCAGTCAGTTGCCTATAGACATTACCTGATGAGTGCTAATGTCTAAATAGAGTGCACCTGTATGTAATCTAATGTCAGTACAAATACAGCTGCTCTGTGAGGACCTCAGAGGTTGTCTAAGAGAATATTGGGAGCAACAACACCGTGAAGTCCAAAGAACACACAAGACAGGTCAGGGATCAAGTTATTGAGAAATTTAAAGCAGGGTTAGGCTACAAAAAGATTTCCAAAGCCTTGAACATCCCACGGAGCACTGTTCAAGCGATCATTCAGAAATGGAAGGAGAATGGCACAACTGTAAACCTACCAAGACAAGGCCATCCACCTAAACTCACAGGCCGAACAAGGAGAGCGTTGATCAGAAATGCAGTCAAGAGTCCCATGGTGACTCTGGACGAGCTGCAAAGATCTACAGCTCAGGTGGGAGACTCTGTCCATAGGACAACTATTAGTCATGCACTGTACAAACTGGCCTTTATGGAAGAGTGGCAAGAAGAAAGGCATTGTTAACAGAAAGCATAAGAAGTCATGTTTGCAGTTCGCCACAAGCCATGTGGGGGACACAGCAACCATGTGGAAGAAGGTGCTCTGGTCAGATGAGACCAAAATGGAACTTTTTGGCCAAAATGCAAAACGCTATGTGTGGCAGAAAACTAACACTGCACATCACTCTGAACACACCATCCCCACTGTCAAATATGGTGGTGGCAGCATCATGCTCGGGGGGGTGCATCTCTTCAGCAGGGACAGGGAAGCTGGTCAGAGTTGATGGGAAGATGGATGGAACCAAATACAGGTCAAACTTGGAAGAAAACCTCTTGGAGACTGCAAAAGACTTGAGACTGGGGCGGAGGTTCACCTTCCAGCAGGACAATGACCCTAAACATAAAGCCAGGGCAACAATGGAATGGTTTAAAACAAAACATATCTATGTGTTAGAATGGCCCAGTCAAAGTTCAGATCTAAATCCAACCAAGAATCTGTGGCAAGATCTGAAAACTGCTGTTTACAAACACTGTCCATCTAATCTGACTGAGCTGGAGCTGTTTTGCAAAGAAGAATGGGCAAAGATTTCAGTCTCTAGATGTGCAAAGCTGGTAGAGACATACCTTAAAAGACTGGCAGCTGTAATTGCAGCAAAAGGTGGTTCTACAAAGGACTGACTCAGGGGTCCGAATAATTACGCACACCCCACTTTGCAGTTATTTATTTGTAAAAAATGTTTGTAATGATGTATGATTTTCAATCCACTTCTCACATGTACTCCACTTTGTATTGGTCTTTCATGTGGAATTCCAATAAAATTGATGCATGTTTGTGGCAGTAATGTGACAAAATGTGGAAACCGTCAAGGGGGCCGAATACTTTTGCAACCCACTGTATACATGATGCACAGCATTTCCCCACAAAATACACACAATGCGCAGTATTTCCCTACAAAATACACATGATGCAGTAGTGTTTCACCAAAATATATATAATGTGGCAGTGATTAGGTAGCCAGATAACCCCCCTTCATACCTCCCAACATTTTAAAATTAGAAATCGGGACACAGGCCACACCCTTAACCACACCCCCAAGTCACGCCTACTATAAAGTTTTTTGAAGAATTTTTTTTTTTTTTAATATTGATGCCCTTATATTTTTTAATAAATATATCCCTCATATACCCTGGCCGTGGGTGGGGCTAACTGTAATGTAGTACCAGCTAATGTAGTTACATAAAAAAAATGAAGTAAATGCGCATAATGAGAGACAGTGTTTCCCCAGTAAATGCACATGAGAGACAGCTTTTCACCAGTAAATGCACATAAGAGACAGCTTTTCACCACTAAATGCACATAAGAGAAAGCTTTTCACCACTAAATGCACATAAGAGAAAGCTTTTCACCACTAAATGCACATAAGAGACATCTTTTCACCACTAAATGCACATAAGAGACATCTTTTCACCACTAAATGCACATAATAAGAGACAGCTTTTCACCAGTAAATGCACATAATAAGAGACAGCTTTTCACCAGTAAATGCACATAAGAGACAGCTTTTCACCAGTAAATGCACATAATGACAGCCAATTGTCCCCAGTATATGTAGCCAGAGATATATGTGCCCAGTATATGTAGCCAGAGGTATATGTCCCCAGTATATGTAGCCAGGGGTATATGTCCCCAGTATATGTAGCCAGGGTGTATTTGTCCCCAGTATATGTAGCCAGGGTGTATATGTCCCCAGTATATGTAGCCAGGTGTATATATCCCCAGTATATGTAGCCAGGTGTATATGTCCCCAGTATATGTAGCCAGGTGTATATGTGCCCAGTATATGTAGCCAGGGTGTATATGTCCCCAGTATATGTAGCCAGGTGTATATATCCCCAGTATATGTAGCCAGGGGTATATGTCCCCAGTATATGTAGCCAGGGTGTATATGTCCCCAGTATATGTAGCCAGGGGTATATGTCCCCAGTATATGTAGCCAGGTGTATATATCCCCAGTATATGTAGCCAGGTGTATATGTCCCCAGTATATGTAGCCAGGGTGTATATGTAGCCAGGGGTATATGTCCCCAGTATATGTATCCAGGGTGTATATGTCCCCAGTATATGTAGCCAGGGTGTATATGTCCCCAGTATATGTAGCCAGGTGTATATATCCCCAGTATATGTAGCCAGGTGTATATGTCCCCAGTATATGTAGTCAGGTGTATATGTGCCCAGTATATGTAGCCAGGGAGTATATGTCCCCAGTATATGTAGCCAGGGTTTATATGTGCCCAGTATATGTAGCCAGGGTGTATATGTCCCCAGTATATGTAGCCAGGTGTATATGTGCCCAGTATATGTAGCCTGGGGTATATGTCCCCAGTATATGTAGCCAGGGTGTATATGTCCCCAGTATATGTAGCCAGGGGTATATGTAGCCAGGTGTATATATCCCCAGTATATGTAGCCAGGTGTATATGTGCCCAGTATATGTAGCCAGGTGTATATATCCCCAGTATATGTAGCCAGGTGTATATGTGCCCAGTATATGTAACCAGGGTGTATATGTCCCCAGTATATGTAGCCAGGGGTATATGTCCCCAGTATATGTAGCCAGGGTGTATATGTCCCCAGTATATGTAGCCAGGGTGTATATGTCCCCAGTATATGTAGCCAGGGTGTATATTTGCCCAGTATATGTAGCCAAGGTGTATATTTGCCCAGTATATGTAGCCAGGGTGTATATTTGCCCAGTATATGTAGCCAGGGTGTATATTTGCCCAGTATATGTAGCCAGGGTGTATATTTGCCCAGTATATGTAGCCAGGGTGTATATTTGCCCAGTATATGTAGCCAGGGTGTATATGTCCCCAGTATATGTAGCCAGGGGTATATGTCCCCAGTATATGTAGCCAGGGTGTATATGTCCCCAGTGTATGTAGCCAGGTGTATATGTGTCCAGTATATGTAGCCAGGGTGTATATGTCCCCAGTATATGTAGCCAGGGTGTATATGTCCCCAGTATATGTAGCCAGGGGTATATGTCCCCAGTATATGTAGCCAGGGGTATATGTCCCCAGTATATGTAGCCAGGTGTATATATCCCCAGTATATGTAGCCAGGTGTATATGTGCCCAGTATATGTAGCCAGGGTGTATATGTACCCAGTACATGTAGCCAGGTGTATATGTGCCCAGTATATGTAGCCAGGGTGTATATGTCCCCAGTATATGTAGCCAGGGTGTATATGTCCCCAGTATATGTAGCCAGGGTGTATATTTGCCCAGTATATGTAGCCAGGGTGTATATTTGCCCAGTATATGTAGCCAGGGTGTATATTTGCCCAGTATATGTAGCCAGGGTGTATATTTGCCCAGTATATGTAGCCAGGGTGTATATGTCCCCAGTATATGTAGCCAGGGTGTATATTTGCCCAGTATATGTAGCCAGGGTGTATATTTGCCCAGTATATGTAGCCAGGGTGTATATTTGCCCAGCATATGTAGCCAGGGTGTATATGTCCCCAGTATATGTAGCCAGGGTGTATATGTCCCCAGAATAGTTAGCCAGGTGTCCCCCCCCCCCCCCCAGGAGGGAAGCAGAGAAGAGGGAGAGCGGTGGGTGCGGCACCAGAACTTCCTGCTAGCGACGCAATCTTGCGATGGCGTCCAACTGAAGCCTCCCACCTGAATGCTAATGGCTGCTAGATGTGGTATGGCAGGTAAAGGGTGTATGACAGTGCATCCTGATTGGTTGACGAGCACCTGCTGACCAATTTCAAATGTAGCTGGATGCATGTACTGCTGTGTTCTATTGCTTGTGTGTGTTGAAATTAGCATTCAGTATGGAGGCAGTGTTGGTGGGTTTTCTGGATGTGAGAGGTCCAGAGACTGGGTGTTAGAGGTCCAGGCCCACCTGCACTCCCCTCCAGGTATCACGTGTTGGCCTTGGGGCCCCGGCCAGTGAGAGGGGTCCAGGGCCCCTGGCCATCGTGTGAACCAATCGTGTGTTTTTAAGTGTGTAACATCATCTCAAGTGCCCCTTGCATGCATATGACACATGCATATTGCTTAGGAGTACTCCATAATTGTGTATACAAGCTTTTTGTACATTTCATGATGCTTTTAGTTAACTATAAATATTTATTCAGGCTCATTTATATATGGTTTATAATTTCTTCATCTCAAAACTTAATATAATAGTAGAGATGGCCCGAACCTCCGATTTTAGGTTCGCGAACCTCCGCAAACGTTTGTGAACTTGCGAACTTTCGCGAACCGCAATAGACTTCAATGGGGAGGTGAACTTTGAAAACTAGAAACATTTATGCTGGCCACAAATGTGATGGAAAAGATGTTGCAAGGGGTCTAACATCTGAGTTTTTGCATGGATGAGTGTGATAGACGCCAAAAGTCCTGGGGAAAAAACTGGATTTGATGCAAAGCAGCGTTTTAAGGGAAGAAATCACATTGCATGCTAAATTGCAGGCCTAAAGTGCTTTAAAACATCTTGCATGTGTATACATCAATCAGGGAGTGTAATTAGAGTACTGCTTCACACTGACACACCAAACTCACTGTGTATCGCACAGCAAACAGCTGTTTGTGTTGTGACGGCCGTGCTGGACTGGTGCGCACCATGGCCAGAGTGCAGGCGATAGCGGTTTCCAAGCCCATATGGTCGCCAGGCTGAGGTAGCTCAATGACAGAACAACAGTGATTGTCCAGCTGATCGAATTTGGTCTGTCCACAATTAAGCAACGACCTTATTATCTTTAGTGTGCCACCCCCCAAGACACTCATATAGCCGGTGGTCATTGCTTCATTGTGATATGCAAGCCCCTTCACCGCGGCAAGGTAATGATCACGAAGGGGAATTGACACATGTACATGCCTTTTGTTTTGTTGTTGCAGCCACAGTGCAGATAGAAAAATTAGGCAGGCATGAACACGCACCACAAAAATTATTATAGCAGCCGCTGCTAGCAGGAATCCGCCTGGAGTCCTGGTGGACCCTGTTGGTGGTGGTGGAGAAGGCAGTCAAGCGGCCTGCAGGCAGAGATGCTGTGTGGGGACCGACTTAGTCTTGGGACAGGCAGTCACATGATCCAGACCAGAGCAGTGGCTGAGGCACCAGGACTTCCGGCCGGCGCTTGGAGCGACACGGAAGGTAAGTCCCGCCCGCTGCCAAGCGCCACCGCCAGTCAGCCACACACACATCGGAGGAGAGAGCGAGGGACGGAGAGCACCTAAGATGAGAGAAGGGGGGGAGATGGCCCCCTTCTCCGCCGCTGCCCACCGCTTTCCCTCCACTGCGCTGCTCTCCTCCTGCTACAGGCGGCTGTCAATACTGACAGCCGCCCGGGACTTGGGGGGCTCTTACCGGGATAGCGGGAGAGCCCCCCAAAATCGGGAGAATCCCAGCGAAAACGGGACGGTTGGGGACTATGCCCCCCTTTATTATGGATAACCAAATTATCCGCCCCCTCTTTAGTATAGGTGACCAGATGACTCCCCATTTATTGCACAGGTAGCCAGAGGAGCCCCTCCTGTGTGAAGCGGGGAGCAAGTGGGAAGCATAAGCACCAGCAAGGTACATACCTCCCAACTTTGGAGGATGAGAAAGAGGGACACACTTAAGCCACACACCCTATGCGACCTTAAGCCACACCCTAGATTTAGCAGGAGGGTGCCAGTGGGTGGGAGAGGGTGCCAGTTGGTGGAGAGGAGGTTGCCAGTATGTAGGAGGAGGGTGCCTGTGGGTAGGAGCAGGGTGCCTGTGGTTGGGGAAGAGGGTGCCAGTGGGTAGGAGGAGGTTGCCAGTGGGTGGGGAGGAGAGAGCTACTCTGTGTGGGGACTAGGGTGCCAGTGGGTGAGGAAGAAGGTGCCACTATGGATGGGAAAGAGGGTGCACTCTCTCTGGGTGGGAAAGAGTCACCACTCTGGGTGGGGAGGAGGGTGCCACTCTGGGGAGAGAGGAGGGAGGAGGATGCCACTCTGGGTGGGTAGGAGGGTGCCATTGTGGGGGAGAGGAGGGTGCCAACATGGGTGGGTAGGAGGGTGCCACTTTGGGTGGGGAGGTGGGTGCCACTCTGGGTGGGTATGAGTGGGTGGGTAGGAGGGTGCCATTGTGGGGGAGAGGAGGGTGCCAACATGGGTGGGTGGTAGGGTGCCACTTTGGGTGGGAGAAGGGTGCCACTCTGGGGGGAGAGGAGGCAGGAGGGTGCCACTCTGGGTGGGTAGGAGTGGGTGGGTAGCAGGGTGCCATTGTGGAGGGAGAGGACAGAGGAGTGTGCCAACATGGGTGTGTGGTAGGGTGCCACTTTGGGTGGGAGGAGGGTGCCACTCTGGGGGGAGAGGGGGATGCCAACCTGGGTGGGAGGTAGGGTGCCACTTTGGGAAGGAGAAGGGTGCCACTCTGGTGGTAGAGGAGGGTGCCAACATGGGTGGGTGGTAGTGTGCCACTTTGGGTGGGAGAAGGGTGCCACTCTGGGGGGAGAGGAGGATGCCAACCTGGGTGGGTAGAAGTGGGTGGTGGGTGCCACATTGAGTGGGGTGAAGGGTGCCACTCTGGGGAAGAGGAGGGTGCCACTCTGGGGAAGAGGAGGGCGCCAACCTGGGTGGGTAGGAGTGGGTGGGTGCCACATTGGGTGGGGAGAAGGGTGCCAACCTGGGTGGGTGGGTGCCACATTGGGTGGGGAGAAGGGTGCCACTCTGGGGGGAGAGGAAGATGCCAACCTGGGTGGGTAGGAGTGGGTGGGTGCCACATTGGGTGGGGTGAAGGGTGCAACTCTGGGGAAGAGGAGGGTGCCAACCTGGGTGGGTAGGAGTGGGTGGATGCCACATTGGGTGGGGAGAAGGGTGCCACTCTGAGGGAAGAGGAGGATGCCAACCTGGGTGTGTAGGAGTGGGTGGGTGCCACATTGAGTGGGGTGAAGGGTGCACTCTGGGGGGAGAGGAGGGTGCCAACCTTTGTGGGTAGGAGTGGGTTGGTGCCACATTGGGTGGGGTGAAGGGTGCCACTCTGGGGGGAGAGGAGGAAGGAGGGTGCCACTCTGTGGGGAGAAAGCGAGAAGATAGAGGCACCAACCGCCGAAGTGTAATGTGGGGAGGGAGGCCAACATCACTCCTCCCTCTCCATCAAGTGCCCCCTCCCGAGTTCCCTTGCAGAGAATGCACAGCGGGCGTTTAGTTTACCTTGTCTGTGCGCTCCAGCCGGCTTCTTCATTCTATTTCCTGTTTCGAGTTTCGCACAGACAAGGTAAACTAAATGCCCGCTGCGCGTTCTCTGCAAGGGGACTCGGGAGGGGGCACTTGATGGAGAGGGAGGGAGAAGTGATGTCGGCCTCCCTCCCCGCATTACACTTCGGCGGCTGGTGCCACGATAGGCAGCGTGCGGGGAGAGCAGCAGGGGGGATTCAGGGCATCGGTAGCCCCCCTGCATGCGCCAGTGATATGCCTAGATCAAATGCAACAGACCGGAGCTGTTAGGATCTGTGTCTCAGTATGTATTCTGAGGCATAATTTTCAATCATGAATGAAGAGTATATTTATTGTAATAGGAAAATTATTTTAATTAACAATAATGATTTTTAATGCCCTAGTGATGACCCCCCCCCCCAATGGCTGTCTCTCATTTTCGGCACATTTGCACTTCTGTTAATGCAGGCTGGATTGTGTACTTCATTATAACCTCATTATAGCATGATTTAATTTCATTAAACTAGAGTAACCTAAATGGAACATGATGCAGGATAAATACTAGCAAAATTGTGCAAAGTTACTGCACATAGATGTGAATTAGGTTGCATTATTACAGATCATAAGAGTTCTGACATTAGTGATACACCGACAATAATATGTATTTAATGTGAAGCAGCACTTTATATTACCTTTACTTCAGAATACTATTTTATGACCATTTACTGGTATAGAACTGCTTTAAAAGGACATTTCTGAAGCTTAACAAGCCTGGCGTACAATACTTGTTAAGACCATAAACACAGGTTTGTAACTACCCTCAAAACTCTTGACATTTATAGTAATTCATGCCAACAGTGCCAGTCCATAGCATGATTATATGGAGAACATGGTATTATGAGCAGGTACGTACAGCCTGTTCTTCATAAAAGCAATGCAAGAATAGAAGCCAACAAACACTATAACTGTTATCTGTTTAGGAGGCCTTTCTTGCATCTAGAATGCCTATATAATGAAAGACTATCAGCACTGATAAGTAAAACAGAATTTGCAAAAAAAAAAAAAAAAAGATTTTACGGAAATTTGTAGCAAAGGATTGTCAGTATCTTAACTTAAAACTACAATGACAATCCAGCCCAGCGATCCCGTCTAAATGCCGTTAAAAGACCGGTTGTTGGATCGTCAGATGATAACGTTACTGCGTGCCAATTCTGTCTAATCTGCTGCCATTACCATTTGAGGAAGTCTCATCCGATGGCAAGAAATACGGTGAGCAGACTGACGTTAAAGATTGGTTGCACCGTTGCAGACAATGTAATGTGACAACCACTCACCAATACCATATTACTAGGCCACAGTTGCCATGCAGGTCTCATGGACTAGAGACTTCCAGAGGCAAATTCACGGTGTGCACAGTAAATGGTTAAGATTGGTTGATGGTGCCCATACATGTACAATCTCAATTGTTTGTACAAATGGTAAAATTATCGATTTCACGCTAGAAATCCGGTAATTTCACTGCCACCACAAATTTAAAAGAGCAAAGAGACCCCGCTAGTTATTCCTAGAAGGAAGAAACGGTTATTTGCAAACCTGTTGCCTGGCTAGCAAAATGACAAATGATAAGAACATAATAAAACAATGCGGTAGTATGACTCTTCAGAAGGCAGATTCTTTATAGCAACAATCAGATTACCAGAACAGGTCCAAGACTGAACAATAAAATGTATTCTAAAACTATACACACAAATATATTTTACAACCAACAGATAAATATACCTGTCAGTCAGAACAGATTAAGTTGAAAGAAAAAGGGTAGAGATGAAAAGGCAATAGCATGTCTTACAATACAGTTCAAACTACCGTTATTGGTGGTCCTTCAATCAAAGTCTAAGGTGACCGATTGCCATGCGGCCAGAGGCCTTTGTGAGAAATAATCCACATGATTTGCCAGTGTCCAGCTGGCTGTCGATTGATGATAATTCGACGTCAGATTAAAGGAATAGGACGCTGAGCTCCTGTGTGATTATGTTTTAACCCTCACTGTTGTTAGGAGGGGTTATGACACATACAAGTCCAGCCTTGTGAAATTTGAATAGGGGCCATTCCCCTTGCACAGAGAGAGATTTGGCGCAATTCCTGTTTTGCCCAGTCTCTCTGTACCCATAGGACAAACTAAGAAACAGAATGCATACCCACATTCAGTGCAACGTTACAAATTCCCAGATATTAAACATGAGAGGGGGGTTACTTTGAACTTGACTTACTCCAGTTCTGGAAGTCCAATTGGTCTGCAAACCTCTCAGAACCAGCCCCAGGCTGAATCCCCCAACTTGTGCAATTTTCAGTGGCATAGTAGCTTGCTATGCCATGAATTATGAAGAAAATGTGCAGAAAATATGAATATTGGGCATTCCTGGGTAACAGTAGGTCAGCTGATTAAAGGGGGACCTTTTTAAGATCTGTCCGTTTTGCAGCTCTGGATGAAGGTGTGAAAAATGCAGACACCATTCTCCCAGACGCTTAGTTTATGAGTTTTGGTCTGAGCAGAAACTAGATTGATGGTATCCTCACACAGCATGGGCTGTGTTCTGCAAGGAACCCTAAAAAGGGACCAGGGATGAATTAGCTCTTTCTGGCCCCTTTGATGTAACTTATGAAAGCTTCAACTACCAGCCATTTGGTTGAGGCAGGGGGAAAGATAGTTGATTCAAAATGTAATTTTGGTATTTGCAGTGAAATGTGCATTTGTAACTTAAATGAAATATCTGATATGACATATCAAAGGCGTCACAACTACTTTCATAGATAAAGCGGATTACATAGTAACTACATTTCGGAGCAGTATTGTTCCTTTGTAAAGTGATAATCCACCTCTGAATATTCTCACAAAAAATGCCCTATTTAAAAAATTAAACCAATCTTGATGAGGTACTGGAACTCCTCCAATCACAAACATTGAACAGTTGTAGACCTGAAGTAGAGCTGTTGCGAGATAAACTGACCAATGATTTATTACCCAGGCTTTACCAATCAGATTCTACACACCATAACAGTTGACACTCCTCAGGATTAAAGTTGCTCCATAAGAATAACCCCCTGAAATTAGTCAAACCTCACAGGGATGAGTGGGGGAGGCAGAAGTCAAGTGCCGTCCTTACGGCACTTGACTTCTGAAGATTTGCCCTGAAACATTGCAGGAGGCATTCGCTTCATCCATTCTCTACTGTTGGCCAGCATATCTGACACCAGAATGTAAACCTTATGAGCTATGTACTGTACTCACCATACATCTGCTAATATAAAAAGAAACCTTTAATGTATGATGCAAAATCTTATAGAACTTTAGTAAATCTGCAAGAAGAGATCTAGTAATGAGTAGAGATGTCCCGAACCTCCGATTTTCAGTTTGCGAACCGCGAAAGTTTGGTCCATGCGAACTTCCGCGAACCGCAATAGACTTCAATGGGGAGGCGGACTTTGAAAACTAGAAACATTTATGCTGGCCACAAAAGTGATGGAAAAGATGTTTCAAGGGGTCTAACATCTGAGTTTTTGCATGGATGAGTGGGATACACGCCAAAAGTCCCGTAAAAATCTGGATTTGAGTCAAAGCAGCATTTTAAGGGCAGAAATCACATTGCATGCTAATTTGGAGGCCTAAAGTGCTTTAAAACATCTTGCATGTGTATACACCAATCAGGGAGTGTAATTAGAGTACTGCTTCACACTGACACACCAAACTCACTGTTTGTGTTGTGACGGCCGGGCTGGACTGGTGCGCACCATGGCGAGAGTGCAGGCGATAGCAGTTTTCAAGCCCATATGGTCGCCAGGCTGAGGTAGCTCAATGACAGAACAACAGTGATTGTCCAGCTTATCGAATTTGGTTTGTCCACAATGAAGCAAAAACCTTATTATCTTTGGTGTGCCACCCCCCGAGACACTCATATAGCCGTCGCTCATTGCTTCATTGTGATACGCAAGCCCCTTCACTGTGGCAAGGTAACGATCATGAAGGGAAATTGACACATGTACATGCCTTTTGTTTTGTTGTTGCAGGCACAGTGCAGCCAGAAAAATTAGGCAGGCATGTACACGCATCAGAAAAATTATTATAGCGGCCACTGCTAGCAGCGGTTTTAAAAATTCAGTAATCTGCCTGGAGTCCTGGACCCTGTTGGTGGTGGCCGAGAAGGCAGTCAAGTGGACTGCAGGCAGAGATGCTGTGTGGGGAGCGACTTAGTCTTGGGGCAGGCAGTCACACGGCGTGCAGGCAGAGATGCTGTGTGCGGGGACTGACTTAGTGTTCGGGCGGGCAGTAGCCCTCCGGGATCCATGCCTCATTCATTTTGATAAAGGTGAGGTACTGAACACTTTTTTGACTTAGGCGAGTTCTCTTCACAGTGACAATGCCTCCAGCTGTGCTGAAGGTCCTTTCTGACAGGACGCTTGAGGCAGGGCAAGACAGAAGTTGGATGGCAAATTGTGACAGCTCTGGCCACAGATCAAGCCTGCGCATTCAGTAGTCCAAGGGTTCGTCGCTGCTCACAGTGTCTACATCCACACTTTAGGCCAGGTAGACGGCTATCTGCCGGTCCAGGCGTTGGTGGAGGGTGGATCCGGAAGCGCTAAGGCAAGGAGTTGGAGTAAAGAAATTTCCGAATGTACGGCATTACCATGAGATCGCTGTCCTTGCCTGCATGGACATGGGAGGAGGAGGATTACTGGCACTGGTACCTTTATTGCATTGTGCTGTGACATCACCTTTAAATGCATTGTAAAGCATAGTTGCCAGCTTGTTCTGCAAGTGCTGCATCCTTTCTGCCTTCTGGTGATTTGGAAACATCTCCGCCACTTTGTGCCTATACCGAGGGTCTAGTAGCGTGGCCACCCAGTACAGCTCATTCCCCTTGAGTTTTTTTATACGGGGGTCCCTCAACAGGCTGGACAACATGAAAGACGCCATCTGCACAATGTTGGATGCAGACATACGATTCATCTCCTCTTGCTCTTCCTCAGTGATGTCAGCTAAGTTCTCCTCCTCCCCCCAGCCACGAACAATACCATGGGAACGTTGAGCAGCACAAGCCCCCTGCGACGCCTGCTGCGGTTGTTCTTCTGCCTCATCCTCCTCCTCCAAAACAACACCTTCCTCATCATCTGACTCCTCTTCCCCAAATGACTCTTCCTCCTCCTCCCCCCTCTGCTGCCGCAGGTGTTGATGTTCCTTTTTATGCTCCTCCACAGCTTGATCCACCACTCTACACACGGCAGGCTCCCGGAAGAAGGCATATGGGATCAAGTCGTTGATGGTGCCTTCACTGTGACTCACCAGGTTGGTCACCTCCTCAAATGGCCGCATGAGCCTGCAGGCATTTCGCATCAGTGTCCAGTACTTCGGCTAGAACATCCCCATCTCCCCCAACTGTGTCCTTTGAGTGTAGTTGAGTGTAGTTGTAGAGAAACTGCTTGATGGCTTTCTCCTAATGTAGCATCTTCCACTGCGGTGTCCCAATGGTAACACATTTTCGGAAGGCCTCAGAGTCCACCAGCTGGTATGGTAACAGCTGGCGAGCTAACAGTTCCACCAAGCCAGCTGTCAAATGCCGGGTAAGGGGGTGACTGGCAGACATTGGCTTCTTCCGCTCAAAGATTTCCCTCACGGACACCTTGCTGCTGCTGTGGGCAGAGGAGCAGGAACCGCCCCCGGTGAGAGGCAGAGTGGAGGAGGGTGGCTGTGATTGTGAAGGTGCAAGGGAGAAAGCGACTGAAGATGATGCACCTGAAGGAGGAAGAGGAGAAGGAGGGTGTTTTTTCTTTTGTGTGCTGCATTTTCTCAGGTGGTTTTCCCATTGCAGTTTGTGCCATTTCAGCATGTGCCTTCGTAAGGCAGTTGTCCCTACGTAAGTGTTGGCCTTTCTACTTCTTAATTTTTGGAGGTAGAGAGAACAGATGGCATTGCTCTGATCTATGGCAGACACACTAAAACATTTCCAAACCGCTGAGCCCCCCTGGGGTGTGGGCACTATGGTGACCTCAGCAGCTGACATTGACATGTTGGCTGGCTGTCCATAGGTGGCGATACATGGTGCCGGACACTGTCACCAGCTGTTTCTGACGACGAGCTCCCCTGACTCTTTCAGCAACTTGTCTCCTCCTACTCCTCTCTAACTCCCCCTGTGAACTGTCCCCTTGTTCATTTCCTCTATTGGGAACCCACGTGGCATCCGTATCATCATAATCATCCTCCCCAGCTTCGCTTGCCTCAGAAACCTCATAAACTGCACCAACGGCAGGTACTTTATCACCCTCCTCCTCACACGTTACGCCCATAGTGTCGCCTAACTCAGACATAGCTTAGCACCTTCATCTTGTTGTAACAATAATGGCTGTGAATCAGTTAATTCCCCACCAAATAACTTCTGCGAAGTGTCAAATGCAGCAGATGTGGTGCTTGCAGTAGCGCTGGTGGCTGTGAAAGATGAGGTGTTCTGTGTTAAATAGTCAACCACATCCTGACAATCTTGGGAGTTGATGGGACATGCCTTCTTCTGAGCACTATACTTTGGTCCAGGGCCACACGAAATCACGTCAGCATGATTTTAAACAGACCTGCTGGGTGGCCTGCCTCTGGGTTGGCCTCTGGTTCTGCCTCTGCCTGTTGTTTTGTCCATATTGGGGGGGATGAAGTGAAACGTATGCACTGACTTGACTAATAGAATGTGCAGTCACACAGGTGCAGTGAAAGGTATGCAGTGACTGGTATTACAATACAATGTGCAGCTGTCACACAGGTGCAGTTAACAGGTATGCACGGAGTGGTATATTACACAGCGTGTGGTCATACAGGTACTGTGAGCAATTATGCAATGACTAGTATTACAAATGTGCAGCTGTCACACACACAGGTACCGTGAACAGGTGCAGTGACTGGTATATAATATAACATTGCGTGCGCTCACGTAGGTAGGTGCACTGAACAGGTAGGTATGCAGTGATTGGTATTACAAATGTGCAGCTGTCACACACACACTGGTAGTCACTGAATGTGCTGGGCCTGGCAGTGGCACAGTAGGTATTTCCAAGGGGCCAAGGCCCAGCTACGACTGACTGACAGGGCTGTATATGCAACACAAGTGTCTGTGGAACACACACACACACACACACACACACACACACACACACACACACACACACACACACAAAAACAGATCACAAGAACAACATTAGCTCTCAAAAGAGCTGTTGAGGGGTGCTTTTTAGCAATAAGTATCAGCAAGGAGCAAGCTAACAAGCCTAATATACACACACACACACACACACAGATATATATATAATATATATATATATATATATATAAATATATATATATAGATATAGATATAGATATATATATATAGATATATACAGTGGAGGAAATAATTATTTGACCCCTCACTGATTTTGTAAGTTTGTCCAATGACAAAGAAATTAAAAGTCTCAAAACAGTATCATTTCAATGGTAGGTTTATTTTAACTGTGGCAGATAGCACATCAAAAGGAAAATCGAAAAAATAACCTTAAATAAAAGATAGCAACTGATTTGCATTTCATTGAGTGAAATAAGTTTTTGAACCCCTACCAACCATTAAGAGTTCTGGCTCCCACAGAGTGGTTAGACACTTCTACTCAATTAGTCACCCTCATTAAGGACACCTGTCTTAACTAGTCACCTGTATAAAAGACACCTGTCCACAGAATCAATCAATCAAGCAGACTCCAGACTCTCCAACATGGGAAAGACCAAAGAGCTGTCCAAGGATGTCAGAGACAAAATTGTAGACCTGCACAAGGCTGGAATGGGCTACAAAACCATTAGCAAGAGACTGGGAGAGAAGGTGACAACTGTTGGTGCGATTGTTGGAAAATGGAAGGAGCACAAAATGACCATCAATCGACCTCGCTCTGGGGCTCCACGCAAGATCTCACCTTGTGGGGTGTCAATGGTTCTGAGAAAGGTGAAAAAGCATCCTAGAACTACACGGGAGGAGTTAGTGAATGACCTCAAATTAGCAGGGACCACAGTCACCAAGAAAACCATTGGAAACACATTACACCGCAATGAATTAAAATCCTGCAGGGCTCGCAAGGTCCCCTTGCTCAAGAAGGCACATGTGCAGGCCCGTCTGAAGTTTGCCAATGAACACCTGAATGATTCTGTGAGTGACTGGGAGAAGGTGTTGTGGTCTGATGAGACCAAAATAGAGCTCTTTGGCATTAACTCAACTCGCTGTGTTTGGAGGAAGAAAAATGCTGCCTATGACCCCCAAAACACCGTCCCCACCGTCAAGCATGGGGGTGGAAACATTTTGCTTTGGGGGTGTTTTTCTGCTAAGGGCACAGGACAACTTAATCGCATTAACAGGAAAATGGACGGAGCCATGTATCGTGAAATCCTGAATGACAACCTCCTTCCCTCTGCCAGGAAACTGAAAATGGGTCGTGGATGGGTGTTCCAGCACGACAATGACCCAAAACATACAGCAAAGGCAACAAAGGAGTGGCTCAAGAAGAAGCACATTAAGGTCATGGAGTGGCCTAGTCAGTCTCCGGACCTTAATCCAATAGAAAACCTATGGAGGGAGCTCAAGCTCAGAGTTGCACAGAGACAGCCTCGAAACCTTAGGGATTTAGAGATGATCTGCAAAGAGGAGTGGACCAACATTCCTCCTAAAATGTGTGCAAACTTGGTCATCAATTACAAGAAACGTTTGACCTCTGTGCTAGCAAGCAAGGGTTTTTCCACTAAGTATTATGTCTTTTATTGTTAGAGGGTTCAAAAACTTATTTCACTCAATGAAATGCAAATCAGTTGCTATCTTTTATTTAAGGTTATTTTTTCGATTTTCCTTTTGATGTGCTATCTGCCACTGTTAAAATAAACCTACCATTGAAATGATACTGTCCTGAGACTTTTCATTTCTTTGTCATTGGACAAACTTACAAAATCAGTGAGGGGTCAAATAATTATTTCCTCCACTGTATATATAGATATATATATATAGATATAGATAGATAGATATAGATAGATAGATATAGATATATATATATATATATATATAGAGAGAGAGAGAGAGAGAGAGAGAGAGAGGGGGGGGGGGGGGCTGTTTCCACTATACGCAGATTCTGCATGCAGAAAACTGACTCCAATTAATGCCTATGGGAAATCTGCATCAGAAAAATCGTGTTCAGTGGAAACAGGCCCATAGACATTCATTGGAGTCAGTTTTCTGCATGCAGAATCTGTGTGTAGTGGAAACTAGCCCAGAGAGAGAGAGAGAGAGAGAGAGAGAGAGTCCGAGGGGGATCAGCAACTCACACCAACAAGTCTATGATACTGTGTGCCCGCAACTGAGGGAGCCCAATCCCTCTGGATCAGATATAAGAACAAAACGAGGAGTTGTAGCACACGGCTCTTTATTGAGCGAAACAAGGTGATTACAGGGAAACGTTTCGGTCATCCCCAACCTTCATCAATGCATTGATGAAGGTTGGGGACAACCGAAACGTTTGCCTGTAATCACCTTGTCACATTACTGTCACAAAAATGAATCAATTTTATTGGAATTCCACGTGAAAAACCAATACAAAGTGGTGTACATGTGAGAAGTGGAATGAAATTCATACATGATTCCAAACATTTTTTCAAATAAATAACTGCAAAGCGAGGCATGCGTAATTATTCAGCCCCCTGAGTCAATACTTTGTAGAACCACCTTTTGCTGCAATTACAGCTGCCAGTCTTTTAGGGTATGTCTCTACCAGCTTTGCACATCTAGAGACTGTATTCCTTGCCCATTCTTCTTTGCAAAACAGCACCAGCTCAGCCAGATTAGATGGACAGCGTTTGTGATCAGCAGTTTTCAGATCTTGCCACAGATTCTCGATTGGATTTAGATCTGGACTTTGACTGGGCCATTCTAACACATGTATATGTTTTGTTTTAAACCATCCCATTGTTGCCCTGGCTTTATGCTTAGGGTCGTTGTCCTGCTGGAAGTTGAACCTCCGCCCCAGTCTCAAGTCTTTTGCAGACTCCAAGAGGTTTTCTTCCAAGATTGCCCTGTATTTGGCTCCATCCAGCTTCCCACCAACTCTGACCAGCTTCCCTGTCTTTGCTGAAGAGAAGCACCCCCAGAGCATGATGCTGCCACCACCATATTTGACAGTGGGGATGGTGTGTTCAGAGTGATGTGCAGTGTTAGTTTTCCGCCACACATAGCATTTTGCATTTTAGCCAAAAAGTTCCATTTTGGTCTCATCTGACCAGAGCACTTTCTTCCACATGTTTGCTGTGTCTTCCACATGGCTTGTGGCAAACTGCAAACAGGATTTCTTATGCTTTTCTGTTAACAATGGCTTTCTTCTTGCCACTCTTCCATAAAGGCCAACTTTGTGCAGTGCACGACTAATAGTTGTCCTCTGGACAGATTCCCCCACCTGAGCTGTAGATCTCTGCAGCTCGTCCAGAGTCACCATGGGTCTCTTGACTGCATTTCTGATCAACGCTCTCCTTGTTCAGCCTGTGAGTTTAGGTGGATGACCTTGTCTTGGTAGGTTTATAGTTGTGCCATTCTCCTTCCATTTCTGAATGATCGCTTGAACAGTGCTCCGTGGGATGTTCAAGGCTTTGGATATCTTTTTGTAGCCTAAGCCTGCTTTAAATTTCTCAATAACTTTATCCCTGACCTGTCTGGTGTGTTCTTTGGACTTCATGGTGTTGTTGCTCCTAATATTCTCTTAGACAACCCCTGAGGCCTTCACAGAGCAGCTGTATTTGTACTGACATTAGATTACACACAGGTGCACTCTATTTAGTCATCAGCACTCATCAGGCAATGTCTATCGGCAACTGACTGCACTCAGACCAAAGGGGGCTGAATAATTACGCACACCCCACTTTGCAGTTATTTATTTCTAAAAAATGTTTGGAAATGTATGATTTTCGTTCCACTTCTCACATGTACTCCACTTTGTATTGGTTTTTCATGTGGAATTCCAATAAAATTGAATCATGTTTGTGGCAGTAATATGACAAAATGTGGAAAACTTCAAGGGGGCCGAATACTTTTGCAAACCAATATATATATATATATATATATATATATATATATATATATATATATATATATATATATATATATATATATATATGTATGTCAAAAGTTTTAGTAGTAACAGATATATATCATTTATAGTAATGGAGCAGGAAACATGATTCTGTTTACACATTGAGGCCGTTGTTAATTGTTGGTGATTATTCTATGGCGTATATAAAGTCACTTTCAATCAATGCTAGAATACGTCTTTTTGTAAAGGCACTGTAGAAAGCTTTATTGATGAACGTGATTTAAAAAAATAAAAATTAATGCATGAAAATAACCGGCACATCTAAGTAATAAGCATAAATTTGAACATTAATTTGTTTAATTACTTTAGTTGCATATTAACATTTATTATAGCATGGTGTAAGGTTAAAGTCTATAAAAATATGTCATTTAAACAGGTATTTAACATTAGCCCTTTAAGGTATAAAACAACGAATATACGTAAGAACTATTGGTATCTGTCTGACCAATGAATGCAATCAAAAATGATATATTGTCTGATTAGCTTTTTATATGCTGGTTAATAACAGGGACCATCTTATTTTGCTTTTCCTTGCATGAATTTACATACATTAAAACTCTTATGCATGTACTCTCTTTTGACCACCTTCACATAAAGAATTAGATGTTTGAGTGTATGTGCCAAAAAGTGGAATCCTTAGCTTAGTCTTGTGCATGTGTATTTTATCATCCTGATTTCAATTAGTTTGGGTTATTCAGGTTTTTGGGGTTAAATTGAGTTTTAGAAACAAAAAAATCCCATAATTGGCTTAATCAAGAAATTGTAGTGGCTGGTATTAGAAAGAAAAGTTGACCTATGAATTGATGATTTACTGTATATTGGTATAGCTGTCATAAGGTGAGGGTTGAAGAAAAATGCATTGGTTGTAGTTTTGCAAATTGTAAAACTGAATGAATAATGACTTACAATTGATGAATGGATTACAATAATGACAGTGAACTATGCTCAGCACAAGTATAACTGCATTAACAACAGAATCACTGAGTGTTACTCCAGCAAGGTCAAGGTATTACTTATTGCATTTCAGATAGTACAATGTCTAACAGCCAGACCACATTATACATATTACTTTACTGTAAGGACCTGTTCACTCTGTAAATGGTGTTAAGTGTTCCACGCCACTAGTGTTGGGCGAACACCTGGATGTTCGGGTTCGCGAACGTTCGCCGAACATGGCCGCGATGTTCGGGTGTTCGCGCCGAACTCCGAACATAATGGAAGTCAATGGGGACCCGAACTTTCGTGCTTTGTAAAGCCTCCTTACATGCTACATACCCCAAATTTACAGGGTATGTGCACCTTGGGAGTGGGTACAAGAGGAAAAAAAATTAGCAAAAAGAGCTTTTAGTTTTTGAGAAAATCAATTTTAAAGTTTCAAAGGGAAAACTGTCTTTAAAATGCGGGAAATGTCTGTTTTCTTTGCACAGGTAGCATGCATTTTGCCGCCATGCAGTCATAAATGTAATAAAGATAAGAGGTTCCATAAACAGGGACCGGAAACGCTAACCCAGCAGCAGCACACGTGAGGGAACAGGAGGAGACACAGGAGGAGAAGGCCACGCTTTCAGACACAACAACCCAGGCCTTGCATGTGGACAAGAAGCGTGCGGATAGCATGCATTTTGCCGCCATGCAGTCATAAATGTAATAAAGATAAGAGGTTCCATAAACAGGGACCGGCAACGCTAACCCAGCAGCAGCACACGTGATGGAACAGGAGGAGGCGCAGGAGGAGAAGGCCACGCTTTGAGACACAACAACCCAGGCCTTGCATGAGGACAAAAAGCGTGCGGATAGCATGCTTTTTGCCGCCATGCAGTCATAAATGTAATAAAGATAAGAGGTTCCATAAACAGGGACCGGCAACGCTAACCCATCACAGATGGTCATTGTTCATGTTACTTGGTTGGGGTCCAGGAGTGTTGCATAGTCATTTCCAATCCAGGATTGATTCATTTTAATTTGAGTCAGACGGTCTGCATTTTCTGTGGAGAGGCGGATACGCCGATCTGTGACGATGCCTCCGGCAGCACTGAAACAGCGTTCCGACATAACGCTGGCTGCCGGGCAAGCCAGCACCTCTATTGCGTACATTACCAGTTCGTGCCAGGTGTCTAGCTTCGATACCCAATAGTTGAAGGGTGCAGATGGATTGTTCAACACAGCTATGCCACCTGACATGTAGTCCTTGACCATCTTCTCCAGGCGATCGGTGTTGGAGGTGGATCTGCACGCTTGCTGTTCTGTGGGCTGCTGCATGGGTGTCAGAAAATGTTCCCACTCCAAGGACACTGCCGATACCATTCCCTTTTGGGCACTAGCTGCGGCTTGTGTTGTTTGCTGCCCTCCTGGTCGTCCTGGG
Source organism: Hyperolius riggenbachi (assembly GCF_040937935.1). Taxonomy (NCBI): domain Eukaryota; kingdom Metazoa; phylum Chordata; class Amphibia; order Anura; family Hyperoliidae; genus Hyperolius; species Hyperolius riggenbachi. The sequence continues at coordinate 133,098,873 of NC_090657.1, forward strand.
TTTGCGGAAGTCAGTCTGTTGGCGTACAACTGGCTAGAGGAGGGGGAGGATGTCAATCTCCTCTCTTAAGTCTCCACAAGGGCCTGCTGGTATTCTTCCATTTTGACCTGTCTGACTCTTTCTTCAAGCAGTTTTGGAACATTGTGTTTGTACCGTGGATCCAGAAGGGTATAAACCCAGTAATTGCTGTTGTCCAGAATGCGCACAATGCGTGGGTCGCGTTCAATGCAGTCTAGCATGAATTGAGCCATGTGTGCCAGAGTCCTGCCAGAATCCTCATCATCCTCTTGTGAGCGTTGTGATAGTTGTTGTGATGCATCATAGTCGTCACCTTCTTCCTGGTCTGCTTCTGCTGACCATTCGCGCTGAATTGTGGAAGTCCAACGTGCACCGCTCTGGCCCTCGTCAGTGGTGGCATGAAATTCCTGCTCCAACTCCAGCTGTTCCTCCTCCTCTTCTTCGTCATAGGGGCCAGCGTTTCCTGAGGCAGACGGCCTGATGTTGGTACCATCATGCTGATCGTTTTCTCCTTCAGATTCCCCCAGTTGCATCATGACAGCTGTTTCCTTGATTTTCAACATTTACTTCTTCAGTAAACACAGCAGTGGTATGGTAATGCTGACTGAAGAGTTGTCACTGCTCACAAGCAACGTGGATTGCTCAAAATTTTGGAGGACTTGGCAGAGGTCCAACATGTTGGCCCAATCGGATCCACATAAGCTTGGCAGCTGTCCGGATGCGCCTCGGTACTGCGCCGTCATGTACTGGACCACTGCACTCTTCTGCTCGCAAAAGCGGGCTAGCATGTGCAGCGTAGAATTCCAGCGCGTAGGGACATCACACAGCAAGCGATGGTGGGGGAGATTGAAGCACTCCTGCATCTTGGCGAGTGCCCCTGAAGCAGTACTGGAATTTCTACAATATTTGGCCACTAGTCGCACCTTCAACAGAAGATCGGCCACGCCTGGGTATGTCCTCAGGAACCGCTGAACTACTAGGTTCATCACGTGCACCAGGCAAGGGATGTGTGTCAGCTTAGCCAACCTTAAAGCGCGAATGAGATACTCCCATTATCACACACAACCATGCCCGGTGTCAGGTCCAGCGGTGCCAGCCACAAATCCGTCTGTTCCTTTATTCCCCTCCAAATTTCCTCCCCTGTGTGCTGCTTATCCCCAAGGCAGATCAGCTTCAGCAACGCTTGCTGACGCATGCCAACAGCTGTACTGCACTGCTTCCACGATCCTACTGCTGCTGGGTTAGCGTTTCCGGATGAGGTACAGCTTTGAGATGCGTTGGAGGAGAAGGAGTCAGAGAGGTAGGTGCTGCTGTTGTTATCCAGTGGGAGGGACGGCGGTGCAGCTGTTTGCGGCGTGGGCAACACCCGCGCCGTAGCAGGTGAGGAATCGCTGCCAGGCTCCACAAGGTTCACCCAGTGCGCGGTAAGGGAGATGTATCGACCCTGGCCGAACGCACTCGTCCAGGTGTCAGTGGTGAGGTGAACCTTGCAGGCAACGGCATTCTTCAAGCTTCGGGTTATTTTGCTGACCACGTGCTCATGCAACTCAGGCACTGCAGAGCGCGCAAAGTGGTAGCGGCTGGGAACCACGTAACGTGGGATGGCCACTGACATCATGCCCTTGAAGCTGTTTGTCTCCACCACTCAATATGGCAGCATTTTGCAGGCCAGAAGCTTGGCTATGCTGGCTGTTACTGCCACGGCCCGGGGGTCATTTGCTGGCAATTTCCTCTTGCGCTCAAACATCTCCGACACAGACAACTGAACCGTAGCGCTGCACACTGAACGGCTGTTGGTTGTTGTGTTTGATGACTGGGAGACCTCAAGAGCACTATTATGGAAAGTGACAGTGTCAGCGTCGTCTGATGTTTGTGAATGTTGTTGTGAACCACGCAATGGCTGGGCTACTGCTGCTGCTGAGGAGGGTCTGGTGGTGAGTCTGGTGACCCCAAGGGAGGCAGTGTTGCTGCTGGTACCCTGTCCTGGCGGCCACAGAGTGGGATGTTTGGATACCATATGGCGGGTCATGCTGGTGGTGGAGAGGTTGTATATGTTTCCCCCTGCTTAGGCGGGTCTTGCACACCTTGCAAATCACCATGGTACCATCCTCACTGCAGTCTTCAAAGAAAGGCCAGACTTTGGAGCACCTGCCTTGCTGGCGATTTCTGTTTGCGCCTCTTTTTTGTCTCACTTGAACTTCCATGCTTGTGGTGCCTGAAATTTCGCGCCGCCTACCTTGTGGCACAAGTCGAACTCGTGCAGCAGTGGGTTCTTCAACAGACTCATCTGTGCTGCTGCTACGACGGCGATGTTCTCCTTCACATACAAAATCTGGGTCTCTGTCAACATTGTCCATACCCTCCTCCTCCTCTTCCATCTCCTCAAACTCGTCATATGTGATTGTGGGCCGCCGCCGTGGAGTAGAGCTCCCCACAACAACCTCTGCGCAGCACACTCCGTCGTCTTCAAGATCTTCTCGGCGACCTCCTGCAATCAAAACCCCTCCTGCCCAACTTGCTCTGGGATTTGGGTTTCCGAGTCCTCCTCGGACTAGCCTTGCATTTCGGTGTGCGGTGCATTTCCCACAGTCAATGGTTGTGAAACCGGGCACAAAATTTCTGGCAGTTCCATTGACCTTTGAAAGGTGGAAGTTTGTTGGGCTGGGAATAGCTCCTGCGAATACCCCATTGTGTCCTGAGGAATTTCTTCGGACTGGTTATTTGGCAGTTGTGTGTGTGGTGTCGCTGCCGGTTGTGTCTGCTTTGTGCCCACTGGCTCCTTGTAACTGGCTGAGGACTCGGACCTCGTGCGTGATGTGCTGGTGCTGTTTAACCCACTGCTGGACGCTTGAGAGGTCATCCAATTAATTATCTGGTCCTGTTCTTTTGGATTTGTGAGGGTTGATTTCCTGGACAACATGGGCGGTATTGAGTGGGTTTTCTTCGGTGCTCCACTGTGGCCTGTACGTGAACCGTCAGGGGGAACACCTCTTCCCTTGCCCCTCCCTCTTTCACAGGATTTCTTCTTCATTTCACTTATCCGTAAAAGTACACGCTGACTGGCAGCAGTACAGTGGCAGTACAGAAATTCTATACAGTGGCGGGTGAGCGGTGTACTACTATTCCCAGCAGCGACACAGAGCACAATGCTATACAGTGGTGGGTGAGCAGTGTACTACTATTCCCAGCAGCGACACAGAGCACAATGCTATACAGTGGTGGGTGAGTGGTGTACTACTATTCCCAGCAGCGACACAGAGCACAATGCTATACAGTGGTGGGTGAGCGAAGTACTACTGTTCCCAGCAGCGACACAGAGTGGCAGTAAACACAATGCTATATAGTGTGGGTGAGCGGTGGGTGTACTACTATTTCCAGCAGCGACACAGAGCACAATGCTATACAGGGTGAGCGGTGTACTACTGTTTCCAGTAGAGAGACACAGAGTGGCAGTAAACACAATGCTATATAGTGTGGCTGAGCGGTGTACTACTATTCCCAGCAGCGACACAGAGCACAATGCTATACAGGGTGAGCTGTGTACTATTGTTCCCAGCAGAGACACAGAGTGGCAGTAAACACAATGCTATATAGTGTGGCTGAGCGGTGTACTACTATTCCCAGCAGCTACACAGAGCACAATTCTCCTGGCAAACACACATCAGGTCTTCTGAAGCTCCTGCTGATATTTATTCCTTCTAAGTTAAAGAGAAACTCTGACCAAGATTTGAACTTTATCCCAATCAGTAGCTGATACCCCCTTTTACATGAGAAATCTATTCCTTTTCACAAACAGACCATCAGGGGGCGCTGTATGGCTGATAGTGTGGTGAAAACCCTCCCACAAAGAAATTCTGAGTACGTACTCTTGGTCCTGTCTGTGAACCTTGCTGCATTGTGGGAAATAGCTATTTACAGCTGTTTCCAACTGCCAAAAAAACATGCAGCAGCTACATCACCTGCCAACAGTAAAAATGTCACCATGTAATAAATGTAAGAATGTAAATCAGGGATTTAAAAGATTTTACAATGGGCAAACACTGACTAAATCATTTATACATAATTATTGTAAAAATGGAGCAGTTTTTTTATTACATTATTTTCACTGGAGTTCCTCTTTAACCCATTCAGGTTCCGTCGTTTTCACGTGAGAAATGTTTACCTCCCATTCATTAGCCTATAACTTTATCACTACTTATCACAATGCACTGATCTATATCTTGTTTTTTCCGCCACCAATTAGGCTTTCTTTGGGGGGCACATTTTGCTAAGAGCCACTTTACTGTAAATGCATTTTAACAGGAAGAATAAGAAAAAACGGAAAAAATTCATTATTTCTCAGTTTTCAGCCATTATAGTTTTAAAATAATACATGCCTCCATAATTAAAAATCATGTATTGTATTTGCCCATATGTCCCGGTTATAACACTGTTAAAATTATGTCCCTATCACAATGTATGGCGACAATATTTTATTTGGAAATAAAGGTGCATTTTTTCCGTTTTTTGCATCTATCACTATTTACAAGTTTAAAATAAAAAAATATAGAAATATTTCATCTTTACATTGATATTTAAAAAGTTTAGACCCTTAGGTAAATATTTACATGTTTTTTTTTTTTTTATTGTAATGTTTTTTTTTTTTTTTATTGTAAACATTTTATTTGGGTAGTTTTGGGAGGGTGGGAGGTAAACAATAGATTTATAATGTAAATGTGTGTTAAGTTTAAATTATTTTTTTTTACAGGTGTAGTATTACTTTTTGGCCACAAGATGGCGGCCATGAGTTTGTTTACATGACGTCACTCTAAGCGTAACACACGCTTAGAGTGGCGCATTGGGCAGGGAACGGCCAGAAAAGGCGTAGCTTCTGAGAGAAGTTGTCGCTTTTTCAGCGGGGGAGAGGAATCAATGATCGGGCACCGTAGCCCGATACATTGATTCCCTGGCTACCGAATCCGCGGCCGGGAGTGCGCGTGCACGCGCGCGGTAGTGCGCATGGTTCCTGGATGTAGAAACTACGTCCAGGAACCAAAAACAGGTTAAAGAGAACACGAGGTGGGGTTCTGACAATGCTATCTGCACACAGAGGCTGGGTCTGTCTCTACTGCCCAGCCTCTGTTGCTATCCTAAGTTTCCCCTGTGCTCTGCTGTCACCCATAAATCACAGCCGCGCTGTAAGGGCTGTGTTTACCTTTGTGCTGTCAGTCTCGGCGCTCCCCCCGCCTCCTGCATAGCTCCGGTCCCCGCCCACGTCCCTTAAATCCAATCCGCGGGGAGGGAAGGGACGCGGGTGGGGACCGGAGCTATGTAGGAGGCGGGGGAGCACGCAGAGTGACACTATATAGGTAAACACAGCCCGCTGCGACACGCTGTGAGTCGACAGCGCGGCTGTGATTTATGGGGGATAGCAGAGCGTAGGGTGGGGCTTAGGGGGGATCTGGATAGCAACAAAGGCTTGGCAGTATAGGCAGACCCAGCCTCTGTATGCGGATAGCATGGTCAGACCCCCACCTCGAGTTCTCTTAAAGGTGTGTTCAAGCTTACACATGCCACTTGCTGACTTGTATTGGAAATGTAGGTTCACTAATGGGCCCTAACAGTAAAGGTTTTAGATTCAATAGCACTGTTCATAGGCTTAAATCATGAGAAGCTGAATAAGTATCTGAACTGAACACTGATGATCTGCAACCCCTCCTGTCTCTTCCCCATCTTCCTCAAGGAATAGATCCACATTAAATTTTGTGTAAGGATAGGTTTAGAAGTTGACTGTGTTTATTGGATCATAGTTCCATACCCAGAAATCAGCGTTCATCTTCTGGGACAAAGACTGTATTCTTTTGGTGGACTACCTACCTTGGGGCTCTAGTATAACCTCTTGGACTAGCTAAAGGAAGCAATCAATGGTGTGGCTGCCAAATTGGACACCTTCCAACTGCCCCCCACTCCACACACACATGCATACACTCAAACACACACACACACACACACACACACACACACACACACCTGACCTGGTCCTATTACCTGCCTCCAAACTTAAAGAAACACCTAAGGGGGCAACATTTTGAGGACATTTCAGACATCATACCTGAGATCTGATTTGAGGCCTAACTATAAAGGACTTTTGCATGAATGCTCTAGAAAAGCTGCAACTACGCTGTGCATAGGTTATCGAGTGTGTGTGTGGGGAGGGGGGGGGGATATGATAGATAAATGTTATTTCATAACTCTGGCTCTATTATTTGTAGTCAATCCAGGAAGTTATCAGCACCCCCTAATAAATGCTTTTCTAGACTCATTATAATCTTTAACACCAATAAATATTATCTTCACAGTCCACACAGACAGCAAAAACAGGTTATACTTGTTTTCAAAAAAGGCATACAAATGCTAATAAAAATAAACTTGTTATTGGAAGTGAAATGATTTGAAATGTTTATGCCAGCTGAACATTGTGAACCATGGAACATGCAAATAGAGATCCATTGCTACTTAAATGCTGTGACATTCAGGAAAATTATGACTGAAAACCTTAGCAATTCGCTGTCCATTGTTGCCTACATTTGCTGTAAAGAAAGAGTAATTATCATACAGAAAAAATGCTAAATTGCACATAAATCCATGTTATCCAATGGAAATGCACTTATCAGACCTTCTAAGTGGCCTCTTCAGAGGCGACACAAATTTAAGCGAGGCAGTCATCGGTGCACTTCAGCAGAGCTTGTTGGAAGTTGGCAACTGGCAGCATGCCAGACTCAGCCGTCTATTTCAGGAAGAGATAATTCTTATTCTAGAGAGATCGCTCTGTCTCACTTATTAAAAAATTGGAGCTCTGAATTATAATAACCCTTTAATGTCTTGTCTGTGGAATGTAGACCTATGTAGATCTATGCCAAAATGCAATATGCATTCATGTAAATTGGTGCAGATCTCTTTTTTTACCCTTTTTTTCCATGTAGATGTGGGCTACTGTCCAGTCTTCTGCCTTTGGTATCTGTTTGTTTCTAACATGTTAGCACCGGAAGGTGCTAAAGAATCATATTGGTGTGACCCAAGTTACAAAAGTAGCTGAAAAGTAGGTTAATCTGATACAAAGTAGTGTTTATATGCTGCTTTAGCCATCAGATGCTTAATTTTGAGGGCGTCCTCTTTGCTATTCAATAGAGGTGTCAATCACTGACACATGGTAGCAAATATGGTTGCATTACATAGCAAATGAAATAGCAACTGCATTGTTCTTATTATCTGGCAGATCAGCAAGTTTGCTGTTTGGTAACTTGTAAGCATGCAGTCCAAAGATTCACGTGGGCAAAGTCAAGTGATGGGTTTAGTGAAGAAACAACTCCTACTTACCTGACAACTCTTTATTGGGTACCAACAGGGCTGGGCCGGGCAGAGGCAGAGGCGAGAGAGGCTCCTGCCTCAGGGCCCAGAGTAGGAGGGGCGCACAAGTTACTCAGCTATCATTCCCCTATTGTTTTAAACAGAGAGTAATAAGAAAAGGAGATACATGGCAGTGACTGCAAGCCAGATAACTAGAGATTAAGGTGTTGGGGGGGGGGGGGGCAGCAGATTCCGCCAGCCCTGAATTCCGTCGCTATGAAAATTCCACCAGATTTTTGCGAGATTCCGGTGGAAAAATTATAATATTCGCAAATGAAACCTTATTTATGCTAAATGTTACCCCTTAGAACCTATTGACTATTCCTTTAGTCCTTTTTCTCCTCCCTCCTCTTTTCCTCCCTTTCTCCCTCCTCCTGGAGGGAGGAGGGTCTCGTCTTCCAGGGAATTGTAGGATTTCAAGAACCAGCTTACATACCTTGGCCGGGAATCAAAGCCAGGTCGAGTGCTTGGTAGGCAGCTCTCCTCACCACTATACCACCGCCAACACAACCGAGTGCTTGGTAGGCAGCTCTCCTCACCACTATACCACCACCAACACTACATGCTGAAGCCAGCCTAGCATGTACCATTATGATATATCCAATAGAAAAATGAGCTTGCTTAGGGATTTGTAGGATGTCAAAAGCCAACTCGCATACATTGGCCAGGAAACGAACCCAGGCCTACCGCTCTATAGGCTGCTATCCTAACCATTATACCACCAACACACTAATGCTACATGCCAAAGCCAGCCTAGCATGTACCATTGTGATATATCCAAGAGAAAAATGAGCTTGCTTAGGGAATTGTAGGATTTCAAAAGCCAGCTTACATACATTGGCCGGGAATCAAACCCAGGTCTAGTGCTTGGTAGGCTGCTATCCTAACCATTATACCACCAACACAACACACTACAATGCTACATGCTGAAGCCAGCCTAGCATGTACCATTGTGATATATCCAAGAGAAAAATTAGCTTGCTTAGGGAATTTTAGGATTTCAAAAGCCAGCTTACATACATTGGCCAGGAATCAAACCCAGACCTACCGCTTAGTAGGCTGCTATCCTAACCATTATACCACCAACACTACATGCTAAAACTTCTTGGAGCAGACTTACTTCCTCCCTCCAAAAGACACACATACATCCCCATAAAATAATTCAACAGCAACCGCGTGCACAGTCTTTGTGGTACACAGTCTCTGTGGCACAATTGCTTAGTGTGTTTGGCTGTTAACTGCAAGGTTGGTGGTTCAAGCTCACCCAGGCATGGCCTTGCCTTTTGTGTTCAACAGTTGTCCGAAGAGAACCCCAGACAGCCATGTAGATTCATATCTCTCTCTCTCTCTCTCTCTCTAGTAGGGATGGTCACCGCTTTCAGCGGAGTTGTATTTTCCGCAATTTTGAGTGGAAATTGGTCATTCCGTTCCGTTTGGTCGGAACGGAATTGCTTTTTCAATCCGGTGGAATTCCGAAATTGCCTGTGAAATTCTGCCAGTATCCGTTGATGGTTTTAAGCTGAAAATTCAGTTCAATGGCATCAAGTCATAGAGAGAGAGAGAGAGAGAGAGAGCTCATTTTTCTCTTGGGTATATCACAATGGTACATGCTAGACTTCAGCATGTAGCATTTTAGTGTGTTTTGTTGGTGGTATAATGGTTAGGATAGCAGCCTACCAAGCACTAGACCTGGGTTCGATTCCCGGCCAATGTATGTAAGCTGGCCTTTTGAAATCCTACAATTCCCTAAGCAAGCTCATTTTTCTCTTGGATATATCACAATGGTACATGCTAGGCTGGCTTCAGCATGTAGCATTGTAGTGTGTTGTGTTGGTGGTATAATGGTTAGGATAGCAGCCTCCAGAGTAGTAGGCCTGGGTTCAATTCCTGGCCAATGTATGTGAGTTGACTTTTGACATCCTACAAATCCCTAAGCAAGCTCATTTTTCTCTTGGATATATCATAATGGTACATGCTAGGCTGGCTTCAGCATGTAGTGTTGGTGGTGGTATAGTGGTGAAGAGCGCTGCCTACCAAGCACTAGACCTGGGTTTGATTCCCGGCCAAGGTATGTAAACTGGCTTTTGAAATCCTACAATTCCCTGGAAGACGAGACCCTCCTCCCTCCGCGAGGAGGGAGGAAGGGAGGAGGGAGTCTGTCGAGTTCTTAATGGGCAGAAATGAGTTCGGTGGGAAAAAAATTTGAATTCCGTAAAATTCAGCGGAATTTCATATATTTCCGCGGAAATTCCGCCATAGTGATATAGCAATTCCGTTCTGTCACAACGGAACGGAATCATCAAATTCTGTCCGGAATCACAGAATTTTTAATTTCGCAGAATCCAGCGACTATCCCTACTCTTAGTCTAATAGAAATCAGTGTGTGATAGCTGGGGTGGAGGGGAGGGGCGCACTTTGGTGTCTCAGCCTTGGGTGCTGGAGGACCTTGCAACGGCTCCGGGTACCAATTTGTGCATCATCATTCCAAAAGGAATTTCTATAGACTGTCTGCATCAAATATGGAAATTATGTAACTGCATAGTCTCCTGTTCAATCTTAGTAACCATGAAAACTCTGGGAGGATGATATAGGCCTTTAGTAGATCCACAGGAAGTTTGCAAGATCATGTATGTTCCCTGGTGCTCTCCAGCCTTGACTACTTTAGTAAATCAGGTCCTATTCCTATACAGCACTTTGTGAAATGCGGTACAGGACAGATTAAAATATGTCCATGTCACGATACATCCTAATGTAGCCACTAACACATTATAGATCTACAGTTATGTCTTTCAAAACATATCCATGTGTTTACACATTGTAGATCCAGGGGGGATCATGTAAAACTCTTGAAAAGAACATCCTCCATGATGCATAGAGCATAACACACTAGTCTCAGGTTAGCGTGAACTAAACAGGTTTCTTAGTTTAAATGGCCTGCAGTGTGGAAAATAACACCCCTTACAGATAGGTAGTCTGTCAACATAATGACCAGAAAAAAGATGAGAGTGTGGACTCTTTGTTTGAGCCATACAGAATTGCCTTGACACTACCCGACTAGAATTGCTTACGGTCAGCTGTAGTAGGATTAGTGAGAGGGGAGTCTACCATGTAGTGTTTTTTTTTTTTTTCTTAATCCTCGTGTTTCTCATAAATCATTACTGACGCTGACATTTCTGGAGATAAAGCAGGTTTTTCACAGTAAACACAAGTTGTATCGGTAATGTCTAAGTCTGTGCAGAGAATTTAACCACCATGGAATTCTCTACTTAAAGGGGCACTACAGCGAAAAATGGTAAAATTTAAAATATGTGCAAACATATACAAATAAGAAGTACAGAGTAAAATGAGCCATAAATTACTTTTCTCCTATGTTGAAGTCGCTTACAGTAAGTAGTAGAAATCTGAACAACGATGCTGGCCAGCTTCCCTGCTCGCTACACAGTTTTTTGGCAGTTGGACAGAGCAACTGCCATTCACTAAGTGCTTTTGAAAATAAATAAATCCCTTAGAATCCCCTATAAAGTGATGGACTAGTCGAAAACCTGTCACTTCTGTCAGATTTCTACTACCTACTCTAAGTGACAGCAACATATCAGAAAAGTAATTTATGGCTCATTTTACTATGGAAAAAAAATGTACTTCTTACTTGTATATGTTTGCACATATTTTAAATTTTACAGTTTTTTGCTGTAGTGCCCCTTTAACCAGACATTTTAAACCATGATGGTAAATTAAAGCCATTAGCAATTAGCTGGCATCTGAGTAATGAATATACTCTAGTGTGGATCTCCTCCCAGTGGATTTCAGTAGTTAGCTTATTCTTTTTTTTATATCCTAGTCTCTAGTGAATGGAGGCTGGCTGTAAAGCATGGCAGACTATTTGCCTACAAGTCAGCCCATATGGGCCAATCTAACTCCACTTGCTTCACCCTATGTGGCTTGTCCCCGATTGAACAGGAGGTGAGGAAACAACACCTGCCCGACTTCGGTTACACACAGGCTTTTAAGGTGCAAGGTATAGGAGCTGATAGAGGAGCAGACAAATAATCTACCAAGACCAAACAGAACTTGACAGGGATAATCAGACCAATCAGTATACACACAGGAGATCAGGATTGCATGGTTGATGCACAGCTGGCAGAACAATGCTGGTAACTATCCAAGTCCATCCATACACAGTAAATCAGAATTGCAAGGCACAAATCGGCAGGCAGAGAGTATCCAGTAAACATTCCAGGGTCATACACAGTAAATCAGAGTAATACGGTACCAAATCAGCAGGCAAGAGTATCCAGAGAAGTTCCAAGGTTAGTACAGGCGACAGACAAGGGTTGGTCAACAACATGGCAGAGGTCAGGGGCGTCGCTAGCCCTGTTTTAGGGGGGCACGTGCCCCCAATCTTTCCTGGGGTGCCACGGATCTCCGCCCGGCCGCCCCCTCTGTCAAGACTCAGCGGCTCCCTCCAGCCGCCGCGTCACTGACAGTCTCAGACCTCAGGATCAGGCGGCGAGCCGGCGACCAATCGTGCGGGCGCTAGGACCCAGCGCCCGCACTGATATGCGGAAGTGACATCACTTCCGCATATCGAGCGGGTGCGTCCAGCGCCCGCTCGTACATCTGGTCGGCTCGCCGCTGATCCTGAGGTCTGCTGAGAGGTAGGGGGGAAGCGGCGGCGGCGGCTAGAGGGGGGGCCTCCTTGTCACTCACTCACTAAAGGGGCTCCCTGGCACGCACTCACTCCCTAAAGGGGCTCCCTGGCACGCACTCACTCCCTAAAGGGGCTCCCCTGGCACTCACTCACTTCCTAAAGGGGCTCCCTGGCACGCACTCACTCCCTAAAGGGGCTCCCCTGGCACTCACTCACTCTCTAAAGGGGCTCCCTGGCACTCACTCACTCCCTAAAGGGGCTCCCTGGCACTCACTCCCTAAAGGGGCTCCCTGGCACGCACTCACTCCCTAAAGGGGCTCCCTGTCACTCACTCACTCCCTAAAGGGGCTCCCCTGGCACTCACTCCCTAAAGGGGCTCCCCTGGCACTCACTCACTCCCTAAAGGGGCTCCCTGTCACTCACTCACTCCCTAAAGGGGCTCCCTGGCACTCACTCACTCCCTAAAGGGGCTCCCTGGCACTCACTCACTCCCTAAAGGGGCTCCCCTGGCACTCACTCACTGCCTAAAGGGGCTCCCTGTCACTCACTCACTCCCTAAAGGGGCTCCCTGTCACTCACTCACTGCCTAAAGGGGCTCCCTGTCACTCACTCACTCCCTAAAGGGGCTACCTGTCACTCACTCCCTAAAGGGGCTCCCTGTCACTCACTCACTCCCTAAAGGGGCTCCCCTGGCACTCACTCACTCCCTAAAGGGGCTCCCTGTCACTCACTCACTCCCTAAAGGGGCTCCCCTGGCACTCACTCACTCCCTAAAGGTGCTCCCTGGCACTCACTCACTCCCTAAAGGGGCTCCCTGGCACGCACTCACTCCCTAAAGGGGCTCCCTGGCACGCACTCACTCCCTAAAGGGGCTCCCTGGCACGCACTCACTCCCTAAAGGGGCTCCCTGGCACGCACTCACTCACTAAAGGGGCTCCCTGGCACTCACTCACTTCCTAAAGGGGCTCCCTGGCACTCACTCACTCCCTAAAGGGCCTCCCTGTCACTCACTCACTCCCTAAAGGGGCTCCCCTGGCACCCACTCACTCCCTAAAGGGGCTCCCCTGGCACTCACTCACTCCCTAAAGGGGCTCCCTGGCACTCACTCACTCCCTAAAGGGGCTCCCCTGGCACTCACTCACTGCCTAAAGGGGCTCCCTGTCACTCACTCACTCCCTAAAGGGGCTCCCTGTCACTCACTCACTGCCTAAAGGGGCTCCCTGTCACTCACTCACTCCCTAAAGGGGCTACCTGTCACTTACTCCCTAAAGGGGCTCCCTGTCACTCACTCACTCCCTAAAGGGGCTCCCCTGGCACTCACTCACTCCCTAAAGGGGCTCCCTGTCACTCACTCACTCCCTAAAGGGACTCCCCTGGCACTCACTCACTCCCTAAAGGGGCTCCCTGGCACTCACTCACTCCCTAAAGGGGCTCCCTGGCACGCACTCACTCCCTAAAGGGGCTCCCTGGCACGCACTCACTCCCTAAAGGGGCTCCCTGGCACGCACGCACTCACTCACTAAAGGGGCTCCCTGGCACTCACTCACTTCCTAAAGGGGCTCCCTGGCACTCACTCACTCCCTAAAGGGCCTCCCTGTCACTCACTCACTCCCTAAAGGGGATCCCTGTCACTCACTCACTCCCTAAAGGGGCTCCCTGTCACTCACTCACTGCCTAAAGGGGCTTACTGTCACTCACTCACTGCCTAAAGGGGCTCCCTGGCACTCACTCACTGCCTAAAGGGGCTCCCTGGCACTCACTCACTGCCTAAAGGGGCTTCCTGTCACTCACTCACTGCCTAAAGGGGCTCCCTGGCACTCACTCACTACCTAAAGGTGCTCCCTGTCACTCACTATCGGGGTCCCTGTCACTCACTACCTAACTGGAGGCGCCTGTCACTCACTAGCTAACCTGGGGGTCCCTGTCACTCACTACCTAACTTGGGGGGGCTACCATATTAAGGGGGCATTCTGCCTATTTATGTGAAATGCTGTCTATTTATGTGCCTCATGACTGCTGAATGTGTCTTGTTGGGAGCCTTATGATTTGTTGGGGGCCTCATGATTGCTGAATTTGTCTTGTTGGGGGCCTCATGATTTGTTGGGGGCCTCATGATTGCTGAATTTGTCTTGTTGGGGGCCTCATGATTGCTGAATTTGTCTTGTTGGGGGCCTCATGATTTGTTGGAGGCCTCATGATTGCTGAATTTGTCTTGTTGGGGGCCTCCTGATTTGTTGGGGGCCTCATGATTGCTGAATATGTCTTGTTGGGGGTCACATGATTGCTAACTGCGAGACTATGGGAAAAGCTGAATCCTTATCATATGAGACAATAGCATTAAACCTACTTTTTTAGCGTTTTAAAAAAGAAAATAAAACTGGGAGGTTCTAAAAAATTGAATACATTTTTCAGGAGTAGGATGGATGAAATTGTTTATCTTCACAGTTTATTTTCAACTTGGATTTTCCATAATGTTCATGTATGAGTTAAAACGTTTGTACAGTATTTAGTTTAAATTGCTGTTGCCACTTTGCGATAGATACCGGTAAGTGACTTTTGGGTTGCAGTTTGGGCACTCGGCCTCCAAAAGGTTCGCCACCACTGTCCTAATCTGATGTCCCACCATTGCTAGGTTCATGTAAATTTGTCTCCACCCGTTACCACACCTATATTCTGGTCCATGGCCCACCCATTTTTTGGTGCGGCGCGATAAGCACGCCGCACAACGTGATCGTCATATTTTTGGCACGCTAGCTGCAGTGTGCTGAATTCTGCTGCCTACAGTATGTACAGTATATGCTGTTCTCTAGTGCTTGCACTGTGTGCTGATTTACCTCCAGTGTGTACAGTGTAAGGTGTTACTCTGTGCCTTTATTGATTGTAAACCAGCTGTATTGTATGCTGATCCCTGCTACTTTCAGTATGTACAGTATTAGCTGTAAAGCCTGGTACACACATACAATTTTGATTAGCCAATTTTAGCTCTGTTCATAAAATTCATTGTCTGTTGGCCCACTTACTGCATGGGGGTGGGAAATTGGGGGTCAGTGATTGACCAATCAAAATTGTATGTGCGTATACATCCTTGATCTATGCCTATACTGATTGTAAATGATCGAAATAAAGGACAGGGGGCTCCGTCCAATATTTCGATGGGCAGGCCCGTTATCCGTAGCTTACACCGCTGCTAAGTTCATGTACATTTGGCCCCACCCATGGCCACGCCCACTCACCGCATGGCCACGCCCATTTTTTGCCACTGCGCGCGCCGCATGTACCTCCCCGCCTGCTGCCCACAGGTGCCACTGATCTCCAAGGACCCTAGAAACGCCCCTGGCAGAGGTCAAACACAAGTTGCACCCAGCAGTAGTAGATAACTCTTGCTATCAGTGGCAATGTCCGAATGAACAGACAAAGCATATACACTCACAGGCATCCAGTCAGTGGCCAGCCACAACTTTCACCTAATCACCGCACGCACTGGACTTTTACTGGATGTCAGCTGACTAAGCGTGTCAGCTGACACTAGGATTTACACCTCCTAAGCAAGTAAGATTGATGCTTGAACGTGAGCACCCGTCTCTGCTTATTTTCTGGTTGTGCGCGCGCCACCCTGTTGACAAGGACGCAGGGGTTGCTATGCGGGCTAGAGGGTGACGCAACCCCGGAAGCGCCGGAGGACGAGCAGCTCACGGAGGAGTCGGCAGCCTGGCAGGATGCAGAAGGTAAGTCCCTGACACTGGCATGCAAGACAAATGTAACAGTCATTTTTGAATCTGGTGTTCTAAGGCATAATTGTGACCCTTAACATGACTTAAATTGGACAGGTGTTTTTGTTTTTTGTTTTTTGTGTCAAGTTATACATCAACAAATACAAATTACGTTCCCACATCCGTATAGAAAAATTAAACATCTGACAAAGGACTTCAATTGACTAGTAAACTTTAATATGACAGTCATTTTTGAATCTGGTGTTCTAAGGCATAATTGTGACCCTTAACATGACTTAAATTGGACAGGTGTTTTTTTTTTTTTTTTTTTGTGTCAAGTTATACATCAACAAATACAAATTACGTTCCCACATCCGTATAGAAAAATTAAACATCTGACAAAGGACTTCAATTGACTAGTAAACTTTAATATGATTTAAATTTAAATGATATAGATTTTTCAGTCTTTCATAATCATGCTTATTAAAATGCAGAGTATGTTGATAAGTGGGTGCCACTGTGCTCCAGAATTGTATAGATTATCGTGTATATGTGACAATTATTTGATTTATAAGTATACTGTAGATCATCATAAGCTCCTCTTCTGGCTCATACGAAGGATTGTTTCATCAAGGCTGCTAGTGATAGTGAGCAGGAAATTACTATTTATAAACAAAAACAAAAAATTAGATTCCATATTTTCTTATGAACTTATTATTCTATTGTTGGCTGATGGTGTAATGGTTAAGGGCTCTGCCTCTGACACAGGAGACCAGGGTTCGAATCTCGGCTCTGCCTGTTCAGTAAGCCAGCACTAATTCAGTAGGAGACCTTTGGCAAGTCTCCCTTACACTGCTACTGCCAATAGAGCGCGCCCTAGTGGCTGCTGCTCTGCTCTGGCGCTTTGAGTCCGCAAGGAGAAAAGCGCAATATAAATGTTATTTGTCTTGTCTTGTCTTGTCACAAATACAATACAATACAATACAAAACAATAATAGTACAATACAATAACATTTGTACAACGCATTTCTTCCATAAGACTCAAAGGGCATAGATATGTTTCAGATCGATACAAGGCTGAACGCTGGACTATGTTACAAAGGAAAAAGTCAGATGTTCATAAATGCCAGAGTAAACAGGTGGCTTTTCAGTTTGGAATTAAGAAAACCTGTAATTAAGAAAAAGTCCCCTTGGGGGTACTTACCTCGTAAGGGGGAAGCCTCTGGATCCTAACGAGGCTCCCCAAGGGGATGGTTTTTTTTTAAATGCTTCCACAGATGGAGATGTCCTGGGTGTGGGTGTGGCAGGAAGCTCCAAAGTGTTGTGGCAGCATGGCAAAAGGCCCTGTCTCTAAAAGTTTTGAGGTGGACTCTGGGGGGGGGGGGGGGGGGGAGTGACCAAATTATTAGATTTGAAAAACAAAGCAGATCAAGACAAAGACAAATAACATTTATATCGCGCTTTTCTCCTGCCGGACTCAAAGCGCCAGAGCTGCAGCCACTAGGATGCGCTCTATAGGCAGTAGCAGTGTTAGGGAGACTTGCCTAAGGTCCCCTACTGAATAGGTGCTGGCTTACTGAACAGGCAGAGCCAAGATTCGAACCCTGGTCTCCTGTGTCAGAGGCAGAGCCCTTAACCATTACACCATCCAGCCACCAAGAGCCCCAGCCATCAAGAGCCCCAATACTGGTCATACGAGTAATTATATGAGAATATATGAGAGTAACCACTCAGTAGGCAGGTGGGGAGATTAGACCCAACCCCACTCTGGTTAAAAATGTTGCTTTCCATAGAAGCAGAAGAAAAGGGGGTAACACCCCTCCACCAAGGGTGGACACTCAGAATAAACCATGTTCCAAAACGGAGGCACCAGATGAGGATAAAATAGTTAAAAGCCATTTAAAAAGGTGGAGGTAGTGGTGGACTTACCTCCCACAAGTAGACACACCATCAGTTATTCACTGAAAAATATCTTTATTCAAATAGACTCTAGAGTGATAGCAACACGTTTCACAGGTTACATCCCGCCTCATCAGGCAGTATATGGAGCTTGTAAAGATCCAGACCAGGTATGAGCGCCTCATACCTGGAGTCTATTTGAATATATATATTATTCAGTGAATAACTGATCCTGTGTCTACTTGTAAGTCCACCACGCCCTCCCCCTTTTAAAACATTTTTAACTATTTTATTCTTATCTGGTGTCACCGTTTTTGAACAAATTATTGGATTGTTTTGATCTAAGATTGGGGAGGGGGGGGGGGGGTGGAGAATTTGATGCAGTTGCAACAAGTCCTTCAGGTATCCAGGGCCCAGATTGTGCAAGGATTTTAATGTAAATAAGCCAATCTTAACCACTTTACCCCCACCCGTACGGATTTCTCCATCCCTTTTTCCATCCTTTTACCACCAGGGACGGAGAAATCCGTACTTCCCGCGCTCCTGCCCGCTTATGCGCGCACTCCTGCTCGCATACACGCCGCCGCCCGCTCACCCGGAGATAAATGAACGGGAAAATCCATTCCCGTTCGTTGATCTAAGCCCCCGCAATGATCCGCTGCTTCTACGAGAAGCAGCGATCATTGTGAAGAAAAAAAAATTCCCAGCCTCTTTGTACTTCCTGCAAGCGTCCTTCTGGATGCTTGCAGGTCGCATAAATAAATTTTTACTGTGTCCATCTTGTGTCCAAATTGTAAAAATACACTCTAAAGCATTTTTCACATACAAATACACTACTTTTACACAAAAAAAATTAACTCATTATCTCCCACTCTTTTTTGTAATTAAAAAAATAAATAAAAAAATTTACAATAAAAAAATACATAAACAGTTACCTTAGGGATTGACCTTTTTACATATTTATGTCAGGAGGGTACAACACCGTTACTTTATAAACTATGGGCTTGTAATTAGGAATGGACGCAAAACTGAAAAAAATGCACCTTTATTTCCAAATAAAATATTGGTGCCAAACATTGTGATAGGGACATAATTTAAACGGTTTTATAACCGGGACGAATGGGCAAATACATTTCATGGGTTTTAATTACAGTACCATGCAATATTTAAAAACTATAATGGCCGAAAACTGAAAAATAATGAATTTTTTCCCACATTTTTCCTATTTTCCCATTAAAACATATTTAGAATAAAATAATTCATGGCATAATGTCCCACCTAAAGAAAGCCTAATTGGTGGCGGAAAAAACAAGATATAGTTCATTTCATTGTGATAAGTAATGATAAAGTTATAGACGAATGAATGGAAGGAGCGCTGAAAGGTGAAAATTGCTCTGGTGCTCAAGGGGTAAAACCCCTCAGTGGTGAAGTGGTTAAACAGAAGTCCCTGTTTTATCGGTAGCCAGTGAAGTGAATGAAGGGTTGGTGTAAGGTAGAAAGGGCAGTGTTGGCTAGTTAACAGCCTTGCAGCGGAATCCTGTACTAATTGCAGGTGGTGCAGATCTTTGATTGGAAGGCCTGTATAGATCACATTGCAGTAGTCCAGCCTTCATGAGATGAAGGAATGAACTAGGTTTGGAAAATAGGGTTGGAGACAGGTCTGTAGCTGTTTAGAGCATCTTGGTCTAAGGATGGTTTCTTGAGGTGGGAAGCCTACCTTCTTGTAAGGAGCAGTTGACTATTTTGTGGAATGCTGTTGTGAATAGCTCAGGGCATTTCAACATGAACGTAGTTGGGCCAGGGTCCAGATTGCAGGTAGTCTGGCAAAGGTTTAGGAGGCTATCTTTTGTCAGTATTAGAGATGGCCCGAACAGTTCGCCAGCGAGCACTATTCTGTGAAAATCAGGTATTTGTGCTCATGGCGAGCACATTGCGCTATTCGACCCGCCACCATACATACTGTAATCATTGAGCTAAACTTTGACCCCTTACATCAGTCAGCAGACACATGGCAACCAATCAGCCTGCACTCCCTCACGCAACCCCCTCCCCTGCCCCTTATAAGAAGGCTGCAGCACCCTCCATGTTCCAGTCTGTCTTCAGCTGGAATAGTGAGAGGAAGGGACAGAGCTTTCTGGAGATAGGGAAAGCGTTAGCTAGGCTTATTTATTTTGATCCTCGCTTGCTGATTGCTGTTTAATCTCCCCAAACAGCCCTACTTCATCCTTCTGCCGTCTTTTTTTTTGTGTGTGTGTGTGCATGCGACACTCCACAGCCCACAGACACCCACTATTGTGCCCAGTGCCCACTACAAGCACAATAGTGCTCCAGGGTCTCTGTTATTATCACTAAATTGTGTTTGAACTGTTGCAGTACATTTTCAGTGTCAGTCAGCCTCATAGCATCTCCCCCTCGATAAAACACTCCCCCTGCCACTCTCCAACTCTGTTAGTTTCCTCCAATAGAAAGCCAAGCTGTGACCCAGGAAGTATTCCTGGGTCATCATAGCTTGGCTTCCTATTGGAGGAAGCTAACAGAGGCAGAGAGCAGAGATACAATGACCCAGAGGCATATCATTGTGCACATGACATGCCTCTGGGTCCTATTACACTCTACCATGGCCAATTTTAAATGATTTTAATTGGTTGGTCTGTGAATAACGTACAATTTTTGTAATAAAGCTGTATTTGTATTTTTCTATACCTATGAGAGACCATGATTTCATTACATTTATCTGAGCTGTCCATCTGACACTCCATCTTGGTACACCACAATCTTCTCTGGCAGCGCATGATTTACCTCGTAGTATTTCTGGAGAACGGCCACAACGCCCAGTTTCAAGCCATTCATAATTTCCTGATGTGGAAGCTGAAATACTATACAGGAGTACCAGCGGGTCAGCAAGAATTGATGCTTGCCACAAAGCCTGTCACTGAACGGGAACTCCGGCTGGCATCATGGTAGACATCCATTCCTATCACCACTAGATTTTTCAGAGGACTTTCCACTCCCCACAGCTCTTCTTCAAGTTTGCAATTTATCTGCAGCAACATTTTCTGTGTGATGCTTTTCAGTTTTGTTGGATTAAAGATTGTACTTACATTCACAACTTGAGAAGGCACAGGTGTTTGGACACAGCAAAACGTCTTATTCTTCTTCTTTATGGCACCGTGCAAATGGTCTCTGGTTCCTGATTTTATGATTAGGAGCAGCTGCATCCTTGCCTCCTCTTCTACTAGTGGCTTGATTCTTTTGGCGTAAGACTCTGTGCGGTCATCATGGTTTTCAGGCTTTTGTGGAACTTGTTCATTCTATTCCGCCTGATTGTGCCACTGCCAGTTCAAACATACCACCACCACCCTCCCTTCTCATTCTTGTAAAAGTGGCAGTCACCATGGTGCTTTTTCGGGTAGTGTGCATTTTATTGCCTTGTTGGCCTGCTGTCAGCCTGACACTCACTGAACACACCAATGGCAACTGACAAGCCTCCACTGCGGTGTTCTGCAGTGGAGTTGGTGCCACCCAGGGGTCTAGTCCTGAAAAAAGAGGTGAGTGGACTCACCCTAAAAACGCATGGGCATGGTCATGGGTGGGGCCAAATATACATGGCCTTAGCAGTGGTATAAAAGGTCTACCAGGGGAAGTTTGAGCTCTGTTGTAGTGTATCCCCAAAAAGTAGATGTAATCTGACAGCATTTCACCAAAAATAAACATAATCTGGCAGAGGTTCCTCCAAAATACAGATAATATGGCAGTGGTTCCCCCAAAATAGACAATCTGGCAGCATCAGTTCCCCCAACATACACATAATCTGGAAGCAGTTCCCCAAAATACGCAAAACCTGGCAGTGGCTCACCCAAAATACACGTAACACCCAAAATACATGTAATTTGGCAGCAGTGGTCCCCCAACATACACAATCTGGCAGCGGTTCCCCAAAATAGACGTAATCTGGCATCAGCGGTTCCCCAAAAATACAGATCTGACAGCAGTTCCCCCAAAATGGGTACCCCCAGTATAGCTAGCCAGGTCTATAGGTGTCCCCAGTATAAGTAGCCATGTGTATAGTTGTCCCCAGAATAGGTGGCCAGGTGTAGAGATGTCACCAGAATAGGTAGCCAGGTGTACAGATGTCATCAGAATAGGTGGCCAGGTGTATAGATATTCCCAGAATAGGTGGTCAGGTATATAGATGTCCCCAGAATAGGTAGCCAGGTCTATAGGTGTCCCCAGTATAGCCAGGTGTATAGGTGTCTGCAGTATATGTAGCGAGGTGTGTAGGTGTCCCCAGTATATGTAGCCAGGTGTATAGGTGCCCCCAGTATAGCCAGGTGTATAGGTGTCCCCAGTATATGTAGCCAGGTGTATAGGTGTCCCCAGTATAGCCAGTCTATAGGCGTCCCCAAAATAGGTAGCCAGGTGTCCCCCCAGCAGAAAGGGAGCAGCGCAGTGGAGTGGAGCATTGTGCAGAGCAGTGGGGAAGGGCGGACCTCTCCCCCCCTTCCCTCACCTTGGGGCTCCCCTTCCTGGCTCTCACCTCCAGAACATTTGCGGCGGTGGCTGGCAGCGGGCATCAGCGAGCGGGACTTACCTCCTCCTCGTTCCGGCGAGTTGAAACTGTGCGTGCCGCTAGTCTGGTCTAGTGAAGACCAGAGCAGCGGCACGCACAGCATCAACTCACCGGAACAGGAGGAAGAAAGTCCCGCCCACTGACGCCCCCTGCCAGCCACCGCCGCAAATGTTTTGGAGGGGAGAGCCATGAAGGGGAGCCCCAAGGTGAGGGAAGGGGGGGGGAGACGTCCGCCCTTCTCCACTGCTCTGCACAACACTCCTCTCCACTGCACTGCTCCCCTCCATATATGCTAGGGTGGTCGACGTCCACTCTCCAAAAAAAGTAGGTGGACATTGTCCACCCGCGTTCATGCAGGACTCGACCCCTGGTGCTACCACCACCACGAATGTCAGGCAGACCTGCTGCCAGCCTGACACCTGCTGACTTAACATTTCAGGAAAAACAACATTGTAACTTTTTAATTTTTAACCTGCTGAGCGCTCGTCCAACACCGCCAGAGGCTGCCGCTCAGGCCCTGCTGGGCCGATTTGCACCAAATAAAAAGCAGCACACGCAGCCGGCACTTTGCCAGCCGCGTGTGCTGCCTGATCGCCGCTGCAGCGCGGCGATCCGCCGCGTGCAGCAGCGAAAGAGGGTCCCCCCAGCCGCCCGAGCCCAGCGTAGCCGGAACAAACAGTTCCGGCCAGCGCTAAGGGCTGGATCGGAGGCGGCTGACGTCAAGACGTCGGCTGACGACCATGACGTCACTCCGCTCGTCGCCATGGCGACGAGGGAAGCGAAACACGGAGGGCCGCTCATTGCGGCCTTCCGTGTTATCTCTTGCCGCCGGAGGCGATCGGAAGATCGCCTCCGGAGCGCCCTCTAGTGGGCTTTCATGCAGCCAACTTTCAGTTGGCTGCATGAAATAGTTTTTTTTTTATTTAAAAAAAACCCTCCCGCAGCCACCCTGGCGATTTAATCAGAACGCCAGGGTGGTTAATGTGTAAAACAAACAAAATTTTCAAATTTAACTAACTTTCACAAATTGGCTAAACAGAAAAAAAACAAGAAAAAAACATTAAAATTTACAGTGGTGCCAGTTCACGCATACCTCCACCTCTCTCACTTCTCCTTCTTGTAAGAGTGGCAGACACCATGATGGAGTTTCAGGTAGCCTGCATCTCATTGCTTGCAAGCCTCCACTGTGTGGCTCTGCACTGGAGTTGGTGGTGACACCACCACCACGAATGGCAGGCAGGCCTGCTGCCAGTCTGCTGTCCCAGTGAACACCAATAGCAAGCCTCTACTGCGTGGATCTGCAGTGGAGTTGGTGACACCCCCACCATGAATGGCAGCAGGCCTGCTGCCAGCCTGACACCTGCTGACTTAACCTTTTTTTTTTAAATATCATTGAAATTATATAAATATTACCTTGAAATTTTGTATTTTTTATAGATAAATTGGAATTTTTTATTTGTTATAAATAACTTTTCTATATATAAATAACGTTCAAAATATGTTTTAATCAATAACGTTCACAAATAGGACCAAGAAAAAAGTTAAAATTCAGCTGTACAGTGAGCCAATCTGCCTCAGTTGAGCATGCATGCAGCACCCACACACCTAAGGGCCTTGCAGACCTGTTAGCGCTCAATTTCGGTAAATGTGTCATTTTGTCTCAGTGTGAAGCGGGCATAACCCTTACATTACCACTCTGGACATTTTAAAGAACAAGTGACACCAATGCTAACCAATAAATAAAAAACACATATATATAAGTGGATAAATACTCGTTCTACTGACATAAGAGATGTATTGCAATGTCCACGTTACGATTTCTGTGAATTTTATAAAGGAAAAGCAGAGAATTCTATTCTAGACAATTTCCATCTTGGTTACCTTTGACCTCCTGACATAATTTCTTCCTTCACTCTTTTTTTTCTCCTCTTGCTAATTGTGTATTCGTTAGTTTACCCGCCCTCCTCCCAGAGTCTTCAGAAACTCCCACTGAGGTCTATACTAGGAAGTGCACTGTCTTATGTCATTACAAAGAGGGGTAAATAAAGGGAAGAGGAGGATTACATTATGGATAAAAAAGACACCCCCCCCCCCAGCATGCAACTGTTTGACAATGGCAATTAAAGGCCAGTGCTCCTGAGGTTTGTGATAACTCCAAACCATATCAGCAGAAAAAGCTTTGAAAGTTTTGAATGCAGGATTAGCATCTTTGTCATTTAATACACTCAGTCCATTTGCTGTTGAAATTTGATTTTTATGGTGACAATCCCGCTTTAACCACTTCACAACTGAGGGGTTTTACCCCTTCAGCATCCGAGCAATTTTCTCCTTTCAGCGCTCCATCCATTCATTCGCCTATAACTTTATCATTACTTATCACAATGAAATGAACTATATCTTGTTTTTTTCACCACCAATTAGGCTTTCTTTAGGTGGGACATTATGCCAAGAATTATTTTATTCTAAATGTGTTTTAATGGGAAAATAGGAAAACATTTGGAAGAAAAAACATTATTTTTCAGTTTTCCGCCATTATAGTTTTTAAATAATGCATGCTACTATAATTAAAATCCATGTAACTTATATGCCCATTAGTCCCAGTTATTACACCGTTTAATTTATGTCCTTATCACAATGTTTGGCGCCAATATTTTATTTGCAAATAAAGGTGCATTTTTTTCAGTTTTTCATCTATCCCTAATTACAAGCCCATAATTTATAAAGTAGCAGTGTTATACCCTCTTGATATAAATATTTAAAGATTTCAATCCCTAAGGTAACTATTTAAGTTTTTTTTTTTATTGTAATTTTTTTTTAATTTATTTTAATACTTCAAAAAAAATATTAATATTGGTAACAATTGGGGAGTGTGGGAGTTAATTAGTTAAAATTAATAGTAAAAATAATTTATTTGTATGTGGAAAAAAATGTTTGGGTGTAGTATTACTTTTTGGCCACAAGATGGCCACATTTTTTTTAGGCGTCCTGCAAGCGTCGGAAGGACGCTTGCAGGAAGGGAGGCTGGGAAACTGAGTTTTTTCACAATGATCTTGCTGCTTCTCGTAGAAGCATGGCGATCATTGCGGGGGCAGAGATCAACGAACGGGAATGGATTTTCCTGTTCATTGATCTCCGGGCGAGCGAGCAGCGGCGTGCACGATCGCGGGAGTGCGAGCGGGAGCGCGGACAGCGGCGGCGGGGGGTGCGTATATCTACGCTCCGGGCGGGGAAGTGAAGTCCAAAGGAGCGTAGATATACTGTACCCTGGTGGCGAAGTGGTTAAAGCATCCTCAGTCAGCGGCCCATACACTACAGGCTGATTCCCAATCAATTTCAGCATGAAATCTCTTGTAATTGACTGAGTCTGCCAAATACGCCGCCTCAACACTGTTCCCTAGTGTATAAACAGGGCTGTGCAGAAGGTCCTTAAAGTGGACCCAAACCAAACATTTTTTTAATTAAAAATATTTAGTTGCACCACTCTGACAAATACAAAGATAAATAAACACTCCTTCAAACCTATGATCATTTCAGTGCATGCTTTTCACCCTTCTCTTTTCATAGCTAGGGTTATACTGGGGGCAGCCATTAGCAATTGCTCCATTGCCGGACACCATCTACTCCACCAGTTTGCCGGAAAAATCCTGGCAATTTGGAAGGGAGGGGTTCCTCCAATAAATGTAAAATATTTTATATTTGTCATCATGCAGCTGAAAAAGGCTGCTATTTATTATTATAATTTAGAAAATAGATTTTATTTCTGAAATCTTGTATTTTTAATTTGGGTCTATTTTAAGGCTAATTTCACACCAGGACGTTGCGTTAGAGGGGGCGTTAAGGTCGCATAACATCCCCCTAACGGAACGCCTGGTGGTGCTGGATCTGGACGTCAGTGTGAGCCGCGTTGTGCAGCTCACTCTGGCGTCAGTGATGCCGTGATGCGCACTCTTGTGCGCATGCGGCATCACGTGGTCCCGCCGGCCAATCGCCGCACAGAGCGGCCGCTCCAGGAAGTAAACACTGCACGTCACAACGTGCAGTGCATATTAATTAGCCATGTGCCTGGCCGCTCTCCACTCCTCCACAAGATTACTGAGCATGTGCAAGCAGTCTAACGCGGCTCAGCCGCGTCTAAAGTACTGCATGCAGTACGTTGTCTTGTGACGCAGCGTTACAATGTAACGCAACGTGGGCACTGTGAACAGCCCCATTGATTTTTCATTGCTGTGCGGTGGGCTGCGCTACAGGCTGCTCTAACGTGCGCCTGTAACGTCCCACTGTGAAACCAGCCTAAGTGAGGGTTGCTCGAATTTAAATAAGGGGCCTTGCCTTCTCCCCCCCCCCACACACACACATTTAGGCACAGAAGTGATGGCCATCAGACCTGTTACCGGTGGCTGCACGGTACCCCCTCCTTGTTTCTGGCTTGGGGGATATTGGTTGTCATGTGGGTGCTGATGAATGCAGATGCTGGGTGCCATGTGGGTTCTGGGTGCGGGTACAGGGTGTCATGTGGGTCCCGGCTATGGGTGGGTATCGAGTGTCATGCGGGTGTTGATTGCAGGCACTTAGTGCCATGTGAGACCTGGGTACTGTTATAATTTATTAATAATAATAATAATAATAATAATAGTTTCAGTATTTGTATAGCGCCTTTCTCCTGTCTGACTCAAATCACTTGATTTAAGTAGGCCTCAGTTACTTGAACTGAGTTAGTTAAAAAGGCTTGGTGTGCAGAATTGCCCTTTAAGGAGATTTTCTCTTAGAGAGAAAAGAGACAGTTCTGATTTTCAGCAGAACTGGTACTGAACATTTCCAAGGCTTTAGTGGTGCTATCTAGTCCCAAGGTGAGACTAGCTGGCGGTGAACAATATAAACATGAGCTACTGTTCTGTAAACATGTAGCCTAGTACAGAACAAGGTGACCGTGGTATGGAACATGGGATTTTCCATGCCATGTGCAGTAAAGTCCATGGTTGTAATTACCCCACGAAGGGTCCTAGCCAATGACAGGCGACGAGGTATGGACCGTCCCTGGTCGGATGATGTCACATTTAACTCTGTAGTGGCTAGTTTTAAAAGCAGGAGATAGGCTGCAGAGTTTCACTTACTGTCTGCCTCCTGCTTCAACCTTTACTTTATTTATGTTTTGACATTTTGTATGCTGTATATACAGGATCTTCTAAAAAAAATTAGCATATTGTGATAAAGTTCATTATTTTCTGTAATGTACTGATACACATTAGACTTTCATATATTTTAGATTCATTACACACAACTGAAGTAGTTCAAAGCCTTTTATTGTTTTAATATTGATGATTTTGGCATACAGCTCATGAAAACCCAAAATTCCTATCTCAAAAAATTAGCATATCACGGAAAGGTTCTCTAAACGAGCTATTAACCTAATCATCTGAATCAACTAATTAACTCTAAACACCTGCAAAAGATACCTGAGGCTTTTAAAAACTCCCAGCCTGGTTCATTACTCAAAACCGCAATCATGGGTAAGACTGCCGATCTGACTGCTGTCCAGAAGGCCATCATTGACACCCTCAAGCAAGAGGGTAAGACACAGAAAGAAGTTTCTGAACGAATAGGCTGTTTCCAGAGTGCTGTATCAAGGCACCTAAGTGAGAAGTCTGTGGGAAGGAAAAAGTGTGGCAGAAAACGCTGCACAACGAAAAGAGGTGACCGGACTCTGAGGAAGATTGCAGAGATGGACCGATTCCAGACCTTGGGGGACCTGTGGAAGCAGTGGACTGAGTCTGGAGTAGAACCATCCAGAGCCACCGTGTACAGGCATGTACAGGAAATGGGCTACAGGTGCCGCATTCCCCAGATAAAGCCACTTTTGAACCAGAAACAGCGGCAGAAGCACCTGACCTGTACTTGACACTGGACTTCAGACATTTTGGCATTTCCCTCTCCCCAGTCTTCCTCCAGACTCTGGCACCTTGATTTCCGAATGACGTCCAAATGTTGCTTTCATCCGAAAAAGTACTTTGGACCACTGAGCAACAGTCCAGTGCTGCTTCTCTGTAGCTCAGGTCAGGCACTTCTGCCGCTGTTTCTAGTTCAAAAGTGGCTTGACCTGGGGAATGTGGAACCTGTAGCCCATTTCCTGCACACACCTGTACACGGTGGCTCAGGATGTTTCTACTCCAGACTCAGTCCACTGCTTCCGCAGGTCCCCCAAGGTCTGGAATCGGTTCTTCTCCACAATCTTCCTCAGGGTCCGGTCACCTCTTCTCGTTCTGCAGCGTTTTCTGCCACACTTTTTCCTTCCCACAGACTTCCCACTGAGGTGCCTTGATACATCACTCTGGGAACAGCCTATTCGTTCAGACATTTCTTTTTGTGTCTTACCCTTTTGCTTGAGGGTATCAATGATGGCCTTCTGGACAGTAGTCAGGTCGGCAGTCTTACCCATGATTGCAGTTTTGAGTAATGAACCAGGCTGGGAGTTTTAAAAGCCTCAGGAATCTTTTGCAGGTGTTTAGAGTTAATTAGTTGATTCAGATGATTAGATTAATAGCTCGTTTAGAGAACCTTTTCGTGATATGCTAATTTTTTGAGATAGGAATTTTGGGTTTTCATGAGCTGTATGCCAAAATAATCAATATTAAAACAATAAAAGGCTTTGAACTACTTCAGTCCTGTGTAATGAATCTAAAATATATGAAAGTCTAAAGTTTATCAGTACATTACAGAAAATAATTAACTTTATCACAATATGCTAATTTTTTGAGAAGATCCTGTAGTAGATATGCCTCCGGGCTATGTAGTATAGATGGAACGTAGGATAGACATAAGAAGATAACCTGATTACCATTCACCAGGAAGGTAATCAAGAAGCTGCAACGCAAAAGACTTAATACAGAATAATCTGCTTGGCTAAAGATGTAACGTACTGTATCTGTATATCTGTTGACTGAATAAACTCCTAAACTCTGATGACGCCTGAGGAGTTCTATCTCCAATGCTGTTGCTGTGATGAGAGTCGTTTTTGCAGCTCTTACTAATGAGTTGCTGGTGCTGGAATAAAGGTGTGTTGTTGCCAATAGCAACCAATGTATAGTTTCTTACAGGTACGTGTGCTGGATGTCATGTGGGTGCTGGGTGCAGGTACTGGTTGCGAATACTTGGTACCATGCCTGTACTGGGTGCTGGCTATGGGTGGACTTCGGGTGTCATGTAGGTTTTGAATGGCGATACTTTGGATGCGGTTACTGGTTGAGTGGGTGCTTGGTGCAGATAGTGGGTGCCATGTGGATGCTGTGTACAGGTGTATCTACAGGTGTGAGTACTGGGTGCATGTGAGTGTGAGAAGTGGGTGCCAGCTATGGGGGGAAAGAGGTGTGGGTGGGTGTTGGGAGAGTAGAGGTCAGTGTGGGTGCTGCAGGAAGGGGAAGTCATTGGGGGTGCTCAGGGAGGGAGAGGTCAGTTTAGGTGCTGGATGAGGTCACTATGGGTGCTGCTGGAGACAGGAAAGGTGCTGCTGGGGAAGGGAAAGGTCAATGTGGGTGCTGGGGGAGGGAGGGGTCAGTGTGGGAGCTGGGGAAAGCAGGATCACGACAGTGCTAATGATGGGGAGGGAGAGGTCAGTATGGGTCCTAGATGGAGGGAGAAGTCCCTTTGGGTGCAATGTTGAGGGAGAGGTCCCTGTGGGGGCAAGGTTGAGGGAGAGGTCACTGCTGTCAGTTCAGTGAGACACCATCTTACCTGTTTCCACACAGCTGTGGGGATAGTTACACTTGGTTTCCTGTATGGCACCTCTTAACTCCAAAGTGTCCCAGATGGGGAGGAGCTGCCTGCGGGTGTGTACGGAGCTTCCTGTGTAAGAGGGTGGGGCTTATCATGAGGCAGAGCTTCATTTTTTGCAGCCAAAGAGGTCTTTTTTATAGGGATTTAAAAAAGGGGGGGTGCTTGGTCACCCAGAGCCCCCCCACATGTCTGAGTATAAATGTACATGTCTGCATAAGTGCATTTTTACATTTCCTGTCCTGTGTCGCAGTGCCTATCCATCTTCCAAATCTGCCACTCTTCTATTAGCCCTACAGCTATAGGCCGGTAGCATCATGTATGGAGCTGATGGAAGAGCAGCGGATTCGGAAGATCGACGGGCACCGGGACACAGGACAGGTAATGTTTACATATGAATTATGCACTGTCACTTTAAATATAAAGGTGATGTACAATTGGTATATGAGGGATGACAATTGGCCCAAAATTGGTCGCATTGTCGACCGGCATGCTATTTTCATCCGATTCATTTATAATAATCAATTTGGATGGATTGGTCACCAAGTCACCTGATGTATGGCCCCCTTTATTGTTAGAATTCAGCAATGTATGGTTTGGAACCCAAACACATGCATTCAGCAGTCAGCACCATTTCAGCACAGAAAAGCAGGACGGGTGCATTTCATTTAACTCTGATACTTCATGATATGTTCTCCTGTCACGCTGTTTCATGTTGAAATGCTGCTGAATACATGTGTTCAGGTTCTGAACCACGCATTATCAAATTCCAGCACCAACATTAGTGGTAGGTACTCTGACAGCGCAGACATGCATCAGCGCAGACATGCAGATTCAGGAAGCTGTTCTAAGGAGGGAACTGAGTCAAGGAAAAGTATCTTAAAGAGGAACTTTACTGAATGTAACCTAAAGGACAAACGAGGTGACAGGGATATGTATAGTGCAAATTTTTAGTTAAAATTACTTTTATTCAACCAGCAAGTAATTTTATGACGGGAAATGACATAGGTGTCTCCTAAAAGATAATAAGACTATGTACAAGTCAGAGGCATTATTGTGGGAAAAAAAAATCTCAGCTTTTATTTCCATTTGAGCAAAAAGTGTCCAGTCCAAAATTATTCACACCCTTCTCAATAATCATGTCCAATCAATGTCCACTGGTGCCCAAGACCAAGTTTCTCTGCAGACTGCCCGATGTTGTTGTTGAGATTCCTCATGCATTGCTCTTTTTTTCATGGTGGGCGTTGGTCTGCACACAAGGACAAACAGAATAGTCAACCAACATCAAATTAATAATACAGTCTCTGCATGAAGGTGAATGGCCTTTTGAGCTACTTCCCCAAGTTAGTAAACATCTCCCAAAACACATAACTTTTACAAGTCCAAAATGGTGAGCGAGTTCGTGGTTGGGGTGTACTGATCCAGATTCAGAAAAATGCTATGCGACTTCACTTATAGTGTATTCAGAATCGCGCCCGGTTATTATATATGATATTAAGTCCATTGGTATACTAACCGGAGAATCTGTAATCTTACACCTGAGGCTGAACTTCCCACAGGTGATTAGGGAGAAGGGGAAATGGCAACAGGTTTATGTTTCCCTCTTTCTGCAGCGAAACCATGATGTATTGTGTTCTCCAGGTCAGTTCAGGAGGGTAAATGAAAGATGTTGAGAGGATGCTTCCATTTGTGTTTTGGATGGAGAGAAGATTGGCAGGTACACGGCACCAGTGTACTATTTAGGACATAAAAGGGTTTGCTTTTTTGTCCTAGATACTACTAACGTAACATTAACCCTAGACCAAGGATGCTCTGTGACAGTATCTGTGGCTAGAGGCTCTTGGTGTACCCTTAGCAGTGTTTCCGAAATCCAAACTACTAAATGGAACTATAGCATTCCTTCTGTTGCACGGTGGGTCATTGATTTCAAGTATAATAACCCTGTCGGTGTCTAGATGATGAATTTGGGAATGGGAAAAGAATTACAGGATTGGTTGGAAAAATTGGACAGAGATGAGCATGTTCTGAGGGAATTGCAAGAAGAAGGTGCCAATGCAACTATAATGGGGCACCATGATCAAAATGAACTTAAGAAGGTTAAACGTATGTTGGAAACGGATTCAGAAGGCTACTGGTGGGAATATATCTTTGGTTATTCTAACAAGGCTAGTACAATACTGAACTATTTGATGCACCCAGTTGTAGTATTACTAATTGTTACCATAACTCTATCAGTAGGACAGATAGGCATGTGTGTTTTTATGAGGTACTTATATAGAAAGATGCAGCTCCCTCCTAGGATGATGGGAACGCCACCAGGCAGTGCAGTCGGTTCTTTCCAGGCAGAGACTCTACTGTCTGGGGTAGAACAGGAACTAAAGCAGATCTGTAAGAATTGTCATCGAGAAGAGCACGGTATAGAGAACTGCTTTATTCCTTACCGAAAAACACAGATGCATATATGATGAGTCTAAATATGAAGGGATATAGGAAAGTGACAGGTGAATAAAATAGGTATATAAAGGGTAAAGCATAGCTAATATGCCGGTGACACACTTTTACAAGTGAGTTGCACTAGTTTAGTTGAATGAAATGGGAGAAATTGTACCAACCAGTATAATGACATGATAGAAGCTTTCCAGAGGCGCCAATAGAATAAAGGTCACTTAAACGAGCTTAAAACCGATGGGGCAGTGGTGAGCCTATCCCATCCATGCAGACAAAGCAAACAAAGGAAGGACTGTGGCATCAACAGTCAAACAACAATTTATTTATACTCCACAGTAAAAATAGGCAACGCGTTTCACGGGCTCAATCCCGCTTCATCAGGCCAATCAAAAAGGAGCATACAGCTGAAAACAAAGTGTCAGAGGACATAGTGTAAGGCAGGTTTTGTGAGTATCACTCATGTTCACAAACAATTCAATGTCAAAACATAACTATATGAACATCAAAACATATTCAGAGGTACTTATTATGCAACACTCTTAAATCATGCAATTCTATGCAAAGTGATTTTATGCAGAACATTTTCATGTAGAAATGGCTGCCTGCGCAGGCAGGCAGCCTTTTGATCTTCTAGGTCACATCATCACTCCACAACCATTGACTTTCTAGACTTGACCATCTTCATCGAGTCTAATACCATTAAAACCAAAACCTTTTTTAAAACAGTCGATTCCAATAACTACATCCACTTTAACAGTTATCATCACCGGCCGTGGACACTCAATACCCCATATTGTCAGTTTAAACGTATTTACCGCAACTGTACTGAAAATATTGACTATGAGGAACAATCTAAATTACTGACCAAAAAATTCACAGCTCGTAAATATCCTAGAAAACTGATTAGAGACGCCAGTCGGAGAGCAAAATCTATGAACCTAGCTCCACCGTCCTCCTCTCCGACCACATCAGACCCACCACCACGGTTTATCGCAAGATACAACAAAGAACATCAAAACATTAAAAAGATTCTTCATAATAGATGGGAAATCCTTCTACAAGACCCCTATCTTAAAACCATTTTACCATCCAAACCAGCAATCACTTATAGGAGAGCTCCCAATCTCCGGAATCTCCTAGCCCCCTGTCGTCTCCATATACCACCTCCAGCTCCCACTCATTATCATGTCCCCGATCGAACCAGGCTCTCACCCTTGTAGAAGCCCCAGATGTTCTGCCTGCCAGTTTGTTACCAATACCCCAGTGTTTCATTCATTCCACAGTCACAGGCATTCAATATTCCATCAAACAGAACAACACTTGCCTATCAAAATATATAATTTACGTCATAACCTGTGCCTGTCGTCTCCAGTATGTGGGCAGGACAACACAAATGGCACGTAACAGGTAGTGATGGGTGAACAGTGTTCGCCACTGTTCGGGTTCGCCCGGATTTTGGCCTGTTCGGGTTCGGTTCGGCACCCCCCGAACACCTCACGGTGTTCGGGAGGGTGCTCGGGCACGCTGCCTTCTGTGTTCGGCCGAACACAGCCGTGTCCGGCCGAACAAAGCCCCCTATAGAGTCCCAGCACAAAGGGAGAGCATGCCCCGAGCTTGGGGGGGGGGGTCGGAAATGCCCCCCACCCCTCCCCGCTAAGCTCTCCCTTCTGCTGGACCCTATAAAATTAAATAGAAGTCCCCCAAAGTACCTGTAGCAGGCTGGCAGGAAGAGGACAGGAAGCGGGCAGCCGGCGATCACAGGCGCTAGTACTATCTGGTACTTCCGCCCTCTCTCTGATGCACTTCCTGTTTACATTTGTAAGTCGCATCAAGAGAGAACAGAAGTACCGCGATGACTCGTACGAGGGTACGTGTCATCATGTCCCTTTGGGACCCTATAGGGGCCCCAAAGGGACATGTTCGGGTTGGGTTTGGAATTCGGCCCGAACATGCCGAATATCGGGGGCATGTTCGGCCGAACCCCCCTGAACCCGAACATCTGGATGTTCGCCCATCACTAGTAACAGGATAGGACAGCACAAGAGAAACATCTTAAATAAATTTCCCTTCCACAGTGTCTCCAGGCATTTTCATTCACACCACCACAGTAACCCAGACTCCTTCTCCATAACCTTGATTGACTCTATTGGTGAGACTTCACCCAACGCCCATGAAAATCTCAAAAAAAGAGAAATGTATTGGATCCAAGTACTCAAAACCCTTATTCCAGAAGGACTGAATTAAGTACTGGAAAAGGTTTACTGAATGTTGGATCCACATATAGCCGCTATAGTTTTTAAATGTCGCTCTCTTTTCGTTATTATTATTATTATTATTACTATTATTAATTTTTAAATTTATATATATATATATATATATATATATATATATATATATATATTATTATTATTATTATTTACACATTTTTATAAACTTTTTATTACCACGTTATCTCCCTCACTTTGCAAAATGTTTGTTTACCTCATTATTACTGATGTCCAAAAACTAAATTGGGTGCTGGCTTGCTGTGCCGGGATTTGAACCCAGGTCGCCTGTGTCGGAGGCAGAGCCCATGACCATTACACTATCTAGCCGCTATAGGCAGCAGCCATCACGCCAGTGTGTAAGTTTTCACACTTAGTACTTTTCCATCTCTACTCCGCCCCACGGCAATGACATCATACGTTGCACATGGCAGTTGCTGATTGGTGGAAAAGCTTACCCTCTCCCTTCTTAAGACACTGGAGCATTCTATGTGATTACAGAGGCGCTCAGTGTGGTTTTGATGCTGTTAAGGTAAGCCAGTGTTCAGGCAACGCTGGTCTGTTGTTTGATTGTCTTATTGTTCTATTGTTTTATTGTTTAACAGAGATCATTATCACTACCATTTCTAGTACTATTATACTTTGATTGACCTCGTCCTCACCCTGGTAATAATACATAGGTTTGCCCTATATTCTATAGATAATAATATGTATATATATATTTTTTACTTTATATCTTTGTTCTGTATTTTTACTCCATATTTTGACTCTATATATTTTTACTCTTTGTCCTTTTAGCTGCAAATACGTTTTTACCTCTCTTGGTGACACGTTTGCCCTCCCCCGTCTTTCTTTAAATTTAGACCCAATACTGAATCAACAGGTAGCTCCCATTTATTATTATATACCACTTGATCCCATTAAGGAACATATTAATTTATATGCATTTATTTCACCTGATCAAATGTACCTCTATTTATAACTGTTGCATGAAAAGCAAAAGGAATACAGTGGCCAGTAGAGCTAATAGGCTAAATCCGGAGTTTTCTTGTAACGATTGTGAAATTCTCTCCGTGATCAGCGCACAAGATGTGCGCTGACACTGCGGAAATCCTCCACAAGCGTATAATTTGCGGGAACCCAGCAGAAGTTTTAATGCACCTGTAGAGGGAAATTCATGTCGGCAGGTGGAGCTGTGGAGTGCAGAGGAACAGCTCCTCTGCCCTACCACACACGCCAGACAGGAATTGTACGAAGGGAAGAAACGCAATCGCAAGAGAGGCGATTGAGAATGAGCACAGAGACAGATTGTATGTGTGTGCACCAAACTAGTCGCCAACCCGCGACGGTGCACACACCACAGCAGATATGAAGTAGGAACGCGATCGCGAGAGGTGCGATCGCCAGACGTGACACAAGGCTACAGCAAGGCAGAGCACGAGAGTAGCAAAGGCCCAGCAAATCATACAATGAGGAGATAAGGAAAATAACAAACGCTAACTGAACGCGAACACCGCACTCATTCGCAACAGTGCACGCGTTCCTGCGCGGTCTCCACGTGTTTAGCACAATAGAGACAAGCACGCCTAACTAACCACCGACAAACAAACATGAAACAGAGGACGCGAGCGCTTGCTTAACGGTTACCTCACCGAGCCTCCAGCAAGCGTTCGTAGCGGACAAGACAGAAACACGAAAGCAAGAACAAGCGAGAGACAGGATCCACAGCACTAGCAAAAAGAGGCCAGTGCGATCCAGGGAGACAGAGAGATGGAGATCAGACGGATCCACAGCACTAGCGCTAGGCAAGTGCGATCCAGGCAAAACAGATAGAGGAGATAAATTATAAATATAGCACTATCTGGCGCTGGATTTCAGCTCCTAAGTGTTAAGCTGCGTAACCCGTGGAGGGAATCCCTAAACCCTCAGTTTATAGAACTCAAAATATGTATCACAATGGCACGCGCTGAAAATTCAAATAGCAGTTTAATTGTATAAAATTCAAATTGTATCACTGTCCATACACCATCAACATTCACACATACTTCAGAGAGGCCTCTCTGTCCCACCTACCTGACTACTAACACTAGTAATATAAAAGCGTTAAACTGACACTAGCAATCTAAAAGATCTAAAAATCTATTCAGGGGATTTGTATTTAGTCTCTTATCATACTACTCATTTCTTTTTGGATAAATATGATTATCTTCAAGTGTTGAAAGTCTCTCCAGTTCAAGATACAGTTTCCTGAGTATATATCTTTCTTTCAGACAGGCAGTGTTTGTTACACTCACGTGTTCCCTGATATTGGTATGACACTCTCTTTGGATTTTATTGGGATCCTTGCTGGTTACCGTTCCTATGTAGGTCTCATCTGGCTCAGCGTCCCCGGATAATGCTCCTATGCCCGCCG
The DNA here is from genome assembly GCF_040937935.1 of Hyperolius riggenbachi. Classification (NCBI taxonomy): domain Eukaryota; kingdom Metazoa; phylum Chordata; class Amphibia; order Anura; family Hyperoliidae; genus Hyperolius; species Hyperolius riggenbachi. Next base: position 133,135,993 of record NC_090657.1, read on the forward strand.
CTCGCCGGACTGATACCTTTGTGCTGCATACGTCACTTCCGTGTCCACTTCGGAAGTGCGCCCGCTGTACTTTCAGTCTGTTGGCTCTTCGCGTGCACTGCTTCTCGGTGACGTCACCTCTTTAGGTTAGTGGAACTTCGCTGGCGGCTGATGCGCGCTAACAGTCCGCTTCTTCCAAAAACCTATGCAGATTTTCTGTGGGCAGTTTATATGCGTGTTTTTTGTAACCTCTACGCGTTTCTGCCGATAACTCGTCGGCCTTCTTCAGGAGGGTTTTAGATTATGGGGCACTTTGAGCTGATCGTTTTTATAGTCCCTTTGACCTTAGAAATTATCCACCCCTAATTTACATGGGGTGTGGTGTTCAATCACCTGATGTCGGTCTCCATTTTCTTGGAGTCCAGATATACTTTCAAAAAGTGATCTTTCATCTAATGCATCTCCCCATTCCCAATTTTTTTACATTCATTACAGTTTCAAAACATCCCACATTATCTCTCTCCCCAATCATCTATTTATTCATATAAAATAAATAAAATCATAAATTATCTTAAAAGAATGCAAATAACTCCATTTCACTATTAAGACCTCTTGGGATAATTGTATCCAACTGGTAGATCCATTTTGACTCATTTCTAGACATCTTCTGGATATAATCACCACCTCTCCTACTCCGATTTATTACCTCCAATCCAAAAAAGATAGTTCCCCTTAAACTTCCCCCATGTTTTTCTTTATAGTGTTTTGACAATGGGTGTGTTATACTTTGTTTCCCAATCTTATTAAAATGTTCTGCTATCCTACTATGCAAAGCCCTCTTTGTCCTCCCTATATACCTCTTCTGACAAGGGCATTGAATGCAGTAGATTACCCCACATGTATTGCAGGTTATCTGATCCTTAATCCTGTATTTAACTAAATCTGGCGCTTCCACCTCTATTATTCTGCCTGGATTGCTGGTTTTTCTACAGTTCAGACAAAAGCCACATCTCAGGTAGAGGGTGCGGACCTGGTCCTATGGCGCCGTTTCATCGACGATGTGTTGATGATATGGCGGGGAAACCAGACGTCCCTGGATAGATATATTAATCTGATCAATAGTTATGATTGGAAAATCAGATTCACTACCGAAACCAGTAGAGACAGGATTCATTTCCTGGATCTGGAAATATTTGTGGACAATGACTGTCTGAGTACAAGGACTTTTCAAAAGGCTGTTGACGTCAACAGCTACATTTTATATACAAGTTCCCACCTGCCTAGATGGCTAAATGAGGTTCCCAGGGGACAGTTCTCCAGACTGCGCCGTAATTGTACGGATGTAAAGGATTATGACTTGGAAGCATGCAGGCTGGAGAAGTGCCTCCTGGAGAAGGGATATCCGTTGGAAAAAGTGGAACAATCTAGAGAGACGGTCCGACAAAGGAAACGTGAAGAATTGCTAACTACGAGTAGGAAAAAAGACTGGGATGGAAATGATTTCAGTTTGACATTACAATATAGTGTACAATCAAAGAAAGTAAGGAATATTGTTAATAAACATTGGAATGTCCTAAAACAGGATAAAACCCTGGGAGAACTGATACCAGAGAGACCACAAGTTGTCTTTAAAAGGGCTCCAAACATTGGACTATCGATAGCCACTGCGGCAAATGAATATAGGGGGGAAGTAGCTAAGAATGGGGGGGGGGAGGGGTAGGGTGGGTTTTATGAGATGTGGCTTTTGTCTGAACTGTAGAAAAACCAGCAATCCAGGCAGAATAATAGAGGTGGAAGCGCCAGATTTAGTTAAATACAGGATTAAGGATCAGATAACCTGCAATACATGTGGGGTAATCTACTGCATTCAATGCCCTTGTCAGAAGAGGTATATAGGGAGGACAAAGAGGGCTTTGCATAGTAGGATAGCAGAACATTTTAATAAGATTGGGAAACAAAGTATAACACACCCATTGTCAAAACACTATAAAGAAAAACATGGGGGAAGTTTAAGGGGAACTATCTTTTTTGGATTGGAGGTAATAAATCGGAGTAGGAGAGGTGGTGATTATATCCAGAAGATGTCTAGAAATGAGTCAAAATGGATCTACCAGTTGGATACAATTATCCCAAGAGGTCTTAATAGTGAAATGGAGTTATTTGCATTCTTTTAAGATAATTTATGATTTTATTTATTTTATATGAATAAATAGATGATTGGGGAGAGAGATAATGTGGGATGTTTTGAAACTGTAATGAATGTAAAAAAATTGGGAATGGGGAGATGCATTAGATGAAAGATCACTTTTTGAAAGTATATCTGGACTCCAAGAAAATGGAGACCGACATCAGGTGATTGAACACCACACCCCATGTAAATTAGGGGTGGATAATTTCTAAGGTCAAAGGGACTATAAAAACGATCAGCTCAAAGTGCCCCATAATCTAAAACCCTCCTGAAGAAGGCCGACGAGTTATCGGCAGAAACGCGTAGAGGTTACAAAAAACACGCATATAAACTGCCCACAGAAAATCTGCATAGGTTTTTGGAAGAAGCGGACTGTTAGCGCGCATCAGCCGCCAGCGAAGTTCCACTAACCTAAAGAGGTGACGTCACCGAGAAGCAGTGCACGCGAAGAGCCAACAGACTGAAAGTACAGCGGGCGCACTTCCGAAGTGGACACGGAAGTGACGTATGCAGCACAAAGGTATCAGTCCGGCGAGCGGCGGGCATAGGAGCATTATCCGGGGACGCTGAGCCAGATGAGACCTACATAGGAACGGTAACCAGCAAGGATCCCAATAAAATCCAAAGAGAGTGTCATACCAATATCAGGGAACACGTGAGTGTAACAAACACTGCCTGTCTGAAAGAAAGATATATACTCAGGAAACTGTATCTTGAACTGGAGAGACTTTCAACACTTGAAGATAATCATATTTATCCAAAAAGAAATGAGTAGTATGATAAGAGACTAAATACAAATCCCCTGAATAGATTTTTAGATCTTTTAGATTGCTAGTGTCAGTTTAACGCTTTTATATTACTAGTGTTAGTAGTCAGGTAGGTGGGACAGAGAGGCCTCTCTGAAGTATGTGTGAATGTTGATGGTGTATGGACAGTGATACAATTTGAATTTTATACAATTAAACTGCTATTTGAATTTTCAGCGCGTGCCATTGTGATACATATTTTGAGTTCTATAAACTGAGGGTTTAGGGATTCCCTCCACGGGTTACACAGCTTAACACTTAGGAGCTGAAATCCAGCGCCAGATAGTGCTATATTTATAATTTATATAATTTGACAAATCCCTTGCACTATGGCAGCAGGAAATGATCTATGGGAATTCAGGAAATGCAGAGGAGAAAGGATTAGAAGTTTTTTCAATGATAATGAACTGGGTAGGGGGGAAGGAAAAGGGGAAGCAATGAATGGTTTAAAGGATATGGAAAAATTGCTTACAAAGGAAACTAAAAACATTTGGGAGGTTGCATCATTGGAGAAGTATCTGGAGTGGGAGATAGCCCCGGTGGGTCTGGCAGTAAATAAAGTATTGTCTGAGGATTTGGCAGATGAGGAAACTCTGGCCAAATGGGAATACATGTTTCATGTATTTTCAATGGAAACAGTACAATTTGTTATGGATGCACGGAAGGCCCAAACAAATAATTTGGGGGTGGAAATTAGAGGGTTGCAGAAAAAATTAAACCCATATAAATCCACTAGGGAATACCAGAGTATGGAGGTAAGTATAAAAAACAGATTAGAGATATTGGAAAAAGAAATAATTAACAAAAAATTAAAAAAGTTTGTAAGGGACTCGATCCCGATAAATGAGATGGAGGATTTAAGGATAATGGTGGAGGAGAGTTTAGGAGAAACTAACTCCCAAGGAACCACCACCTTAGGTTCTATGTTAGGGACACTTGAGACTATTGATGAGATTGGGGAAGATACAGTTAATGGGGAGCATCAAAGAAGATGCTCAACATTACAAGATTTAGAAATAAATAGTGAAGTGAGTGAGGAGGAGGTATCAAGTGAAGGTGAGTATGAGGAGGATTTATGTGTATTAGAACAATCGCCACAAAAGAATAATCAGATAGATAAAAGAAGAAGTAATGGAAAAATATATGATAAAAAAATAATAGAGACTAGAGGTGGATCGACTAAAAAGAACATAGCGGATTCCAGTCATAGAAGCCACACAGAATTCAATATACCAACAGCCAATAGATACACACCCCTAAGAAGAAATTCCCCTGGAGAACCACTAGGGGAGAGATATAGGAATAGGACCCCAAGAGGACAATCCTTGAAAGGACAAGACACATTCAGAAGGAGTAGGAGTAGTGAACCCAAATATAACACCAATAAAACTCCATGTAATGTTGTTAGGAACAGAAATATGAGTAAAGGTAGGAACAGGAATAATATAATAGTGGAAGAGCCTCGCAATTCAATAAGCCATTATTTTTTAAGGACCCCCCGACCATTAAACGCAAAAGGGGATGCAGGGGGGGTAGGAAGAGGTGTAAAGAGGTAAGGGGGGAAACAGAACAGGAACAGGGTTCAAACAATGAGGGAGGGGTGTTTAATCTGAGTAAACGCAAACTCAATAGGGGAGAAATCAATTTACTTGCAAAAGGATTGAAGTTTGCACCGAATTATAAAATCAATAAATTCGAATCTTATATAAATATAAAGAAGTTTATGAGGAAATTATGTTTAAAAAAATATTTTATGAAAAATCCGATTCTAAGGGAGAATGAGAAATCAACATATATACATAGTACCCTAAAGAATCCTTCAACCTTTTTCCCTCAAGCTGAGTATAGCGAGGCAATGATGGCTTTTGAAAATCTAGTAGATAAAGACATTAGAAATATGAAAATCAACAACTATGGAAATGATAATTTAACTAATGGAGAGAGGAAGGCAATGAAGGAGTTACGAAAGGACCCTGAAATAATTATCCGACCCGCTGATAAGGGTGGGGGAATTGTGATACAGGATACAGAGGCATATGGCAAAGAGGCACATAGATTGTTAGGGGACCCAGAGACATATCGCGTCTTGGGTTGTGATCCGACAGTCGAGTTTGCACACCAATTGAAATCCTTATTAGATGAAGGACTTACATCTGGGATCCTAAATCACAAAGAATATGACTTTCTAATGGTACAACATCCGAGAAGGCCATTGTTTTATCATCTGCCAAAAGTGCACAAGGACCTGGTAGACCCACCGGGGAGACCCATAGTATCGGGGGTGGGATCTCTTACTGCAAACCTATCCAGATATGTGGATACATTTCTACAAAAATATGTAAAGGAAACTAAGGCCTATATTAAGGATACTAAGGAGGTGTTGACTACTCTGGGCGGTTTGCAGTGGGAGAAGGAGTGGATATTGTGTACTCTGGACGTGTCCTCTCTGTATACTATTATTGAACACAAAAGAGGATTGGAAGCAGTAAAGTTCTATTTGGAACAGGATGACACAATGACTGATGCTCAGAGGGACTTTATTCTGAGATCTATTAAATTTATTTTGGAACACAATTATTTTGAGTATGGGGGTTGCTGGTACCTGCAGGTCGGTGGAACGGCGATGGGGACCAGGTTCGCACCCTCATATGCAAATTTATTCATGTCATATTGGGAGGAGACATCTGTGTATGGGAATGAGGTAGAGGGTGCGGACCTGGTCCTATGGCGCCGTTTCATCGACGATGTGTTGATGATATGGCGGGGAAACCAGACGTCCCTGGATAGATATATTAATCTGATCAATAGTAATGATTGGAAAATCAGATTCACTACCGAAACCAGTAGAGACAGGATTCATTTCCTGGATCTGGAAATATTTGTGGACAATGACTGTCTGAGTACAAGGACTTTTCAAAAGGCTGTTGACGTCAACAGCTACATTTTATATACAAGTTGCCACCTGCCTAGATGGCTAAATGAGGTTCCCAGGGGACAGTTCTCCAGACTGCGCCGTAATTGTACGGATGTAAAGGATTATGACTTGGAAGCATGCAGGCTGGAGAAGTGCCTCCTGGAGAAGGGATATCCGTTGGAAAAAGTGGAACAATCTAGAGAGACGGTCCGACAAAGGAAACGTGAAGAATTGCTAACTACGAGTAGGAAAAAAGACTGGGATGGAAATGATTTCAGTTTGACATTACAATATAGTGTACAATCAAAGAAAGTAAGGAATATTGTTAATAAACATTGGAATGTCCTAAAACAGGATAAAACCCTGGGAGAACTGATACCAGAGAGACCACAAGTTGTCTTTAAAAGGGCTCCAAACATTGGACTATCGATAGCCACTGCGGCAAATGAATATAGGGGGGAAGTAGCTAAGAATGGGGGGGGGAGGGGTAGGGTGGGTTTTATGAGATGTGGCTTTTGTCTGAACTGTAGAAAAACCAGCAATCCAGGCAGAATAATAGAGGTGGAAGCGCCAGATTTAGTTAAATACAGGATTAAGGATCAGATAACCTGCAATACATGTGGGGTAATCTACTGCATTCAATGCCCTTGTCAGAAGAGGTATATAGGGAGGACAAAGAGGGCTTTGCATAGTAGGATAGCAGAACATTTTAATAAGATTGGGAAACAAAGTATAACACACCCATTGTCAAAACACTATAAAGAAAAACATGGGGGAAGTTTAAGGGGAACTATCTTTTTTGGATTGGAGGTAATAAATCGGAGTAGGAGAGGTGGTGATTATATCCAGAAGATGTCTAGAAATGAGTCAAAATGGATCTACCAGTTGGATACAATTATCCCAAGAGGTCTTAATAGTGAAATGGAGTTATTTGCATTCTTTTAAGATAATTTATGATTTTATTTATTTTATATGAATAAATAGATGATTGGGGAGAGAGATAATGTGGGATGTTTTGAAACTGTAATGAATGTAAAAAAATTGGGAATGGGGAGATGCATTAGATGAAAGATCACTTTTTGAAAGTATATCTGGACTCCAAGAAAATGGAGACCGACATCAGGTGATTGAACACCACACCCCATGTAAATTAGGGGTGGATAATTTCTAAGGTCAAAGGGACTATAAAAACGATCAGCTCAAAGTGCCCCATAATCTAAAACCCTCCTGAAGAAGGCCGACGAGTTATCGGCAGAAACGCGTAGAGGTTACAAAAAACACGCATATAAACTGCCCACAGAAAATCTGCATAGGTTTTTGGAAGAAGCGGACTGTTAGCGCGCATCAGCCGCCAGCGAAGTTCCACTAACCTAAAGAGGTGACGTCACCGAGAAGCAGTGCACGCGAAGAGCCAACAGACTGAAAGTACAGCGGGCGCACTTCCGAAGTGGACACGGAAGTGACGTATGCAGCACAAAGGTATCAGTCCGGCGAGCGGCGGGCATAGGAGCATTATCCGGGGACGCTGAGCCAGATGAGACCTACATAGGAACGGTAACCAGCAAGGATCCCAATAAAATCCAAAGAGAGTGTCATACCAATATCAGGGAACACGTGAGTGTAACAAACACTGCCTGTCTGAAAGAAAGATATATACTCAGGAAACTGTATCTTGAACTGGAGAGACTTTCAACACTTGAAGATAATCATATTTATCCAAAAAGAAATGAGTAGTATGATAAGAGACTAAATACAAATCCCCTGAATAGATTTTTAGATCTTTTAGATTGCTAGTGTCAGTTTAACGCTTTTATATTACTAGTGTTAGTAGTCAGGTAGGTGGGACAGAGAGGCCTCTCTGAAGTATGTGTGAATGTTGATGGTGTATGGACAGTGATACAATTTGAATTTTATACAATTAAACTGCTATTTGAATTTTCAGCGCGTGCCATTGTGATACATAGATAGAGGAGATAGCTGGTAGCAACCGCTGCACCAGCTATACTCCAAGAACAAAGATCAGAATGACTTCCTGTTGACCACCGCAGGGACAGGACAATCGCAACAGACAAACAAAACAGATATACAATCCTAACTGCACTAGGGAAAGCTGCCTAAGTGCAGTCCCAGGAATTACTCTTAAGCTAATCCTTCAAACAATGAGCAAGGCTGACACTCTCCAGAGTGTTTCACAGGACGACTCCTTATGACCAGCAACTTACTGTGGGAAACACAGCTCTTTAGCAAGCCCACAGGGGATGTGGCTAGGCAATCTGCATGACAAACATATGCAAATTCCTCAGCAGCAAGCTGCACAACTGACAAAAGGTCTCTCTTCCAGAAACCTGCAGAATGCAGACCTGAACGGTGATCAAAAGGCTGCCTGCCTGCGCAGGCAGCCACGTGGATCCTCACATTTCTACATGAAAATGTTCTGCATAAAATCACTTTGCATAGAATTGCATGATTTAAGAGTGTTGCATAATAAGTACCTCTGAATATGTTTTGATGTTCATATAGTTATGTTTTGACATTGAATTGTTTGTGAACATGAGTGATACTCACAAAACCTGCCTTACACTATGTCCTCTGACACTTTGTTTTCAGCTGTATGCTCCTTTTTGATTGGCCTGATGAAGTGGGATTGAGCCCGTGAAACGCGTTGCCTATTTTTACTGTGGAGTATAAATAAATTGTTGTTTGACTGTTGATGCCACAGTCCTTCCTTTGTTTGCTTTGTCTGCATGGATGGGATAGGCCCACCACTGTCCCATCGGTTTTAAGCTCGTTTAAGTGACTTTTATTCTATTGGCGCCTCTGGAAAGCTTCTACATATTGCTAAGTCCACCCTTGGTGGAGGGTTGTACCCATCTTCTTCCCATCTACAGAGAGAGACTTTTAATCCTGAGTGGGGTCAGGTTAAATTCCCCACCTGCCTTCACAGTGGTTGCCTAATGGTAACCCTGGTTTGTGAGTATTAAATTGTTATATTACTCATTATTAATTATCATCTTTACAATATCACACTATTGGGCTCTTGGTGTCCCCCCTCCCTTTATAATGACATGATGTTCATAATTGTTGGATTGTAATTTTGTACTGTATAGTAATTTTTCTTGATTGTAATGTACATAATAGTGAATGTATAATTCGATGGCTCCTCTAGGTCCAGGCTATCATAATGGTTATAATACATTGGTGGGGTCAGTGAGAATGAATTTGAATGAAAGGTGTGTAAAAGGACTACCTTAAGCAAAGGTAAAATTCTTGCCCCTAGGAGCGGAAGAGAACCCAGTTATTGCATACTCCCAGACAAGGATGAAGGACTGTGTGCCTTTCAGGCACAAAGCGGCATTTGTTGGCTATGATTTCTATCCAGAATATTGGCATAGGTGACACATGGTGAAACCATCTCAAAATGAAGGCTAAGAGATAAAAACCAGCTTGCTGTGTTACAGAAACTAGATCAAAGAGACATTCAGATCACTGCTATTATCTGACCCTTGGGAACAGAGCTCAGTCAACAGAGAGGGGTTGCCCAGAAACTGATGTTAGAATGGGACCCCTGATACTAAGCCATAAAAACCAAGGGCAATGGATCTTGTTAGCAGATGGACAATACTCCAACAGTTTCTGTATGCCTGAGACAATAAAGGGATGGTCACCTTTCAGACATCAAACACCTGCGTGAGTGACCCCGGGTGGGGGGGTCTTGCAACCAACATCACAGGACTTCATGAGTGAGGTTATAACGCCATCTAGAGGTCTAAAGGAGACATAACTGGCAAGGACAGGGGGCGGAATGATACCTGACCTGGAGGTGGTCATGTGAGTGTGTGTATGTGATGAATGAATTTCTTGGCTATTTAAGACAAAGGGACTCCATGAGAGAGATCTTCCATAACATCCCAGAAGAAAGCTTCCATAAGGCTCTAAAGATTCCACCAGCAGGAGCATAGAGAGACATCAGACTCCACTAAGCCTCCATTTTGATGTAAGAAGTAACCATCTTGCTTAAGATATAGTACCTGCATTTATACGCAATTGGTCAGAGTAGATAGGACTAGAGGAGCGAACCTTAACTTGTAACTTTGATTCTACTTTGTTATACTTTTTTTAATTTGGAAAAACATTAAATAGCGTCACTGCAACAAAAGACTGTTATTTACAAAAGTAGAACTAGGAAGCCAAGTAGCAGATATATCAGTGCCGTTTACTTTGATTATGTTCCCTGGTCCATTGGCTGAAAAATACCCCCAAAGCAATAGGCTCCCACCACCATGTTTGACAGTGGGGATGGTGTTCTTTGGGTTGAAGGCTTCATTGTAAAGGAAAACATCATTGTGACCAAACAATTCAATGTTTGTTTCATCTGACCATAACAAAGAAGACCAGAAATTGTCTTTTGTGTCCGGATGAGCATTTGCAAAGGCCAAGCAAGCTTTTGTTTGCCTTATCTGGAGAAGTGGCATCCTCCTTGGTTAGCATCCATGGAATCCAGCAGTGTGCATTGTCCGTTGGATTGTCTGCCTTGAGACATTGCCATCAGCAGAGCCCAGATTCACCAGGGTGGCCTTGGTGGTGAATTGAATTGGTGAATCCTTGGATTCTTTTTCACCTCTCTCACTATCCTCCTGGCCAGCACAGAAGTCATCTTTGGCTTCTGACCACGTCCTCTGAGATTTTCCACAGTGCGGAACATCTTGTATTTTTTTATAATAGTAATGCACTGGAACTTGAAAACATTTAGAAATAGCCTTGTAGCCCTTTCTTGACTTTTGAGCAGCCACAATGTGCAGCTGCAGGTCCTCGCTGAGCTCCTTTGTCTTAGCAATGACTGTCCACAAACCAACTGCAGAGAGCTGCTGTTTTTCACCTGTTGAGTTGATTAAAACAGCTGTTCCCAATTAATCAGGGTAATTAGGTAATCAGCTTTTATCTGTAACACTGATGATGGCAGGTTAAAGAATAAAAGATTTCTACTTCACCCTACCATCTGGTGCAGCGGGACTTCCTTGGTTACCTTTGAACCATTTGTGTAACACATGTGAGTGCAGCAGTCTCCCCTCTTTTTCTTGTAGGGTAATTAGGATGCTTGGACTATTTGGAATGGTATAGAACTTTGGATTTTCCCAGAGACTGTGACAGTTTGCAAAGGTTATGAATAATTTTGGACTGGACACTTTTTGCTCAAATGCAAATAAAAGCTGAGAATAGGTTTTTTTTTTCTTTTCCCCACAATAATGCCTCTTGTACATTGTCTTATTATCTTTTGGGAGAAACCTATGTCATCTCCCGTCAAAAAATTACTTGCTGGTTAAAAAAAAGTAACTTTAAGTCAAAATTTGCCAAGAGTAGTAATGGCCCGAACGGTTCGCATGCGAACTCATTTGCGCGAACATCGCGGGTTCACGTTCGCGGACGAACGCGAACTTTATGCGAGCAGACACATGGCAGCCAAGCAGGCTGCACTCTCTCCTGGAGCCCCCCCCCCCCTTATATAACCCCCCTTATATAAGGCAGCAGCGTCGGCCATGTTCTCACTCTGTGCGCTGCAGTATTAGTGAGGGAAGGGAGAGACATTGGAGAGATAGGGAAAGCGATAGTTAGGAGGCCTGTTAGCTTGCTCCTTGCTGATATTTATTGCTAAAAAGCACCCCAAAACAGCTCTTTTGAGAGCTAATGTTCTTGTGATGTGTTTTTTTTGTGTGTGTGTGGCCCACTGACACTTGCATATACAGCCCTGTCTGTCGCAGCTGGCCCTTGCTAATTGCTATACTGTGCCAGGCCCAGCACATTCAGTGCCTACCTTTTCACTGCACCTGTGTGTGTGACAGCTGAACATTTGTAATACCAGTCCGTGCATACCTGTTCACTGCACCTGTATAACAGCACACAGTTTTATATACCAGTCACTGCATACCTTTTCACTGCACCTGTGTGTGTGACAGCTGCACATTGTATTGATACCAGTCGCTGCATACCTGTTCACTGCACCTGTGTGACAGCACGCTGTTTTATATACCAGTCACTGCATACCTATTTACTGTACCTGTGTGTGTGTGACAGCTGCACATTTGTAATATCAGTACGTGCTTACCTGTTCACTGTTATATACCAGTCACTGCCTACCTGTTCACTGTACCCGTATGTGTGACAGCTGCACATTGTATTGGTACCAGTCCGTGCATACCTTTCACTGCACCTGTGTGAAGGCACGCAGTTTTATATACCAGTCACTGCATACCTTTTTACTGCACCTGTGTGACTGCACATTGTATTAGTCAAGTCAGTGCATACCTTTCACTTCATCCCCCTCCCCAATAGGTACAAAACAGGCAGAGACAGAGCCAGAGACAGGCCACCCAGAAAATCTGTTCGAGGTCGTGCTGAGGTGATTTTGTGCAGCCCTGGACCAAAGTACAGTGTTCAGAAGGCACGTACCATCAACCTCCAAGATTGTCAGGACGTAGTTGACTATTTAACACAGAACACCTTATCTTCCTCAGCTTCCGTATGGAACCGTGACATATCTTCCTCTTCGTGCTCTGATTCTGGCACCCCATTTAACACTCAATCGGCAGCCATCAAAGTGCCATCATCCCAGGACTCAGCGGTGTGGAATTTTTTTTGTGTGTCTGCCTCAGATGAGAGCAATGCCATCTGTACTCTGTGCCACTGAAAATTGAGCCGTGGAAAGACCAAGACCCATCTAGGGACAACTTCCTTATGAAGGTACAAGATGACAAAGCACAAACTGCAATGGGATGACCACCTGAGAAAAAGCAGCACACAAAAGCAGAGCCACACACCGCAGTGGAAGATATAAGGCCGCAATTATTTCTCAAAAAGGCGATACCGAAATTGTACCGTGATGTTGAAAGGCAAGTGGTGTCATCTCTGGCACACAGGGTTGGGTCAAGGGTCCATCTGACCACGTGGTCTGCAAAGCACTGTCAGGCCTGCCCGAAGACTATGTCAGTCCTCACACACAGCATCTCTGCCTGCACGCCGTGTGACTGCCTGCCCCAAGACTAAGTCGGTCCCCAGTAGAGATGGCCCGAACCTCCGATTTTCGGTTCACGAACCGGGTAGGCAAACTTCTGCGAAAGGTTCAGTTCGCACGAACTTTCGAGAACCGCAATAGACTTCAATGTGGAGGCGAATTTTGAAACCTAGTAAAAATTATGCTGGGCACAAAAGTGATGGAAAAGATGTTTCAAGGGGCAAGACATGTCTAAGATGGCATGACACCGTCGTACCTGGCATGCAGCAAAGGCCCTGGGGAGATGGGGCTGTGTAGCTGGAGAGGAGATCGCGGCACCAGCCAAGGAGGAGGAGGATGACGACAGCGAAGAGGATGTAGCAGATGGAGAGGAGGTGGCAGGAGGCCTGCCTGCAAGCCGTGGAGGTGTCACAAGTTGGTCCGCTGCACAGCCACGTACTCCCTGCTTGCCATCGGTCACCAGGTTGACCCAATGGGCTGTGTAAGTAATGTAGCGGCTCTGACCGTGCTTGACAGACCAGGCATCCGTGGTCAGGTGGACCTTTGACCTAATGCTGTGTGCCAGAGATAACACCGCTTGCCTCTCCATTTCACGGTGCAGTTTGGGTATAGCCTTTTTAGAGAAATAATTGCGGCCTGGCATCTTCCACTGCAGTGTCCCAATGGCCACAAATTTACGGAAGGCCTCAGAGTCCACCAGCTTATATGGTAACAGCTGCCGAGCTAACAGTTCCGCCACGCCAGCTGTCAGATGCCGGGCAAGGGGGTGACTGGCAGAAATTGGCTTCCTCCGCTCAAAGATTTCCATCACGGACACCTGGCAGCTGTGGGCAGAGGAGCAGGAACCACTCAAGGGCAGAGTGGAGGAGGGTGGCTGTGAAGGTGCAAGGGAGAAAGCGGCTGAAGATGCTGCACCTGAAGGTGGAAGAGGAGAAGGAGGGTGGCTTTTCTTTTGTGTGCTGCTTTTGCTCAGGTGCTCTTCCCATTGCAGTTTGTGCCTTTTCTCCATGTGCCTTCGTAAGGCACTTGTCCCTACATGAGTGGTGGCCTTTCCACGGCTCAATTTTTGGAGGCAGAGACAACAGATGGCATTGCTCCGATCTGAGGCAGACACATTAAAAAATTTCCAAACCGCTGAGCTCCCCTGGGGTGATGGCACTATGGTGGCATCAGCAGCTGACGTTGAAGGGCATGTTGGCTTGCTGTACATAGGTGGCGATACATGGCGCCGGACACTGCCACCAGCTGTTTCTGACGACGAGCTCCCACTGCTTCTTTCAGGAACTTGTCTCCTCCTAATCCTCTCTGACTCCCCCTCTGATCTGCCCTTTTGGTCATCTTGTCTCTTAGGAACCCATGTGGGATCCGTATCATCATAATCATCATAATCATCCTGCCCAGCTTCGCTTGCCTCAGACACCTCCAAAACTGCAACAGCAGGTACTTCATCATCCTCCTCCTCACACATTACGTCCATAGTGTCGCCTAACTCACACATATGAGGTGGTGTAACTTGCTTAGCGGCTTCATCATGTTGTTGCAGTAGTGGCTGTGAATCAGTGATTTCACCACCAAATAACTCCTGCGAAGTGTCAAATGCAGCGGATGTGGTGCTTGTAGTAGCGCTGGTGGCTGCGGACGATGAGGTGTTCTGTGTTAAATAGTCAACCATGTCCTGACAAACCGGGGTGTTGATGGCACGTGCCTTCATCTGAGCACTGTACTTTGGGACAGGGACGCACAAAATCACATCAACACGACCTCTCACAGACCTGCCGGGTGGCCTTACTCTGGCTCTGCCTCTACCTCTTCCTCTACCTGTTTTGTCCGTTTTGTCCATATCGGGGGGGGGGGGGGGGGGGTGAAGTGAAAGGTATGCACTGACTTGACTAATACAATGTGCAGTCACACAGGTGCAATTAACAGGTATGCACGGAGTGGTATATCACACTGCGTGCACTCACGTAGGTAGGTGTATATCGCACTGCGTGCACTCACGTAGGTAGGTGAACACAACAGGTAGGTATATCCAGTGATGAGGTGGGTTCACTGAACACATTAGGTAGGTATATGCAGTGATGAGGTGGGTTCACTGAACACAACAGGTAGGTATATGCAGTGATGAGGTGGGTTCACTGAACACAACAGGTAGGTATATGCAGTGATTAGGTGGGTTCACTGAACACAACAGGTAGGTATATGCAGTGATGAGGTGGGTTCACTGAACACAACAGGTAGGTATATGCAGTGATGAGGTGGGTGCACTGAACACAACAGGTAGGTATATGCAGTACTGGATATTAAAATGTGCACCTGTCACACACACAGGTAGTCACTGAATGTGCTGGGCCTGGCTGGCAGTGGCACACACACAGTATGAGTTATGCAGTGATGGGTATTACAATGTGCACCTGTCACACACAGACAGGTACCAGACAGGAACAGTGACACTGTGTGCGCTCACGTAGGTAGGTGGGTGCACTGAAGTGAACAACAGGTAGATATATGCAGTGATGGGTATTACAATGTGCAACTGTCACACACACAGGTAGTCACTGAATGTGCTGGGCCTGGCAGTGGCACACACAGTAGGAATTATCAAGTCTATGCAACACAAGTGTCAGTGAGACACACAGAAAAAAAAATAGATCACAAGAACAAGATTAGCTCTCTAAAGAGCTGTTGTGGGGTGCTATTTTAGCAATAAGAATCAGCAAGAAGCAAGCTAACAAGCCTACAACAGCCTAACTAATCTATCCCTATGAGAGTCTGCCAGCAGCTGTCCCTTCTCTCAGTACTGCAGGCACACGAGTGTAATGGCCAACTTTTATAAGGGGAGGAGCGGCTCCACGAGGGAGTGTAGCCTGATTGGCTACAATGTGCCTGCTGACTGTGATGTAGAGGGTCAATGTTGACCCTAATGGTGCACTATGGTGGTGAACCGAACTGGTTCACCACCGGTGGTTACATGGCGAATGTGAACCACCGGAATGTGAACCACCGGAAGTTCACCGGCGAACCGTTCAGGCCAGCTCTAGTCCCCAGTCCCCGCATAGCATCTCTGCCTGCAGGCCGCTTGACTGCCTTCTCCGCCACCACCAACAGGGTCCAGGACTCCAGGTGGATTCCTGAATTTTTAAGGCAGCTGTTAGCAGTGGCTGCTAACAAAAACAATAATAATTTTTTCTGGTGCGTGTACATGCCTGCCTAATTTTTCTGGCTGCACTGCGGCTGCAACAACAAAACAAAAGGCATGTACATGTGTCAATTCCCCTTCATGATCGTTACCTTGCCGCGGGGAAGGGACTTGCATATCACAATGAAGCAATGACCCCCGGCTATATGAGTGTGTTGGGGGCACACCGAAGATAATAAGGTTGTTGCTTCATTGTGGACACACCAAATTCGATCAGCTGGACAGTCACTGTTGTTCTATCATTGACCTACTTCAGCCCGGTGACCATATGGACTTGAAAACTGCCATCGCCTGCACTCTCGCCATGGTGCGCACCAGTCCAGCACTGCCATCACTACGCAAACAGCTGTTTGCGGTGCGTTACACATTGAGTTTGGTCTGTCAGTGTGAAGCAGTACACTAATTACACTACCTGATTGATGTATACACACCCAAGATGTTTTAAAGCACTTGCCTCCAATTTAGCATGCAATGTGATTTCTGCCCTTAAAACCCTGCTGTGCATCAAATCTGTAATTTTCCCTGGGACTTTTGGTGTGTATCCCACTCTACCATGCCCCCCTCCAGGTGTTAGACCACTTAAAACATATTTTCCTTCACTTTTGTGGCCATAATGAATGTTTGAGGTTTTGAAAGTTCGCCTGCCCATTGAATTCTATTGCAGTTTGAAAAGTTTGCATGTTCGCGAACTTTTGCGGAAGTTCGCGTTCGAGGTTTGCAAACCTCAAATCGGAGGTTCGAGCCATCTCTAGCAAGGAGTATGAATAATTATGGGCAGCACTGTATCTTTACTTACCTTGGGCTTCTTCCAGCCCCTAGGAGTCTTCTGGGTCCCTCGCTGCAACGTCAGTGCTCCCCACTTGCCCTTAAAGGAGTTCTGTTACGGGGTTATTAAGGAGGAAAACAGACACTTACCTTGGGCGTCTATCAGCCCCCTGCAGCGGTAATGTCCCACGGCGGCGTCCTCCCATCTGCCGTTCTCCGCCGCCGGCCCCGGTCTAGCGCGGCATGGAATCCAACTGCGGATGCGCTGCAGTGGCCGCGCACCCGCTCGCTTCCGCCTGCGTCATCGGAAGCTTACTGCGCAAGCTCAGTACAAGGCTCCGTTGTACTGCGCCTGCGCAGTAAGCCTCAGATGACGCGAGCGGAGGCGCGGCAACGCGCATTATTCGTCTGTGTGACAGCCGAATATTAGCCCGGTGCCGGCTGCGGGGAACGGCGGATGGGAGGAGGACGGCGTGGGACATTACCACTGCAGGTGGCTGATAGAACCCCCAGGTAAGTGGCAGTTTTTCTCCTCAGGAACCCCCACAGAACCCCTTTAAGGCTGGTCAACCCGACATTGGGTCGGCGCCTCTGTGCACGTGTGGACAGGCAGTAGTTTGCACAAGGCACAGTATGCGCCCAAAGACGTTTGTGAGATAACATTTAAGAAGAGTGAAAACTAATCTATTGTAAAATGGACTGATCATGAGAGGATAAGATTAATGTTTAGAGGGATAGGTGAGTTGTACACTAAGGGCTGAGTCACACTGCAGAGCAATTTTCAATCCCTTAGCACTGTGTTTGCATTTTTTGCAAATGTTCCCATTGACTTGCGTTTAAACCGCTGTAAAGTCATGGAAAAATTGCAGCAACCGCAAAAAAAAAAAAAAAAAAAAGCTATCGCTGCAATTTTACGATAATTTAATAAAAGTCATTAGTAACAATTTTTTTAAATGCAAACACAGTACTGATTGATCGAAAAAGTACTCCACGGTGTGGCTCAGCCCTCAGGGGTTTGCAGTGCGATGCAATTGCATTTTTTGGTCAAATTTCTACATTTTGCGATTTTGCTGAGGCTATCTTTTCCTGTTTTCCTGATTGTTTACTGAAGAAATGCAAAGCAAATTGCATGTGTTGCGTTTAAAGAGGGCAACAGTCACTGCAATTGTTTTTTTCTAAAAACGCATTGCACCAGTGTGTACAGGTCATCACGATTTTCATGATTTTTCAAAAGATCATGGGGTTGATCCACTAAAGTTAGCACTGCATAGCAGCGGGAGTTATCAGCTATTATGCACGCTAAAAAACGTAAGTGCCTTTATTACGGTGGCTGGATGGTTTAATGGTTAAGGGCTCTGCCTTTGACACAGGAGACCTGGGTTCGAATCTCAGCTCTGCCTGTTCAGTAAGCCAGCACCTATTCAGTAGGAGACCTTGGGCAAGACTCCCTAACACCGCTACTGCCTATAGAGCGTGTCCTAGTGGCTGCAGCTTTGAGTCCGCCAGGAGAAAAGCGTGATATAAATGTTCTGTGTTTTGTTTGTTTGTTTATTAGTGTCCTTGCATGGTACACATCAGCAGCGTAGCATGCTTCATCTTGGAGTGGGCACCCTGAGCATGCTATGCTGCTGAATTGAGTGTGTTTACAACTAGAGATGGCCTGAACGGCTCACCAGCGAATGGTTCCCGGTGAACTTCCGTGCTTCACGTTCGCGGAAACCGCAAACTTTTCCGGAAGTTCGATTCGCCCCCATAGTGCATCATAAGGGTCAACTTTGACCCTCTACATCACAGTCAGGAGGCACATTGTAGACAATCACGATACACTCCCCCCTGGAGCCCCCCCCCCCCCTTATAAAAGGCTGGCAGCATCAGGCATTGGACTCACTTGTGTGCCTGCAGTAATTAGAGAAAGGAGAGCTGCTGTGCAGAGACCCATAGGGAAAGCTTAGTTAGGCTCTTGTAGGCTTAATAGCTTGCTCCTTGCTGATTCTTATTGCTAAAAAAGCACCCCTCAAAAGCTCTTTTTAGAGCTAATCTTGTTCTTGTGTTCTTTTTTTGTGTGTGTGTGTTTGTGTGTGTCCCACAGGCACTTGTGTTGCATAGACAGCCTTGGTAATTCCTACTGTGTGTGCCACTGCCAGGCCCAGCACATTCAGTGACTACCTGTGTGTGTGTGTGACATTGTAATAACCATCACTGCATCCCCCCGATATGGACAAAACGGACAAAACAGGTAGAGGCAGAGGTAGAGGCAGACCCAGAGGAAGGCCACCCGGCAGCATACAAGAGATAACGGCGCGGGAGACTTGGGTGCAGGATTCAGACGGTATATGGCAGATCCTGCTGTTGCACAAGTTCCCAGCCGTGTAAAATACTATTCCCCTCCAGGCCGCCATGGATGGTAGGGAATGAAATAATTTGGCTTCCAGCAATTGCTGAAAGCCGAATTATTGTGTTTTAAAAGTAACTTCAGCTCCATCTTCTGACGGCGCTGACGAAGTTACTCCTATTACAGCCTATGGTGGCGCCGGCTATGCCCAAGTCTCCATGCGCTGGTTTCAGTGTGTACAGTGCTCAGAAGAAGGCAAGTTCCATCAACTCCCAAGATTGTCAGAACGTGGCTGACTATTTAACACAGAACACCTCATCTTCCGCAGCCACCAGCACAACTACAAGCACCACATCCGCTGCATTTGACACTTCGCAGGAGTTATTTGGTGGGGAAATCACTGATGCACATCCATTATTGTTACAACAAGATGAAGGCGCTAAGCAAGTTACACCACCTCATATGTCTGAGTTAGGCGACACTATGGACGTAACGTGTGAGGAGGAGGATGATGAAGTACCTGCTGTTGGTGCAGTTTATGAGGTGTGTGAGGCAAGCGAAGCTGGGAAGGATGATTATGATGATGACGATGATACGGATGCCACGTAGGTTCCCAATAGAGGAGATGAACAGGGGGACAGTTCAGAAGGGGAGTCAGAGAGAAGTAGGAGGAGACGAGTTCCTGAAAGAAGCAGGGGGAGCTCGTCATCAGAAACAGCTGGTGGCAATGTCCGGCGCCATGTATTGCCACCTATGGACAGCCAGCCAACATGCCCTTCAACGTCAGCTGCTGATGCCACCATAGTGCCATCACCCCAGGGGGGCTCAGCAGTTTGAAAATGTTTTAGAAGGTTTAGAAGGAGAACAATGCACTCGACTGAGGTGATGTGTTGTGTCTGATCATGCTGCCCTATGATTTACGCTGCCCCGCGTGCGCACTATGAGCCTGTGCTGCCACATTTCCTATTCAATTATGCTGTTGGCACTAAACACCCTAAATATCTCATCAGCCACCAGTGGCGTAGCTATGGAGCTATGGTGACCAGTGCAAGTTTTACATTGGGCCCCCCAAGCATTCTATACGTAACACTCGATACAACGCAACAAAGCCTGCCAATGCCATCCACAGTATTAGAGGTGCAAGAAGGGAATGGGAAACCGTTTGTTAATGATTACTACTATTCAAAGCATCTATAGAAGTGATTATTACCACCACAGAACCAATAAACAGCTAATATTTTGGTTGAGGACGGGCCCCATGGGGCCCCTCTGGCCCTAGGGCCCCCATCTGTTTGCTACCGCTGCAACCCCTATTGCTACGCCACTGTCAGCCGCACCTCCTACACTACCCAAATTTTGGTATGGGGGGACCCCCCCAAACTACATTTCTGCCAAATTGCCACCCACGAGCCCCTCTTGTTCACAAGACAGGCTTCTGTAATCCATCTCAGGAACCAGCGTGGCTTGGTGGCTGTAATTTGGCACCAGGGTTGCCAACCTAATTACTAATTTTTGACAGATAAATAGCCCAAAAAAGCAGGATGCCCAAAATTTTGAACGGACGTGGGGCAGAGTCAGATACACACTTTTAAATAGTTCTGGGTGGAGCTAAGTTCTGGGCATTATTAGCATTTTTTAGTACTTACATAGTACTGCCATCTCCTGCAGCACTTTACAGAGTACATAGTCATGTCAGTGACTGTCCTCAGAGGGATTCACAGTCTAACCCTACCACAGTCATAATCGAATGACCTACTATATTATTATTATGTATTTATATAGCACTGACATGTTCTGCAGCATATTACAGAGCAGTGCACATACTCATGTTACTGACTGTCCTCAGAGGGACTCACAATCTACCATATTATTATGTATTTATATAGCACTGATATCTTCTGCAGCATTTTACTGTCCTCAGAGGAGCTCACAAACTAGAAACCTGGGGCTTGATTCAGCGTACATTTAAAAAAAGTCATGGTCAAATTTGGGTGTGATTTATCCGCAAAATAATTTAGAATTATTGATACATAATGGTATTTGTAATGTAAAATCATTCATTCAGATTATTATTATTACCGTTTTAAAACAGATGGGAGTTGAAAATGAAAAAATAATAATGTTAAATATCGTAATGTAATTCAACAATATAGCTTAACCCAACCCTACTCTCACACAGGACCCTACCTTGGTGGTTCTTAACCGTAAACACCCCCTTGGTGGTGCCTAACCCTAACTATACCTAATCCTACTCTGACACAGAACCCTTCCTGTACCTATCCCTAACCCCTAGACCCCCCGCCCCCCTCTGGTGGTGCCTAACCCTAAAACTCCACAGGTGTTGCCTGACCCTAACCACACCCCTGGTGGGGCCTAACCCTAACCACTCCCCTTGGTGGTGCTTAACCCTAAAACTCCCCCAGTGGTGCCAAACCCTAACCACTCCCTGGTGGTGCCTAACCCTAAAACTCCCCTGGTGGTTCCTAACCCTAACCACCCCCCTGGTGGTGTCTAACCCTAACTACTTCCCCTGAATAAACACCCTTTTACACATAGAAAGGATAATATTGTAATAACACATTACGATACAAAAAAAAATTGTAATTATGATAATGTCACATATATCGATATAATCCACATATATATCGATATATTTGTGACATTACATATAATGACCTATTATCGTAATTACATCATTACATACATTTTTTTTATCGTAATGTCACATAATCCAAATACAGTATGTCGATATATTAGTGAAATATCGTAATAAACATACACAATATCAGAGAATGAAAGTCTAGATTTAGTTTCACAAAGCTCTATTTATCAATCGTACTTTATCGTTGTAGATAAAATTTAGATATTTTGCAACAGCGCCCAAACGTGCAAAGTTGAATGAAAAATTATAAAACCGATATTTAACATTGAAAAGATACCCGTGCCCAAATCTTTTAGCGCTATAATTAGCTGCTCCGTTGATTCACTAAGCTGCACTGATAAAGCAGCACAGCTTAGTTTGAGCAGCACAACTTAAAATCCTCAGCGCACGATATGGGCTATGTAGCGTGCACATCTAACTTATGCGCTCTCCCTTGTATTTAGTGGCCGCTCCTTTACTCCACCCCCCCCACCCCCTCTGAGCCCAGTCGCGTCTTGCAGCTCTAGGACATGATTTCACGTCTTGTAGGACATGATCCCCACACTTATATTGGCTAAATGGGCTGCCTGTCACAAATTTAGGCCCCTTTTACACTTAATCAGTTGCTCTCAGTTATAACTGAAAGAAAAAGTAATGCCCATGTTTTCCTATGGCTCAGTTCCCACTGTAGGCGTTTTAACTGAAATCTGTTTCACAATGCACGGCTATGAAAAAAAACGTTTGTCAACACGTACTAATGCATACCCATGCACACTAATGCATGCCAACGCATTAGGTTTAAAAAGGCCCTTAGGGCGGGAGTAAAGGAGCGGCCACTAAATACAAGGGAGAGTGTGTGAGTTAGAAGCACATGCTACACAGTCTGTATCGTGCGCTGAGGATTTTAACTCGCGCTGCTCAAACTAAGCTGCCCAGCTTATTGAATCAAGCCCCTGCGCCTTCATGTGGCACAAAATGCTGTTCAAAGCAGCTGCAGTGATTTTGCGTGCCCCTAGCCACCGCAATTCATGCCTTGTGAGACATAGTCCATTAATGTGATTTCATCTTCCAGTTGGGAAATAGTAGTAGAATAGCTAGATAATAGAAGTAATATTTATGGATAATATCTCCTAGCATGCATTATTGTGGCGACTGGTCAGGGGTACATAATATCATTGCAGCTGCTTTATTTGTACTGCAGTTCCGTGGTACACAAAGTAGTAAGATGGAGGCACCCGCGTATGCTGGGGATGGAGTGGGGGGGTAGAGATCATCCCCTGCACATCAGTAAAGGCTCATGCTGCCCCCCAAAAACACACATTGTTAGAGGCTTAGGGAGAGGTTTGTTTAAAATAATGGTGCTCAGGTCCCTTTAAGGTCTAGTAGCGTGCTTTTGTTTGTAGAATGGGGGAGGGGGAGCACTAAATTGTGTGACTAGAGAATAGGATGCAGGCAGCAGGATGCAGAGTTGAAGCGATTTCCCCTTCAGAGCAATGCACTTTTTATTTACCTTCAGGTCAGCAAACAACAATGCACAGCTCACAGTGACAGGCTGTCTCCGGGGCAGCCTGTCACTGTGGGGAGAGGTACACAGGTTACCCCAGACACAGCAGGTCCTCCTGCAGTGCAGCCTCTGGAGTCTGAAGGACTCTCTGCAGCCACTGGACCAGTGCTCAGGCTCAGCACTGTGCTTCATGGCTCGGCTTTGTCATTAGAGCACATTGGTGGGCGTATGGGGGTGGACGGGCTCGGCTGCCTCTCTCTGTTTATTGGCAGTAGAGAGGTGCTGGCAACAAAAAGGCTGCAACTGACTGGAGAGAGGGAGGAATATAGGAGGGATCCTGGCTCAGCCGCCAGAGTGACCGGTGGCTTTGTAAAACGAAGCGCAAATGGGCTTGGCCGGTTGGGAGGAAAAAAACAACAACAGTTACACATTAACCTCAGTAGAGGAAAACCTCTTAGGCTTACCCTATCCTTCTCAACCACATTGGTCCACCCTTCAAACATATTCAACAAGAGCTAGCGGGATATGTTTTCATGCTGCACTCCTTTCCATGTATGAGAGTGGTCACACTGCGCAGGTGCAAGTACAACCTGCACCACTCATGCACAGCTTTTTCCACCATGGCTTTGTGCTACTGTATAGCCATAAGTGTACATGGACAGGAGCATGGCCACCAGGAAGAAGCAGGTCGTGGTGAGCATCGTGGGGTGGATGAGAATCAGAGAACCTTTGGATCATCCAGAGATTTCCCCTTACTGAGGTAAGTATCTAACTTCAGATGCCCATGTTAGACTGCACCACAAAGTCTGGTGCCACAGCCAGTACCTATCCAGCTGTTGAACGCCGTATTTAAACACTGTATGGACCATCACGCTCTGGATTGCCACAACTGCAAAAACATCTGTGTTAACTGTAGGCATGATCTTTGGAGCACCTTGACTTGGCCAAGGGGCTATAGACAAAACAAAAGAGGTAAGAGAAGTGTCAGTGATATTGTCTTTCTCTTTTGCAATGGCGGAGTTGCACTAACTCTGTGATAAACATCAGCCAGTCTGCAGCACAAAGATAAGATTTGAAGAAGAATACTCATGCAGTTCAAATGGATGTAGTGAAAAAAAATTCTTAAATGTTTTTGTAAATAGGCAGAATTCAAACATTTGCTCATGATGGTAAACTCTGATTCCTCATTTTTATTAATAATATTCCCTGACTCTAAAGATTGTAGTATAAGATTTAGTTTTATTACGTAATTGTAATGTGAACTGTATTTTGTGAAATGTTTACATGCATGAATGCGGCAGCCAGAATTATCCACTGCTCCCATCGCTCCACCGCAGCAGATCCCCTCCTAGAATCCCTCCACTGGCTTCCTATTCAGTCCAGAATCAGATTCAAGATACTGTGTCTGACCTACAAATCTGTCCACAAAACCTGTCCAACCTACATTTCCGATCTTACTCAGAGGTACACACCTAGCCGCTCACTCCGCTCTTCCAATGAAGTTCGCCTAACCGCCCCCCGCATCACCCAGTCCCATGCACGCCTCCAGGACTTCTCAAGAGCTGCTCCAACACTATGGAACTCCCTACCTCCACCCATTAGGGCAGCCCCCTCCTTCAACATCTTCAAGAAAGCCTCAAAACTCACCTTTTCACTCTGGCCTACTACCCCTCAAAAGTGCTCTAAACCTACAGCTGAACTCTGGTCCCCTACCATTCGTGTCCTTACCTCTCCCTCTAGATTGTAAGCCTTTGGGCAGGGTCCTCCTCCTTTTGTGTCCTACCTGATCTTGCACCTCCATTACTGTGAACCCATGCTATGCATCTGAGTGAACCAACTTGCCTAATCTCCATGTACGATCCAGTGACTGACTAAGCATTACCTGGTACTCATACTATGGTGTGTGATCTGGTTTTCTTGTATTCCTGTATTGTCATATTGCTGTATGTCACCCCTAAATATTGTCTGTAACCTAAATTAATGTTCAGCGCTGCGTAACATGTTGGCGCTTTATAAATACAATAAATAAATAAATGCATCCCAATCAGTCCTACTTATGAGGTAAATCAATATGAATGTTTAAGATGTACCAGAGCTATGCAAATGCATAAATAATTAAATAAATACATCTATAATGGTAGACACTCTCTTGGCCTGCAGTTTGTTTAAAAACTAAAGATTACATCTTGCCTTATACCAGTCAGTGACACTAGAAGGTGAATGCTGTAATTGCAGTTCCAGTTTCTGGTAGATGCTGGGAGCTGTAAGAGAGAGCAACTCCATAATGCATCTAAATGGAGGGGTCACAGACAAATTGGATTTCAATTTTTCCTGGAAATTTCATGTATCCGCTATAGTCAATTTATTTTATATATTTGACTCCTCAACATGTAATTTGTTTTCTGTTCTTTCTTCTGTCTTCATCCTTGTACCTATCCCTCATTAATCTTGTTCTTCAAAGTGCAACTTCAGCCAAAACTTTATTTCAGCTAAGAATAGAGCAGAGAAGGGTTAGAACATTTCTCTGGGTTTTATTGCTATCTGTAAGCCCACTGGGGAGGGTTACCCTTACTTATTGTGGTGTTACTGGCAGTAGGGACATTTCTTGAAGAAAGCCACAATTGGCAAGGACAGTGTGAAAGGTTTAGTAGCTCTGTTAAGTTTGTAATATGTATTTTATACCAGCTAAAAGAGTCATTTCAATGTGTTCTCCATTACGCCCTGAAAGAGTATATATATATAATCACTATTATTATTGTTAAAGAAGTTTTAAAAAGGTGGAGAGGCGCTTAGGTGGTATGGGAGTACAGATGGGGATAGTGTGGTTCTTTTCACCCGCTGCTGTTCACTGGCCAGGGGTTCCCAACCACCTCTGGTTGTGTTATAAATGGAGTCTATATAGGTATGAACAGCGCTGAGAGTAGTAGTTGGATAATATAAGCTTTAATAGATTGTTATGGTCTGTATATATTCAGGATAGATTTCAAAGCACAAGGTTAAATGTTAAAAATACAGAATTTAAAATCTGTAAAAAGTCTCACAGCATATAGCTAGAGTGCATATATTGCATACACGTACCCTGTATGTGTTTAGGATTAATATTCAATCAAAAAAATCCCTATTCAAAGGTACAAAAAATATATAAAATCGCATAGCATGTAATTCAAATCCATATATTGCATACAGTTGTGTTATAAATGGAGTGTATATAGGTATGAACAACTCTGAGAGTAGTAGTTGGATAATATAAGCTTTAATAGATTGTTATGGCTTGTGTATATTCAGGATAGATTTCAAGGCACAAGGTCAAATGCTAAAAATACAGAATTTAAAATCTATAAAAAGTTGCACCGCATATAGCTAGAGTGCGTATAATGCATACACATACCCTGCGTATGTTTAGGATTAATATTCAATTGGTCAGATAATTCTAGGACCAAAATGTCCGAAAGCAGGGGGGGAATTGAACTTACAATATGTGTGATAACCTGGCCTCATGCCCCTATGCATGGTGTCAAAACCACGTTTTGAGTGGTGTTTAAGTTACCTCCATAAACAAAGAACTATGTAACTAATACAAAGGGATTGAGGAAGAGAAAGGACTACTGTCTCTTTAAGACTGGAGTGCATTATGGGAAAGACATGTGACCAGACATGTGACCAGAAAAGACAATATATCCAGGATTTGCTGAGACACTGGTATACTTCCATTAAGCTTTGATAAAGGCGGCCGGGACCGCAGAAACGCGTCAGCTGGAGGGATATAGCGTGTCAGCAGGGCCATCAGGTACTGCAGACCAGAAGACCCAACGCTTGCGAACACGCTAGAAGGGTGACGTCACCATCCATACCCGGAAGCATACCACCGGCGTCTAGGCAGATCCGGAAGGACTCTTGTCACACTGCACAGCTCTCATGCTGTCAGGGAGCACTTACACTGGAACTGGAGCGCTGCAACCAGCGGAAGATACGCACCTGGATTGCGGACAAGGACATTCGGAGCCCCGCACAGGACGACACCAACCGCTGTACACCTGGATAGCTGCAGGAGCGTGAGTACCCCCGCTGATCGGGGAAAAGATCCGTTCATCAAGTTTGTGATCCACCATTATCTACATCCGGCGGAATTCCGCAAGCGCAATTGAAGCGCAACCACGAGAAGTACTCTAAGCTCAGTCTCTACTGCTAGAATATCCATCATTTATCATCCCCCCCCCCCCCCCACCCCCCTGCTTTCGGACATTTTGGTCCTAGAATTATCTGACCAATTTTTTTTTTCTTAGCACATTTTTGTGCATAAACAGCATCGGGTGGCTCAGGAGTGAATGGGGGTTGATTGTTGAATGTAGACTGAATATTGCATTCTTTGTCACAGAATTTATGGTGAATACTCCCAATGCGGTGTGAACTTTTACAACTTTTATAACAACCCAGTTAGCTGTATGCAATATATGCATTTGAATTACGTACTATGCGATTTTAAATATTTTGAACTTTTGAATAGTGATCTTTTTTTGATTGAATATTAATCCTAAACATACGCAGGGTATGTGTATGCATTATACGCACTCTAGCTATATGCGGTGCAACTTTTTATAGATTTTAAATTCTGTATTTTTAGCATTTGACCTTGTGCCTTGAAATCTATCCTGAATATACACAAGCCATAACAATCTATTAAAGCTTATATTATCCAACTACTACTCTCAGAGTTGTTCATACCTATATACACTCCATTTATAACACAACTGTATGCAATATATGGATTTGAATTACATGCTATGCGATTTTATATATTTTTTGTACCTTTGAATAGGGATTTTTTTGATTGAATATTAATCCTAAACACATACAGGGTACGTGTATGCAATATATGCACTCTAGCTATATGCTGTGAGACTTTTTACAGATTTTAAATTCTGTATTTTTAACATTTGACCTTGTGCTTTGAAATCTATCCTGAATATATACAGACCATAACAATCTATTAGGGCTGGTGCACACCGAGCGGCTTTTTGGGCGTTTTCAGATCCGCTTGCGGCTGCGGATCTGCTTGGTCAATGTATCTCAATGGGGTGGTGCACACCAGAGCGGCAGGCGTTTTGCAGAAACGAAAAATGCCTGGGTGAGGCATTTTTTGGATTTCGGATGCGTTTCTGCCTCAATGTTAAGTATAGGAAAAACGCAAACCGCTCTGAAAAACGGCACTTCAGAGCGGTTTTGCCGGCGGTTTTGTTACAGAAGCTGTTCAGTAACAGCTTTACTGTAACAATATATGAAATCTACTATACTGAAAACCGCAGCAGCAATCCGCAAAACGCTAGCAAAACGCCATAGAAAAATAAAAAAAAGCGTTTAAAAATCTGCTAGCATTTTGCGGATCTGCTAGCGGTTTTTGGTGTGCACCAGCCCTTAAAGCTTATATTATCCAACTACTACTCTCAGCGCTGTTCATACCTATATAGACACTATTATTATTGTTATTTAGTATTGACATATAGCGTCAACATCGTTTGCAGTGCTGTACAGAGTATATTGTCTTGGCACTTAACTTTATTAAGACAGAGGGGCTCACAATCTAATCCCTACCATAGTCATATGTTTGTATCATGTATGTATTGTAGTCTAAGGCCAATTTTATGGGGAAGTCAATTAACTTATCCATATGTTTTTCTGTTTCTTTGGGGATTGGGGGGGGGGGGGGGGGGGTTGGTGGTGTGGAAGGAAACTGGAGTGCTCAGAGGAAACCCACACAGACACAGGCATAGCCTACAAGCGCCATGCAAATAGTGCCCTGGCTGGGATTCAAATCAGGGACCCAGCACTGCAAGGTGATAGAGCTAACCACTGGCCAACCTGCTGCCCTTACTTATCTGCTAACTTACCTGTTTTTGTATGACAGTCTTTATTGTTTTGCAATATAGACAAATGTTTTCATTACAAACAGGGACCCCATTAATGTATATATGTATAAAAGAAATCTATACAATGAGCAAAAATGGTCATCAATACACATAACTACAAATTACTCATAACTTTGTGGTAGTTCGGAATACCTAGCTGTGGAGTAAATTTTTGATTGGAAAATTGCAACAAGCCATATTTGTAGAAATTCTTAATCTAACCTGTGAGACAAAGCAGGGCCTCAACTATATCTGGAGCCAGGTAGAAAAAAACCTCTAAAGATCTTCATTCTATTGTCACATTTCTGCTTTGGTGTCGCAAACTGAATGGAGGATTTGTGCTATGTATGTTGACAATATTTTACCTTATTTTTGGCCGTATAAGACACACTTTTTCTCCCCCAAAAATGGGGAGAAAAAGTCCCGGTGTCTTATATGGTGTATGCAGGATATCCCGAATTTACGCCCATCGATACATCATGTATTTTCTGCATGTGTGTGCCCAGTGTGCCTCCGCTTCCTCCTCCGTGTCTCCTGCTTCCCCGTGTTGAGGCAGCTAACTTACCTAATCCATGGCTCCCGCGGGGATTGTAGACCTTCTCCTCCACGTAGCTCGCTCTAGTAACCGCTTGGGCTGATGAAGTGATCAGCAAAAACCGTTCACTAGAGCAAGCTGCACAGAGGAGAGGGAGATCTGCAATCCCCTCAGGCACCATGGATTAGGAAAGCCAGCAGCCACGCATGGGTGAGCAGGAGACATGGAGTAGGTAGTGGAAGCTCCCGGGGAAAGCGAGTAAACTGCAGACAGAAGGGGACGCATGCTGGGACAGACAGGGACACAGGAGGACACATGGGGACACAGGAGGACACATGGGGACACAGGAGGACACATGAAGGACACAGGAGGACACCATTTTGGGAGAACATGTACAAGATGCTCCTGGAACATGGATGCACCAGGTTTAGTATATATGTTTTTCCCCTGTTTTTTTGGGCTCTAAACCTAGGTGTGTCTCATATGGCGGAAAATATGGTACTTAGAAATAAAGGTGTGTTTTTTTATGTGTTGTGTTTTTTTTTGTTTTCTCATTGTACCCTAGAAATAATTACAAGCCCTTATTTGCAAAAATAACAGTAATGACATTGGCATAAATATTTAAAAATCTGATTTCTTAAGGCAAAATTGTATATATTGTATTTTAAACACTTTCACTTTGTTTTCTTTTTACAAAGTGATTGATACAGAATATATGAAAATAAAAATGTTATTGTTTTCATTCAATTAGTCACTAAAAAGAATTCACAGACATAGGACCAAACCCTAAAACACCCTAAAATCTATTCTACAACTTATCATGGTTGGAATAATACCACATCTTTCATTTGATAGCTAGTTGGGCATCTAGCAGGCCATTAACTCTGAAGTGTGTGTAACGATCCGCTCAGCTGCCTGCGCAGGCAGGCAGCCTTTTGATCATTATTCAGGTCTGCATGCTGCAGGACTCTGGAAAGAAGACCTTCTGTCAGTTTTGCAGCTTGTGCTTGCTGAGGAATTTGCATACGTTGTCATGCAAATTGCCTGGCCACATTCATTGGAGGCGTGTACTATAAGTACTATGTGTGTCCCACAATGCTTCGCTGCTCATAGAGGTTTGTTCCTGCTGGACTCACCTGGAGTGTCAGCCACTGCTATCTTAGTATAGTTAATTCTTGGGGAGTGCTCCTTGCATTCCTAGTTAGTGCAGTCAGTTTGTGTATAATTTGTACTGCCTATTCTGTCTTGTCTGTCGCGATTGCGCTGTCACCAGCGGCGGTTGATAGCGAATCGCTCTGTCTTGTTTGGATCGCACTAGCCTCTAGCGGTAGCAGCTGTGGATCCTTCTGATCTGAGTTCCTGGAGTGTAAGCTGGAGCAGCGGTTGCTACCGGCTACCTCATCTGATCTGTCTTGTTTAGATCGCACTAGCCGCTAGCGTTAGCGGCTGTGGATCTTTCTGATCTGTGTTCCTGCTTGGATCACACTTGCTCTGGCGGAAGAGCGGTGGATCCTTTCTGCCTAGTTCCTGTTTCTCGTTTGTCTGTCTTGTCTGATACGGGCGCTTGCTGTAGGCTCGATGAGGTAACCGTTAAGCAATCATTCACGTTCTTTGTTTCGTGTTTGTCTGTTGATAGTTAGTTAGGCGTGCTTGTCTCTATTGTGCTTATCACGTGGAGATCGTGCATAACCGCGTGCACTGTTGCGAATGAGTGCGGTGTTCGTGATTAGCTTGCGTTTATTATTTTCCGTATCTTCTCATTGTATGATTTGCTGTGCCTTTGCTATCCTCGTATTCTGTTCTGATCTGCCTTGTGTCACTTCTGGCAATCGCCGTTCTTGGCGGTTGCGTTTCTGTTTCGCACCTGCTGTTGTGTGTGCGCGGTCGCGGGGTGGCGACTAGATTGGCGCACACACATACAACCTGTCCCTTTGCTCGTTCTCATTCGCAATCGCTTCTCTTGCGATTGCGTTCTGCGCTTCGTACAATTCCTGTCTGGCATTTGTGGAGGTACAGAGGATTGGTTCCTCTGCACTCCCCAGCGCCATCTGCCGACAGGAATTTCCCTCTACTGGTGCTTACACCAAAAGCTGGGTTCTAGTATCTTGACACGCTTGTGGAGGACCTCCGCAGTGTCAGCGCACATCTTTGTGCGCTGAACACAGAGATATCCCACAATCGTTAGTGTGCATGTGGCTTTCTAGAGACAATTTTTCTCACAAAGTGTCTTAGTGCCATACGTTATTTGCATAGCCCCAGAAGATTCTGGACAGCAGAAAAAGGCCGCACATGTCACCATTATGGAAAGCTAAAAACTGGTGTGATTCAAAGTGGTTGTTTCATAAGCTACTGACTTGTGTAGTTTTGCTGAAACTTTCCCAAATTTTATCATTATTTTGAAAATTATGTTTTTTTTCATGATGGAGTGTTTGTCCCTACCTATTTTTTCATGTAACATGGGTCCAAGCGAAACCCACATCACAATTTATTCTACAAATCATTTGAAAATTTGAAAAACTTAAAAGAGAAAGAGAACTGAATTGGGCCCAATCTAATGATCTATAGACTCTTCAGACCCCTCAAAGCTTCTTATTGGGTCTGGCCTCCCCTCCGTCTTGCTGTTATAAAGTAGCTCCAGTTTAAAGCTGCAAGAGGCATGCGCAGTACACTCACTCCATGCTTCCCTGTATATTGTGCTCCCTCATGGCTGTGTACAGCAGCCATGACTGAGAACATCCTGGGCATTGGAAGGATGGAGTGAATCGGAACTGTGCTTGCCCAGGATGCTCCAGACAACAGCTGTTACACACAACCGTACAGGAGCAAGTAAAGAGAGGGTATGCAGATAGGCAGCACATGCATTTTGGAGATGCCACTGGAGTTCTAAACGGAGCATAAAGTGACATGACGAAGGAAAGGTTAGATGCAATAAGGAACCAGCAGGCATCTGAAGAGCCTATAGAGCTTCATGTTTTCTTTAAGTATCAAAAACTGCATCTTGGTGCCACAAATATTCACCCTCCACATAGCCCACCAAGATAAAACCAAATTCCACTGTACTAACTGTGTTGTACCTCACAGCGGTTATGTTGGAAATGTCACACCGTTATGAAACTCACTTCTCATACCCTTACCAAACTCACCACTCACACCCAAACTGACACTGAAGTCTGTTCTGAACTGGTTAGTACGCAGACAGTGCAAAATAATCAAAGTCCACAGTTGGGGATTTTTAACAATCTGCACACAGTAGATCATGATCATGCTCCCTCTGCTGGGAGCATTCTGTGCTTGCACAGTTCAGAAAGACTTGAACTGCGCAAGTGCAGAACACTCTAAGCAATGGGAGCATGATCATGAGAGGCGTGTGGCATGCCCACGCATGCACAGAAGCCCATGACCCAGCCCGGGTTCAGCGAGCTTACGGAGGGGACAGCTGAACAATAATCACTAGAGATGGCCCAAATGGTTCGCTGGCGAACGGTTCCCGGCGAACTTCCGGTGGTTCACGTTCGCGGAGAACCGCAAACTTTTGCGGAAGTTCGGTTCGCCCCCATAATGCAACATTAGGGTCAGCTTTGACCCTCTACATCACAGTCAGCAGGCACATTGTAGCCAATCAGGCTACACTCTCTCCTGGAGCCACTTCCTCCCTTAAAAAAGGCTGGCAGCGTCAGGCTTTGGACTCACTCGTGTGCCTGCACTAAATGGAGAAGGGACAGCTGCTGTAGACTCTCTCATAGGGAAAGATTAGTTAGTCTTGTAGGCTTGTTAGCTTGCTCCTGGCTGATTCTTATTGCTAAAATAGCACCCCACAACAACTCTTTTGAGAGCTAATCTTGTTCTTGTGATCTATTTTTTTTTCAATGTGTTGCCCACTGGAACTGCATTATACAGCCCTATCTGTTGCAGCTGGACCTTGGTAATCGCTATACTGTGCCAGGTCCTGTCTAACTTCCTATACTGGGACACCTACCTATGCCTAGCTAACTACTGGGGCACCCACCTACCTATACGGAAACACCTACCTATGCTTAGCTAACTACTGGGGCACCCACCTACCTATACGGGAACACCTACCTATGCCTAGCTAACTACTGGGGCACCCACCTACCTATACGGGAACACCTATCTATGCCTAGCTAACTACTGGGGCACCCACCTACCTATACGTGAACACCTACCGATGCCAGCTAACTATTGGGGAACCCACCTACCTATACGGGAACACCTACCAATGCCTAGCTAACTACTGGGGCACCCACCTACCTATACGGGAACACTTACCTATGCCTAGCTAACTACTGGGGCACCCACCTACCTATATGGGAACACCTACCTATGCCTAGCTAACTACTGGGGCACCCACCTACATATATGGGAAAACCTACCTATGCCTAGGAAACTACTGGAGCACCCACCTACATATACGGGAACACCTACCTATGCCTAGCTAACTACTGGGGCACCCACCTACCTATACGGGAACACCTACCTATGCCTAGCTAAGTACTGGGGCACCCACCTACCTATACGGGAACACCTACCTATGCATTGCTAACTACTGGGCACCCACCTACCTATACGGGAACACCTACCTGTGCCTAGCTAACTACTGGGACACCCACCTACATAGGTACACCTACCTGTGCC
Source organism: Hyperolius riggenbachi (assembly GCF_040937935.1). Taxonomy (NCBI): domain Eukaryota; kingdom Metazoa; phylum Chordata; class Amphibia; order Anura; family Hyperoliidae; genus Hyperolius; species Hyperolius riggenbachi. The sequence continues at coordinate 133,170,415 of NC_090657.1, forward strand.
TAGCTAACTATTGGGGCACCCACCTACCTATACGGGAACACCTACCTATGCCTAGCTAACTACTGGGGCACCCACCTACCTATACGGGAACACCTACCTATGCCTAGCTAACTACTGGGGCACCCACCTACCTATACGGTAACACCTACCTATGCCTAGCTAACTACTGGAGCACCCACCTACCTATACGGGAACACCTACATATGCCTAGCTAACTACTGGGGCACCAACCTACCTATACGGGAACACCTACCTATGCATTGCTAACTACTGGGGCACCCACCTACCTATACGGGAACACCTACCTGTGCCTAGCTAACTACTGGGACACCCACCTACATAGGTACACCTACCTGTGCCTAGCTAACTACTGGGGCACCCACCTACATATATGGGAAAACCTACCTATGCCTAGGAAACTACTGGAGCACCCACCTACCTATACGGGAACACCTACCTATGCCTAGCTAAATACTGGGGCACCCACCTACCTATACGGGAACACCTACCTATGCCTAGCTAACTACTGGGGCACCCACCTACCTATACGGGAACACCTACCTATGCATTGCTAACTGCTGGGGCACCCACCTACCTATACGGGAACACCTACCTGTGCCTAGCTAACTACTGGGACACCCACCTACATAGGTACACCTACCTGTGCCTAGCTAACTATTGGGGCACCCACCTACCTATACGGGAACACCTACCTATGCCTAGCTAACTACTGGAGCACCCACCTACCTATACGGTAACACCTACCTATGCCTAGCTAACTACTGGGGCACCCACCTACCTATACAGTAACACCTACCTATGCCTAGCTAACTACTGGGGCACGCACCTACCTATGCGGGAACACCTACCTATGCCTAGCTAACTACTGAGGCACCCGCCTACCTATACGGTAACACCTACCTATGCCTAGCTAAGTACTGGGGCACCCACCTACCTATAAGGGAACACCTACCTATGCCTAGCTAACTACTGGAGGCACCCACCTACCTATACGGGAACACCTACCTATGCCTAGCTAACTACTGGAGCACCCACCTACCTCTACGGGAATGCCTACCTATGCCTAGCTAACTACTGGGGCACCCACCTACCTATACGGGAACGCCTGCCTATGCCTAGCTAACTACTGGGGCACCTACCTACCTATAAGGGAACACCTACCTATGCCTAGCTAACTACTGGGGGCACCCACCTACCTATACGGGAACACCTACCTATGCCTAGCTAACTACTGGGACACCCACCTACCTATACGGGAACACCTACCTATGCCTAGCTAACTACTGGGGCACCCACCTACCTATACGGGAACGCCTACCTATGCCTAGCTAACTACTGGGGCACCCACCTACCTATACGGGAACACCTACCTATGCCTAGCTAACTACTGGGGCACCCACCTACCTATACGGGAACGCCTACCTATGCCTAGCTAACTACTGGGGCACCCACCTACCTATACGGGAACACCTACCTATGCCTAGCTAACTACTGGGGGCACCCACCTACCTATACGGTAAAGCCTACCTATGCCTAGCTAACTACTGGGGCACCCACCTACCTATACGGGAAAGCCTACCTATGCCTAGCTAACTACTGGGGCACCCACCTACCTATATGGGAACGCCTACCTATGCCTAGCTAACTACTGGGGCACCCACCTACCTATACGGGAACACCTACCTATGCCTAGCTAACTACTGGGGGCACCCACCTACCTATACGGGAACACCTACCTATGCCTAGCTAACTACTGGGGCACCCACCTACCTATACGGGAACACCTACCTATGCCTAGCTAACTACTGGGACACCCACCTACCTATACGTGAACACCTACCTGTGACTAGCTAACTACTGGGGCACCCACCTACCTATACGGGAACACCTACCTGTGCCTAGCTAACTACTGGGGCACCCACCTACCTATACGGGAACACCTACCTATGCCTAGTTAACCACTGGAGCACCCACCTACCTCTACGGGAACGCCTACCTATGCCTAGCCAACTACCTGTGCCTATACAGGAACACCTACCTGTGCCTAGCTAACTACGGGAACACCTACCTGTGCCTAGCTAACTACTGGGGCACCCACCTACCTATACAGGAACACCTACCTATGCCTAGCTAACTACTGGGGCACCCACCTACCAATACGGGAACACCTACCTGTGCCTAGCTAACTACTGGGGCACCCACCTACCTATACGGGAACACCTACCTGTGCCTAGCTAACGACTGTGACACCCACCTACCTATACGGGAACACCTACCTGTGCCTAGCTAACTACTGGGGCACGCACCTACCTATGCGGGAACACCTACCTATGCCTAGCTAACTACTGGGGCACCCACCTACCTATACGGTAACACCTACCTATGCCTAGCTAAGTACTGGGGCACCCACCTACCTATAAGGGAACACCTACCTATGCCTAGCTAACTACTGGGGGCACCCACCTACCTATACGGGTACACCTACCTATGCCTAGCTAACTACTGGGGCACCCACCTACCTATACGGGAACACCTACCTGTGCCTAGCTAACTACTGGGGCACCCACCTACCTATACGGGAACACCTACCTATGCCTAGCTAACTACTGGAGCACCCACCTACCTCTACGGGAACGCCTACCTATGCCTAGCCAACTACCTGTGCCTATACGGGAACACCTACCTGTGCCTAGCTAACTACTGGGGCACCCACCTACCTATACAGGAACACCTACCTATGCCTAGCTAACTACTGTGACACCCACCTACCTATACGGGAACACCTACCTGTGCCTAGCTAACTACTGGGGCACGCACCTACCTATACGGGAACACCTACCTATGCCTAGCTAACTACTGGGGCACCCACCTACCTATACGGTAACACCTACCTATGCCTAGCTAAGTACTGGGGCACCCACCTACCTATACGGGAACACCTACCTATGCCTAGCTAACTACTGGGGGCACCCACCTACCTATACGAGAACACCTACCTATGCCTAGCTAACTACTGGGGCACCCACCTACCTATACGGGAACGCCTACCTATGCCTAGCTAACTACTGGGGCACCTACCTACCTATAAGGGAACACCTACCTATGCCTAGCTAACTACTGGGGGCACCCACCTACCTATACGGGAACACCTACCTATGCCTAGCTAACTACTGGGACACCCACCTACCTATACGGGAACGCCTACCTATGCCTAGCTAACTACTGGGGCACCCACCTACCTATACGGGAATGCCTACCTATGCCTAGCTAACTACTGGGGCACCCACCTACCTATACGGGAACACCTACCTATGCCTAGCTAACTACTGGGGGCACCCACCTACCTATACGGTAAAGCCTACCTATGCCTAGCTAACTACTGGGGCACCCACCTACCTATACGGGAACGCCTACCTATGCCTAGCTAACTACTGGGGCACCCACCTACCTATATGGGAACGCCTACCTATGCCTAGCTAACTACTGGGGCACCCACCTACCTATACGGGAACACCTACCTATGCCTAGCTAACTACTGGGGGCACCCACCTACCTATACGGGAACACCTACCTATGCCTAGCTAACTACTGGGGCACCCACCTACCTATACAGGAACACCTACCTATGCCTAGCTGACTACTGTGACACCCACCTACCTATACGGGAACACCTACCTGTGTCTAGCTAACTACTGGGGCACGCACCTACCTATACGGGAACACCTACCTATGCCTAGCTAACTACTGGGGCACCCACCTACCTATACGGTAACACCTACCTATGCCTAGCTAAGTACTGGGGCACCCACCTACCTATACGAGAACACCTACCTATGCCTAGCTAACTACTGGAGCACCCACCTACCTCTATGGGAATGCCTACCTATGCCTAGCTAACTACTGGGGCACCCACCTACCTATACGGGAACGCCTACCTATGCCTAGCTAACTACTGGGGCACCTACCTACCTATAAGGGAACACCTACCTATGCCTAGCTAACTACTGGGGGCACCCACCTACCTATACGGGAACACCTACTTAAGCCTAGCTAACTACTGGGGCACCCACCTACATATACGGGAACACCTACCTATGCCTAGCTAACTACTGGGACACCCACCTACCTATACGGGAAAACCTACCTTTGCCTAGCTAACTACTGGGGCACCCACCTACCTATACGGGAACACCTACCTATGCCTAGCTAACTACTGGGGCACCCACCTACCTATACGGGAACGCCTACCTATGCCTAGCTAACTACTGGGGCACCCACCTACCTATGCGGGAATACCTACCTATGCCTAGCTAACTACTGGGGCACCCACCTACCTATACGGGAACACCTACCTATGCCTAGCTAACTACTGGGGCACCCACCTACCTATACGGGAAAGCCTACCTATGCCTAGGTAACTACTGGGGCACCCACCTACCTATACGGGAACACCTACCTGTGCCTAGCTAACTACTGGGGCACCCACCTACCTATACGGGAACACCTACCTGTGCCTAGCTAACTACTGGGGCACCCACCTACCTATACGGGAACACCTACCTATGTCTAGCTAACTACTGGGGCACCCACCTACCTATACGGGAACACCTGCCTATGCCTAGCTAACTACTGGGGCACCCACCTACCTATACGGGAACACCCCCACCTATGCTTAACTACTGGGGCACCTACCTACCTATACGGGAACACCTACCTATGGGAACACCTACCTATGCCTAGCTAACTACTGGGGCACCTACCTACCTATACTGGAACACCTACTTATGCCTAGCTAACTACTGGGACACCTACCTATGCCTAACTACCATATGGGCTTGAAAACCGATATCGCCTGCAGTCTGGCGCACCAGTCCAGCACGGCCGTCACTACACAAACAGCTGTTTGCGGTGCGTTACACAGTGACTTTGGTGTGTCAGTGTGAAGTAGTACACTAATAACACTCCCTGATTGATGTATACACATGCAAAATGTTTTAAAGCACTTTAGGCCTGCAATTTAGCATTCAATGTGATTTCTGCCCTTAAAACGCTGCTTTGCATCAAATCCTGATTTTTCCCGGGACTTTTGGCATGTACCCCACTCCGCCATGCCCTCCTCCAGGTGTTAGACCCCTTGAAACATCTTTTCCATCACTTTTGTGGCCAGCATAATTTTGCCTACCTATACGGGAACATCTGCCTATGCCTAGCTAACTACTGGGGCACCCACCTACTTATACGGGAACACCTACCTATGCCTAGCTAACTACTGGGGCACCTACCTACCTATACGGGAACACCTACTTATGCCTAGCTAACTACTGGGACACCTACCTATGCCTAACTACCATATGGGCTTGAAAACCGATATCGCCTGCAGTCTGGCACACCAGTCCAGCACGGCCGTCACTACACAAACAGCTGTTTGCGGTGCGTTACACAGTGAGTTTGGTGTGTCAGTGTGAAGTAGTACACTAATTACACTCCCTGATTGATGTATACACATGCAAGATGTTTTAAAGCACTTTAGGCCTGCAATTTAGCATTCAATGTGATTTCTGCCCTTAAAACGCTGCTTTGCATCAAATCCTGATTTTTCCCGGGACTTTTGGCATGTACCCCACTCCGCCATGCCCCCCTCCAGGTGTTAGACCCCTTGAAACATCTTTTCCATCACTTTTGTGGCCAGCATAATTTTTTCTATTTTTCAAAGTTCGCCTCCCCATTGAAGTCTATTGCGGTTCGCGAAAGTTCGCGCGAACCGAACTTTCGCGGGAGGTTCGCAAAATCTAACCGAAAATTGCGGCGAGAGACCACATAGACTTCTGGGGGCTAGAAGAAGCACCAGGTAAATAAGGCTTCACTACTTTAGTTTAAATTGTATATCCTTTAATAAAGATTTCTGAGCACTGTACAATTATTTTTGCAGATACAGTATTATTTTTTTTTTTTTGGGGGGGGGGGGCAGATTTTCTTGCCTGGGTTGACCAAAGGGCTAGAAATGGCCCTGCACATTGATATTGTCCATCGCCATGGTACACAATGGATTCATTGTGAAAGGACCCTTTATCTTTTTGTACCTTACAGATTCACTTTAACATCCTGATTGCTTTTAGTATTTGATTTGTTTATTATTGGGTATAGCTGATCTTGAACCTGACATGAATTGATTTATTTTGCTAACAAGAATACTTAAACAGAAGCTGGACCTTCTCTAATTATATTATTAGCCACATATCTTAGAACAAATATCGTCCTGTGATCTGCTTAGTTCTATTTAACTTATTAGAGACACATTTTCATTACATTTTTGCTTTGATATCTAAGTTAAGGCGGTAATTTCTGGGCAAACTCGGTTTATTACACAACTGCTGCATTTGTCACAATTAAAAAATGCAAATATGTAGATTTGCTTTGATCTTAGCATAATGTATTAAGGAAAGAATATATAGTTTTACATGCCTGTTTTACATGCACTCAGCACAATTGAAACCCGTGAGAAGTTTTATTTTGTCTGAACTTTTCAATACATGTTGAAACATCGGCTACTCATAAATAAGACTGAAGTTAGTGGTCACCTATAATTATGCAGCGCACGCATCCAATATATACCAGGCTTATCTTTGCATGGCAGTTTTTTATATGCAAATAGGTTATCAAAAACATTGCAACTAATTAATGTAATAAGATATTTGTAAGATTTCTGCCAGGATGCAAAGCTTAATTAACCCTCATCTGACCCTACCATTAGTTAACTAAAATGATGACTTGAGTCATTTCCCTAACAATTGCAAACCTCTTTTCTGACTACCAGCTCTTAAAGCAGACATATGAATTTTTCATTACCTGCCGTCAACCTGCTTCAGCTCTTAAATGCCGCTATTCAGAGCACAAAAGCATTTTGAATAACAGTCATAGAAAATATCATCATATATATATGTGTGTTTTTTTTCCCTCTTGTTAGGGCTTATTATGCATGCATTAGAGTACATGTTCAATTTATCATGCTGTGAGTGCTCATCAGAGAGGAATGGTCTCAAGGAGTCATGGTATTGTCTCCAAATATTAGCAAATGTAAATATAATTTAGCTTCACTGGGCATGACATTAACATAATTGCAAATTTGCATCTAAAAGAAAAAACACAAAGATCAAAGAAGTTTTGCTTATTATAACACCGATTAAAAAAAGACTTTTGTGAGCTCAAATAAACCTCAGATCCTGGTTTCCTGGTGTCCTGGTGTCCAAAGGCATAAGATAACCGTTTGAGGAATTTCAAGGCATATGTTCAACCACAGGCTGGATTTTTTTTTTTTTAAATAGGAAGTTATTTATTTTTAATTATCTAACTGGCCTGCTTGATTTTGTTTTGGAAGTTCATCTGTCATGTATGGGAATATGCCTTTCGAAGCTTCCCTCAAGGTAGTGTGGCAGCCCCATGCTATTTGATGACTCCCCTTCCCTCCATTACCATAGGGCTAGCTTGTTGCCGGGCAGGATTCTACACCTACCCCTGCGCTCACTCCTACTGGCATAAGCTATGACAGGCACCATAGTGCCTGTCATATGACCTGAAGAAGCAAGCAAAGTCCCAAGAAGTGCTGTCAAAAACCTGAGCGGTTCTTGCCTTTGTCATGATTGCTAACTCAGTAAAGGACCAGCCTTTAAAGTGTTGCTATCATATAAATCCGGCATAGCGGTGGCTGAACCCTCTAAAACAATAATTATAGATTGATGGTGTACCTTGAAATGAATCAGAGCACTCAGTATATGATTTTATATAAAAAATTGTATTTGCTTATCATACAGCATATATACAAAATACGAACAGTTCCAAGTAGTGTTTCCTTCTAACAGTATTCCATCTCATCAAGGCTTTATAGCCAAGCGATCATCAATCTTCTAAGTACATTCAAAAAAAGAATTTAACAGTTGTGTTATGTAAAATAAAAAGTAGTCTCATCTGTATCAATAGCTGTGTATCTAATAGCTGTGTAAAACTTGTAGTAATCTTCTTAAAGAAATAGCATAAAAAATAGCTTCTAAAAACTTCTTGTTAACATCTTAACAAAACTTAATGCTGAAAAATTAATAAAGTAAATCACCAGAATATTAAGCATACTACCCCTTCTCTGTCATCTCTTCAGCATCTAGAACCACTTGTGGGAAGGTAGCTTCTGCCTCATGTGTCTTCTCAGAAGATTGTTGGGCTTCTGCAAACTATGAGCTTCCAGACCCTACTTTTATAGGGCTTGGAGGCAATATGGCTGCCTAATCTGGACTTTCCCTGGATCCCAGGTTCTGATTGGCTAAAGCTTCCGTGCGTCAAAAGCTATCTATGTTTTGAATACCTAAATCACAATATTATTTTAACGGTGGGGTGCCGCAACTCAGATTATATGGTGATCTGCAGAATCACCAATAATGCAGACGCTACACTTGATTATGTGGTGATCTGCAGAATCAAGAATAATACTAGTATAGCCACAAGGATGCTATGTGTGTAGTGCTTGGTGCAACTGTAACTTTAATAGTTTTGCGAGACCTCACCAGAGGGGCTGGTGAGGTACAATCAGTACACTGACAGTATAATAGCGTACAAGCCCCAGCAAGCTGGAGATACTGATACTGAAGAGATAGAATCTCCCGAGGAGCGGGTGATTCAGACTGTACTGCAGCCTAGTGATCACCTGAGGAGATGGTGATTAAGACAGTACTGCAGCCTAGAGGACACTTGATGAGCAGGTGATTCAGAGTGTACTGCAGCCTAGGAGCATGAGATACAAACATTACTGCACTAATGATCACCTGAGAAGCAGGCGATTCAGACTGTACTGCAGCCTAGGAGCAGGAGATACAAACAGTACTGCACTAATGATCACCTGAGAAGCAGGCGATTCAGACTGTATTGCAGCCTAGGAGCAGGAGATACAAACAGTACTGCATGCACTAATGATCACCTGAGAGGCAGGCGATTCAGACTGTACTGCAGCCTAGGAGCAGGAGATACAAACAGTACTGCACTAATGAATAACTTCACCAGAGGAGCTGGTGAAGCTAGCACCTCACCAGTGGCAAGGGCCCATTGGTGAGTAGCATGGTCAGACAGGCAAGGTTCAAAAACAGAGGGTTTAGTTTCAGAACAGAATCGTGAGACAGAAGAGTAAATGGTAATCAGGCAGAGGTTCAGCAACTTTAAGGCAGATAGGCAGAAGTACAGAATCAGAAAACGAGATCAGAGTCAGAGTTTAGCCAGAGTCATACACAGGAAATCAGTAATAATCAATACAATCAAATGAGCTAACTATAGATAGATGTATATCGCAATTATTGCATATACATCTGTCATCAACAGGAACCTCACTACAATATACAAAATAACAAAAGTCCTAGTCTTGTGTGAAATCCCTGGTTTCCTCCCAGATCAAAACACACCGGAACTAATCTAAGGTCTGAGCGCTAACACACTAGTATTCATGACAGCAGACAAGGACAGAGTAACAACTCCAGGTTTAAATACTGAAGGCAAATTCAAGCAGCCCCGCCCAAGGGGCTGAACCAACCTGCAAGGTAGATTGACAGGTAGAAGTCAGCTGACCACAATGTCAGCTGATCTGTCTCCTATGCCCATAAAGGTCCTTTTGCTCCATGCACAGGCGTATGGACCTAAGCTGCTGTGCAACAGAGACCCCTGTCCCACCTGAGTTGGGAAGCCACACCCGGGATGGAGTGGCCGCAGAGGTGACATCAGGTATGAAAGCAGCTGCGCTGCTTTCCACCACAGAGGTAACATCTTCAATTGTTACAATTATTGTTTATAAATTCTTAATTACCTTATCTTGTGGGAATTTACGTAGGTTTGCAATGTTAACACATTCTTATCAGGTCATTTCTGACGCAGTTAATTAAAAATGGACGTCAACAGCCATCTTATCTGCTGGTTGACTTTTTTGACCCAGACATGGCCTTCCAAAAACATTAAACAATGTCATTTATGACGCATTTCTGATAATATCCCGTTCTGCTAATTAGTTTTTGGAATGTGTCTGTACTTTCCCAGGTCAGGTTGACCCTATAACACTGTACACAGATCTGTAAGAGCCTTCAGCAATTTAAGGCTTATTGAAGCATACAGGCCTTCTAATATACTTATTTAAATATAAAGCTTATTATATAATTCTTCCTAAAACAATTAATCATATAAAATAAAATTGCATATTAAAATATAATAATACAAAACTTTCTATATATTTTTCTTTCTGATGAAGAAATAAATATCTAATTTCAACCAGCAGAGGTCAGCATTTCATAACAAATAACAAACAGTATTAATTATATAAGACTATGAAACCGCCAGGTGGCATCATTTAATCATCTTTAACTAATTGGGAAAACACCTTGTTTTTGTTTCATATCTTTCATATTTTGACTTCTCTAGCTGGGAAATTTTTATCTTTTCTTGCTGGCTGTAATGGCCTTCAAGCCAAGGAACATGTTGTCAACAATCTTCTAGCTTACAAGTTAAAATAACCTTGTAAAAGTTTCACTGTCTCTATCACTGGCAGAATCCAGTTTACATGTAATTGAAAGTATTAAATTATAGGTTTTAACAATAACTATTTCTTTCTTTAGAAGGACTGTATTGATTATTAATATATATATGCATACACATATGACAGCTTTTCCTGCATAAATAAAACCGCTAGAATTCTGACAGTGCCTTGTCCTTTTAGTGCATAATAAAATTCCCATTTCCAGTTTATTGGCCTTTCTTTACAGGAGAGGTAAGACCAACACTACCTCTCCTTTTAACCATTGTAAGTGTGTTATATTTGGCAAATCCAAAATTGTCTTTATACTCTACCTTACACCTCAGTTGGGAGGTGGTAGTTGTTGTTTAGTTGACCCTAAAAAAATGCTTATGTGTGCAACCAACCAGTTCATGCAACACAATACTTAGGAAAATCGAGTAGGTGGGCATCTCCCCACAGGCTCTGATGGTGGTTGCAATTTCTTGCAACCCACATGTGTGAGTACATAATCCTAAAAATCTAAACTAATCCAATTGTCTAGGCATATTGCACCATTGTGTTACTGCTTTTTCTTTTGTTTCCCAGTTATTCCAGGAGGTCTTGGAAGCATAGGAAACCTCACTTCTCTATCTGTGCTCTTCCTTTCTGTTCTTCTCAAAGGTCTTTGGTGTCTTAGCCTCTTGAAAGCACTGGGTCAGCCGCTACTATGGTGCCAGACCCATGGAACCTTTTACAAACAGTCACTGACTTGTGAGCTCTCTCCTCTGGGGTTTCATCTCTATACTGTGACCAAGGAAAATATCTGGAAGAGAGAGTTTGTGCACATTGAAGGCTAAGAGGGTAGATCAGAGAATGACAGGTATTTGAGGAAACGGATAGCATCCTGGAGGTCTTAAAGGGTTTTGGTGGTTATGTATGGTTCTCATACAATTAATCATTTAGTCAAAAGATGGCAATGTATTCCAACCTGACGTGGGAGTGATATGAAGGATATAGAGCTGTGGTGAGATATCTCACTGAGTACCCCTAAGCATAGCAATTGGCTTTGAATGGTAGTAGAAAGGCCTTTGTTTTAATTTTAACAATGGGCAATGCAAGTGGTCTAATTCATGCCACTATCAGCACGAGTAAGCTCACTGTGGTGAGGTGCATTCAGCTAGCTGCTACCTCCATAAGCGTCACCCAGCCTCTGGTCAGAAGAAACTTTTTCTTAAAGCAGCCAACGTCAGTGTAGCTTTGAGAAATGTTGCCGTGGCTTCAGCAGTTTCCAAATCAGCAGATGGCCCTCTATTTTTGTGGCTTTCCTCCTTCATCCTTTAGTGGTTCAGGGTGCATTTGGTTCAAGGTCATGATATCCATCCTTGGCTTACAGGATGTCATCAGAGAAAAAAAAATCTGCAAAGAAATTCATGAAGGTTGGGTAGCTGGACCCCTTTTGACCCCATAATTTCTGAATTTTTGCTTATCCCCCTTGGGATCATTCCCCAAAAAAAGGCTTATATACATAATTTATTTTAAACAGATCAAGGTACGCACAGCAAATATAAGTCCAATACTGACACTTGTGCTCACACAAGTGCCTTGGATTTAGTCCAATCCCTCCCAAGCCAAAAAAAACCAAAAGATATCTAGTGTAACGCTGTTTTAACAGTTTATCACACCACTGTTCACCAATTCTGTTCACCAATATGTCCCCAAAAAATTAGCCAATGGAATCTGTTGACAAACCCAGTCACCAGCAGACACCCAGATATCACAGCCTCTCAACCTTTGGTATTGCTGCCCAAATCACAGATAGCTCACTAGACATGGCTCGAACTTCAGATTTTGGGTCCGTGAACTGCTAACGCGAACTTCCGCAAAAGTTCGAGTTTGCACAAACTATGCACTGCCATAGACTTCAATGAGCAGGCGAGTTTTAAAACAGACAGGGACTATTTCTGGCCACAAAAGTAATGGAAAAGTTGTTTCAAGGGGTCTAACACCTGGAGGGGTCATGGCAGAATGGGATACATTCCAAAAGTCCCTCGGAAAATTATGTATTTGAAGCAGAGTAGGGTTACAATTCCTAAAGGGCAGAAATCACATTGCATTGCTAAATTGGAGGCATAAAGTGCTTTAAAACAGAGAGAATAAGTAAAACACAGAGAGAAAGAGTATAGTAGAACTACAAAGCCCAGCAACTGACTGTGGCCTGTATGCAGTGTAAGAGTAAAGCTACGTACACACATGCGACAACGATCGTTCGATGTCAACGACGAACGAACTTTTAATTGACGAAAGAACGACCTACGTAAAGTTAATTTTAAAAGGTGTGTAACGATCACATCGTTAGAACGAAGGTTACATCACGTAAAAGCACCTATTGCTCCTGCGCATAAAAATGAAAAGTTCCATGGAGAAATAGTGAAATGCGCATGTCAAGCCTAGTACGAACGACCGTTTCCAACGATGTACTGCTTTTGCAAACGATCGTCGTTGGGAAAAATCCGCCAAGGTAGATCGTTCGTTTTTAACGATCTAGCTCGTCCGTCGTTAGACTTAATTGTCGTTGGCTGCTTTTTTTTAAACGATCGTCATTTGAAACGATCGGGGAACGTTTCAAACGACTATAGTCGCATGTGTGTATGCACCTTAACCCACACAGATATCAATAACACACATGCAGTAGCAAGCTAAGCACAGCTTATGATAGACAGTGTGCTGGCTTGCTTGCAATAAAGATAGAAGCATATAGTAGAACTACACAGCCCAGCAATGACTGTGGCCTGTATGCAGTGTGACCAGTTTCTCACACAAAAAAAACAACAAAAAAACAAATAGAACAATAAGAGTCCTCAAAAGGGATTTTAATTTGGGGTGCTTTCAGCAATCAGCAATAAACAGAAGCGCCTAGCTAACTGTCCCTGTCTCTGCAGCAGGGCCGGGACCGGTCTCCCTAGCACCAGAGGCTGAGATTCCAAAGTGCGCCCCCCCCCCCCCCCAACCACACACACACACACACACACACACACACACACACACACACACACACACACACACACACACACACACACACACACACACACTGTACATATGTACATACACACACTGACACACAGATACACACACACACTGTACATACACACACTGACACACAGATACACACACACTGTACATATGTACATACCCACACAGACACACACACTGTACATATGTACTTACACACACTGACACACAGATACACACACACACACTGTACATATGTACATACACACACTGACAGACACACACACACACACACTGATACACACACACTGATACACACACACACACACACACACACACACACTGATACACACACACACACACACACACACACACTGACACACACACACACACACACACACTGACACACACACACACACACACACACACACACACACACACACACACACACACACACACACACACACACACACACACACTTTCTCACTCTCTCTCATGTTATGCTCACTCAACTGTCTGCCTCTTTCAAAGCCCCCTTTCCCAACCATACCTGCTTCATGCCAGGCGTTACAACAGTTGGCCTCTGTCCTGACTGACATCTAGGCCTGGCAGGCATTCACTAATGCCTGAGGGAGGGACGGAAGGATGTCTGAGGGAAGGGGGTCTCTCCCCCGTCCAGTCCAGCTACATCGCAAGCGTGCAGTAATATCCCCAGGCAACTCTGCAGGAAGCCGACAGCCAGTTCCGTTACAGCAGAAGTCGGCTTCCTGTTGTTGCCTAGCAACACTATGCCACAGCCGGGCCTGTCATCTCTTTCATTACAGAGCGGCTGTTACAGCTCCAAGCAGACAGGACTCCAGAGCGCTCTTTTCCATATATGATGAGGACACTGAGGGGACACTGAGGGGACTCGAGGAGACTAGTCTGGTGGCAGGGAAGATCGTGGAGCAGGAGGGGAGAGGGCAAAGAAATGGGGCGACGGGGAGAGTGCAGAGGAATGCGCCCTCTAGGGGAAGCGCTCAGAGGCTGCAGCCTGTCCGGCCTCTGCCTCATCCCGGCCCTGCTCTGCAGCAATGTCTCTCCCTTCCACTCACTACAGCAGCAGCACCAGACTAAAAACATGACCAGCACTGCTGCATTTCCGTTGGTGATTGCAGCCTGATTGGCTGCCATGTGTCTGCTGACTGTGATGTAGGGGGTCAAAGTTTAGCCCAATGATGAGGTATAGGGGGAGGATCGAACCACCCTATCTGTTCGCTACCCGCCACGAACACGAACATCTGATCTTCGCCGGGAACTGTTCGCTGGCGAACCATTTGGGCCATCTCTATAGCCCACAAGCATGTAACAGCTGTGCTCCCCACCACATAGAAAAGACACTTAATATATACCGATAGCCTAATCCTCTGCTCTGCTGTCCAGATAATAAAACCACTAACAGCGCTCATTGGGCTTGATTCACTAAACCGTGATAACTCATAGCATGGCCGCTCTAGCTTTTTCATGCTCGTTTTCATGCTCAATCGTGAATTTACGCGAGCATTTGCATGTGAAAATTTGCAATTGCGCACGAAAACATGAAAACGCCTGTGAAAACGCTAGCACAGCCGTGCTATGAGTTATCACGGTTTAGTGAATCAAGCCCATTGTCTCCACCGTTCACATCCACTTCCAATACTTATATGGTTTTTCAATCCTCCTCCATTTGCTTTTGGGGTTTTCTATAAAACTAAAATAGCTTTCCATCGTATAAAAATCTTTTAATCAAAAGTCATAAATAAGTAGTGCAAACATATTAAAATAAATACAAATTTTAAAATCCAAGACAAATATAAGCATTTACAGCAGTAGGGACAGCCAAACTATCCCAGGGGGGGAAATATACATATATACTGTAAGTATATAAATACTTGTTCTACTTACATAATAAATATATTGTACTTTCCACGTTTTGAGGTCAGTGAACTTTATATAGTAAACTAGCTGATTGCCCGGGTATGTATTTGGCTGGTGTTGGCTCCACCTACTTTTTCTAACCCTAACACACAATTACTCACTGACCAAGTTTGTGAGCTTTGCGGTGTTTGGCACCAATAATTTGCATTGAAATGAAACAAATCTAATTGGCTGTGTGTGGCTCCACCCCCCTTTTCTGAATTTGAACCCCAGTCACCCAATAACCAACTGTACCAGGTTTGAGGCCTGTGCCATTAACAGTGCAAGAATCGTAGCAATTAAATATTCCCCTTGAAAAGCAATAGGTGAAGTTTGATTCACTTTTGTAGGCTCCACCCACTTTTCTGAATATTAATCCCAGTCACCCAGTGACCAACTGTGCAACGTTTAAAAACTCTGCCATTAACAGAATTGCTGCAGTTTACATTTTCCCAGTGAAATTTGTATTTGTCTCCAGCCACTGATGACCCGGCGTTGCCTGTGTATGTATTTGACTGGTGTTGGCTCCGCCCACTTTCTAACCCTAACACACAAACACTCAATGACCAAGTTTGTGAGCTTTGGGATCCTTGGCATCAATAATTTGTATATTCCCATAGAAATTAAACAAATCAGATAGGCTGTTTTTGGCTCCACCCCTCTCCAGCATTTGAACCCCAGTCACCCAATGACCAACTGTAGCGGGTTTGAGGCATCTGCTATTAACAGTGTAAAAATGGCAACAATTTAAATATTCCACTTGAAAATCAACAGGTGAATTTTGATTGGCTATTATAGGCTCCACCCACCTCCCTGAATATTAATCTCAGTCACTCAGTGACCATCAGGGCAAAGATTGGGAATTCTGAAATAAACAGTGTAAGAATGGCTACAGTTTCACTTTCCCAGTGAAATTTGTTTTTGGCTCTGCCCACTTTTTGTAACCTGGACACAAAGTCACTACTCAATGCCCAAGTTTGTGAGTTTTGGGGTCCTTGGCATCAATCAGATTTGTTTCATTTCATGGAAAAATACAAATTATTACCTGTTTGTGGTTCTGTCCCTTTTCTGAATTTGAACCTCAGTGACCCAATGACCAACTGTACCAGGTTTGAGGCTTGTGCCATTAACAGTGCAAAAATGGCAGCAATTTTAATATTCTCCTTGAAAAGTGACATGTGATTTTTGATTGGCATTTTTAGGCTCCACCCACTTTTCTGAATGTTAATCCCAGTCACCCAGTAACCAGCTATGCTAAGTTTGAGAACCCTGCCATTAACTGTGAAGAAGGGCTGCAGTTTCCCAGAAAATTCTGTTTTTAACTCCACCCACTTTTTGTAACCTTGACACACAGTCACTACTCAATGACCAAGTTTGTGAGCTTTTGGGTTCCTGGCATCAAAATTGTGCTAATGGAAGCAGTTTATCCAGCAAAGAAATCTGGCTGTTTTTGGCTCCGCCCCTTTACTGAATTTGAACCCCAACACTTAACGCCCGACTGTAGCAGGTTTGAGGCCTCTGCCATTAACAGTGTGAGAATGGCTGCAGTTTCAATATTCCCCTTGAAAATCAATAGGTGAATTTTGATTGGCTCTTGTAGGCTCCACCTACTTTTCCAAATATTAATCCTAGTCACCCAGTGACCAACTGTGTGAAGTTTGAGAACCTTGCCATTAACAGTGTAAGAAAAGCTGCAGTTTACATTTCCCCATGTAAAAAGTTAGTTGTTTTTGGCTCCGCCCACTATTTCTAATCTTGACATACAGTCAGTTAATGACCAAGTTTATGAGCTTTGGGGTCTTTAATTTCAATGGTAAAATGCAACTTTTTGATGCCAAACAAATCTGATTGGCTGTTTTTGGCCCGCTACCATCAGAATTTAAACCCCAGTCTCCCAGTGACTGACTGTAGCAGATGTTAGGCCTCTGCCATTAAGAGTGCATGAATGGCAGCAATGTAAATATTCCCCTTGAAAATCAAAAGGTGAATTTTGATTGGCTGCTGTAGGCTCCACCCACTTTTCTGAATATTAGTCCCAGTCACCCAGTGGCCAACTGTGTCACGTTTGAGAACCCTGCCAATAACAGAATGGCTGAAATTAATCTAACAAATCTGATTGGCTGTTTGTGGCTCCACCCCTTTAGTGAATTTGGACCCTAGTCACCCAATGACTGACTGTATCAGGTTTGAGGCCTCTGCCACTAACAGTGTAAGAATGGTAGCAATGTGAATATTCCCCTTGAAAATCAATAGGTACATTTTGATTGGCTGTTGTAGGCTCCACCCACATTTCTGAATATTCATCCCAGTCACCCAGTGGCCAATTGTGTAAAGTTTGGGAACCCTGCAATGTAAAAAATGAAGTTGTTGGCACCGCCCACTTTTTCTAACCATGACATACAGTCACTCAATCATCAAGTTTATCAGCTTTGGGGTCCTTGGTATCAATACTTTGTATATTCCCATTGAAAAATAAACAAATCTGGCTGTTTGTGGCTCCGCCCCCTTCCTGAATTTGGACCCTAATCACCCAGTGACCAACTGTACCAGGTTTGAGGCATCTGCTATTACCAGTATAAGAGAATGGTAGCAGATGAAACATTCCCTTTGAAAATCAAAAGGTGAATTTTTATTGGCTGTTGTAAGCTCCACCCACCTTCCAAAATCCTAATCTGTCACCCAATGACCAACTGTGCAAAGTTTGAGAACCCTGCTATTAACGGTGTAAGAATGGCTGCAGTTTATATTTTCCAGTGAAATTTGTTTTTAGCTCCGCCCACTTTTTGTAACCTTGACACACAGTCACCCAGTGACCAAGTGTGTGAGTTTTCAGGTTACTGGCATCAAAAATGTGTGATTTGAAGCAGTTTATCCACCAAGGAAATCTGATTGGCTGTATGTGGCCCCACCCCTTTAGTGAATTTGGACCCCAGTCACCCACTGACTGACTGTAGCAAGTGTGAAGTCTCTGCCATTAAAAGTGTAAGAATAGCAGCAGTTTAAATATTCCCCTTGAAAATCAATAGGTGAATTTTGATTGGCTGTTGTAGGCTCCACCCATTTTCTTGAATCTTAATCGCATTCACCCAGTGACCAAGTGTGCCAAGTTTGAGAACCCTGTGATTAACAGTCTAAGAATGGCTGCAGTTTACATTTTACGATGTAAAATGAACGGCTGAAATTTGATTTGCTGTTTTATGCTCCGCCCACTTTTCCTGGATTTGTAACCTCGGTCACCAAGTGACCAACTGTGCCAAGTGTGGGGACTCTGGCTTGATTACTGTGAGAATGGCAGCCTTTTACATTTTTTCCATTGACTTGAATAGGTGGAATCTGATTAGCTGTTTGTAGCTCCGCCCACATGTGCAGGGGGGCCGCAAGACCCCCAGAACATATCATCCCAGGTAGTAAGGGATCTGTGTACCAAGTTTCGTCCAAATCGGTCAAGCCGTCTTTGCGTGATCGCCACACACAGACACACACACACACAGACACACACACACACAGACACACACACACACACACAGGCACACAGACACACACACACTTTTATATATATATAGATAAAGAGAAAACTGTTTCAGGCACTTTCCCATTTTTGCTGTCTCCGACTGAAGCCAATACCGATGAATTATGTCATTTCCTCCCTTACTCTTTTTTTCTCCTAGAAACTGCACTGTCATATCTAGCTTGCTTTGTAAACACATGTGAGCACAGCATAGATCATATTTTCGCAGGTTATCCCTTCTCAGCCTTGGGTCACACTGAACTGCCCTTAGGCCAATCGGTGAGGAGCAGGAATGTGAGAGGGGAGATAACAAGCTTTCTTCTTTTCTGCATTGTACCAGATAGGCCAGCGATGGCGAACCTATGGCACGCGTGCCAGACCCGGCACGCATAGCCAAATCTCCTGGCACGCCATCACTGCTGCACTATGTCCCATCCATTGCATGAACTGGCCGTGGCATCTACTAGATGCTGCGCCAGTTCATAGCCCGCAGCCCTGTTCCAGCCAGCATAGTCTTCCGGCAGGCAGAGCAGGGCTACGGGAAGATGCCGTCCGAAGCCCTGTACTGGAGACTATTTGTGTCTCCAGTACAGGGCTTCGGGCTCCATCTTCCCATATCCCTGCTATTGCATTCAGCACAGGAGATATGCAGGAGCAATATCTCCGGGGAGCTGCGCGCCAGAGGCTGGCCGGGAGAGGAGACTTCTGTCAGGTGAGTAAATTCCTTTTTTTGCAGGGGAAATGTTGCCCACTGCGTTTATTTTCTGGTGAAATGTTGCCCCCTGCTTTTATTTTCTGGTGAAATGTTGCCCACGGCGTTATTTTCTGGTGAAATGTTGCCCACTGCCAGTGGTGCTCGAATGTACCCAAATTTAATTCGAGTACATTCGAATTCGGGTCCGGGTCAAATTCGGAATTCGCCCGCGATCACGCCCATCTAATTCGATTCGAACACAACTGGGACAGCACAGTTTTCAACTCAGACACCTCAGAATTTTTTTTTTTTTTTTTTTACACAACAAAATGTAGCTATTGTAGTGGCGTAATAGCTAGTGGCACATGGCAGCAGCGCATAATTCTGTGGACCCTGGCGGTGGGAACACAGACAGCAGGAGAGCAGGAGGAGGAGGAGGAGTGACGTGTGGCAGCAGGCAATGTAACGGGGCCAATGGTACCTAGCGTTGATACCACGGCTGTAAATAAACACCAAGAGCAGGAGGTTCCGGACAGCAGTCGTGCAGCCCACATTGCGCCCAATGCACAACTGGGACAGCACAGTTTTCAACCCAGACACCTCAGAATTTTTTTTTTTTTTACAACAAAATGTAGCTATTGTAGTGGCGTAATAGCTAGTGGCGCATGGCAGCAGTGCATAATTCTGTGGACCCTGACGGTGGGAACACAGACAACAGGAGGTTAACTACAGCAGCAGTAGCAGGAGGAGGAGGAGGAGGAGTAGTGACGTGTGGCAGCAGACAATGTAACAGGACCAATGGTACCTAGCGTTGGTACCACGGCTGTAAATAAACACCAAGAGCAGGAGGTTCCGGACAACAGTCGTGAAGCCCACATTGTGCCCAATGCACAACTGGAACAGCACAGTTTTCAACCCAGACACCTCAGATTTTTTTTTTCACAACAAAAATTTAACTACTGTATTGTAGTGTAGTAATAGCTAGTGGCGCATGGCAGCAGCGCTTAATTCTGTGGACCGTGGCGGTGGGAACACAGACAGCAGGAGGTTAACTACAGCAGCAGCAGGAGGAGGAGGAGTGACGTGTGGCAGCAGGAAATGTAACAGGCCAATGGTACCTAGCGTTGGTACCACAGCACCTAAAGGAAAACCAGGCCAAGTAGCAGGGGACTGAAGGTTGATATTGTCAGTGGTCACAAATTAATTCCCAGGCACCTCATGTCCTCCTGTCGCCAACAACAGGGGCCTGGAACGTGCCTTCAATCCAGGCCTTGTTGACCTCCAGGAATGTCAGTCTGTCCACGGACTCTGTGGACAGATGAGAGCGCATCTCGATAACCACACCACCGGCCGCACTGAAGCACCTCTCGGACAGCACGCTGGAAGGGGGGCAAGAAAGTACTTTCAGGGCGTAATGCGCCAGCTCACTCCGGATCTGCAAGCGCTCGACCCAGTACTCCAAGGGGTCCACAGGCTCCTCGCTGCCAGTGTCAAGCCGGCTGAAGGACCCCATGTAGTCGGCCACCATCCGGGTCAGGCGCTGGCTGTGACTTTGAGAGGAGGATGCTGCTGCACTCGCCTCCTCTCTCGGCTGCTCTACCGTCATGTAGAGCGCCTTAGTCAATGACAGCAGGTCTCCTGGGTGCCTGACGCTGCTGCTGGCCGCAGGCACCGGCTGCTGTGCTGGCTGGACAGGGACAGAGGGGGTGGAAGGCTGGGGGAAGGCTTCCTCCAGTCGCCGAACAAGGAGCTGCTGCAACTCCCTTGTTCGCTGCTCATGGTCTCCAGCAGGCAGGAACTGAGCCACCTTCCCTTTCAGCTGAGGGTCCATGATCATGCTGATGCAGGCATCCTCCCAAGCTTGCATCTGCTTGACCCTGGGGTCTGTGCGCAGGCAGCGCAGCATGTGCGCTGCCATGGGGAACATGGTGGTCCGTCCAGTAGAGACATCAGGGTCAGAAGCCGCAACACTGTCCTCCTCCTCCTCTGGCCCCTGTGCCTCATCATCCACTCTCCACCATCGCACCGCTGCTGCTGCACTACGCTGTTCCCCCTCAGCAGCAACATCCAGGAACTCCAACTCCTCTTCCTCCTCCAACACCTCAAAATCCTGCGCAGAGGTGGACTGCGCAGGCGGCTGCTGTTACAGCTGGATCATGGCCTCCTCTCCCACATCCACCAGATCACAAAGTGCCATGTCCAGCAGACCAACAAAGGGAACCCCTTGGCAGAGGGATGCCCACTTCTTGCTCACCAGGTTAGTTCCCTGCAGGCAGGTAGCCTACACCAAGCAGACCTGCTGCATCTGCCCCCACTGTGCGTTGAAGAGGAGCTGGAGTTTGGTGGTGTCGGCGAGAGTGCCATCAACGATGTGGCAGTTGACAGCCCTCCTCTGCTCAACCAGCTCCATCGCCAGGGTGGAGTTCCAATTAGTTGGCACATCGATGATTAGCCGGTGTCGTGGCAGGCCCTCGCGCTGCTGCATGTCAGCCAGGTTTGCTGCGGCAGCTGCTGAGCGGCGGAAAGTGCGCACAATTTTCTGAGCCGCTTCCAAAAGTATAAAATATGTATGTTTTTTTATTAAGAATAATGAGGGATGTGCCCTAATGGTGGCTACTGGGGAGGCGTAAGTAAACGTTGATATAAATAACACAAACAATTGAAGAATGGCTGTAGCTATATTGACAGGCAGAGACGCGATAGGAGAATGTGGGCGTCAATATTGACGCATACATGTGCCCATAGGAGGGAAGCGGTGGGCGTCTGATGGGATGTGTACGCATGTCTGGGGCGGCGACTAGATGCAGGCGTCAATGTGGACGCGTACGCGAGCCCATAATAGTGACGCGGTGGGCGTCAGATGGGACGCATGCGCGTTCTACGGCGGAGACTAGAGTTAGGCGTCAGTATGGACGCGTACGCGTGCCCATGGAAACGCCATATACGTCAGAACCAATCGGGAAGAAAAAGAGGCGTATGCCAGGTAGCGTCATATGACGGATGGCAGTTACGCCCCTATACCCGGGACTAACCACATCCTGGTGATCTATACGATGACGAGGGAGATGGAGGTCACATCCGGGGAGGGGAAGGACGAGTAAGCGGAAGAAGAAATGGTGAAGGGTATATTAGAAGGAAAGAGTAATGGCCGCACATGCTTCTGATGAGTCGCACATAGCGACAAAACTAGTAAAGCTTGTGGCCAAGGAGGGCCATGGAGACAGAGGGGGACGCCGGGAGGAGCTGACTATACCAGCGCAACAAAGCCTACCCAGCGGCCATCGATTGGGGACGAGCCCACAAAAACTCTGTGCCCTATGAAAACCTCCATGCTTGTGAGTGTAAATTTCTTTTAACAATAAATAGTTTTTATGGTTTTACGCTATGGCTGTTCTGAATATTATCTTTTGAGGTGTGATGATCCCATGAGAAAGGTTGAAGTGGTGGACAAGAATTGCTCGAGAAGGCAGGGGGCGGCCATATGACCCTATAGGCACTGGAGACCCATCTAATAGAGGGTCAATGTGATGCGGGGAGTGCCCACGGTTTGGGGTGTGGTGGTGGTGTCGTACCAAAGTGGAAACAGTGGTAGCCGACTGCAGGAGCAAGATTGTGCATTTGATGGAAAACTGGAACTGATCTTGTGATTTACATGAGAGGAGTTTTTTCATGGGAACATTAGTGCGCAGCTGTTTTAGATTGTGAAAGTGGGCTTCCAAAAGATTGTATATCCCCTAGTAGGTGCGCAGGAACTTCTGCACCACCAGGTTCAAGACGTGGGCCAAGCAGGGGACGTGGGTCAAGTGTCCCCTGTTAATGGCAGACAGCAGGTTGGCCGCATTGTCGGACACCACCAATCCGACTCTGAGGCCTCTCGGGGTCAGCCACGTCTTCTCCTGCTCCCTCAGGTAGCGGAGCACGTTGGCTGCTGTCAGTTGGGTCTTCCCAAGGCTGACCATCTCCAGCAGGGCTTGGCAGTGGCGGGCCTTCACGCTGTTGCTAAGACGGGTCCGCTTGGCGGCGGGAGCTGCTGCTTCTCCCCTGACCCCGCGTGGTGGCACCACATAGTGGGCGACTGGTGCTGCTGCTGCTGATGTGCCCGAGAATGGACCTGCTGCTTCCTCGCTGGCGCATTCCACCAGGCTGACCCAGTGGGCCGTGAAGGACAGGTAGCGGTCTGTCCCAAAACAGCTGCTCCATGGTTATGTGGATTCACTCACTCACAGCATGATCGAGCGAGCGGCCCACATTCGCCATAGCGAAATGATGGAGTGCTGGGATCACCGTGCGGGAGAAGTAGTGGCCGCTGGGGACTTGCCACTCCGGGATCCCAAACTGCAGCAGCGCTCTCATGTCACTCCCCTCCTGCACAAATGAGTACGGCAGGAGCTGCGAGCACATAACCCGGGCAAGCAACCCATTCAGCACCCAGATGCGCCTGTTGGTGGGAGGCAGCACCTTGGTCACACCGGGAAATGTCTCGCTGAGAAGGGTCTGGCGGCATTTGCCTGCACGGGAGGAAGAGGAGGCGACTGTGGAGGGAGCAGATGACGAGGCCACTGAGGACTGGCTGCCCGGGGGTGGGGGGGGGGGCAGTGAGTTGCTGGTGCTGCTGATGCTAAATGAGCAGGAGGGTGGGATGCTGCTGCTGAAGTCTGTGCAGTGGCTGTCTGGCTCTGACCACTGCCTGCGCCACTGTCCTTCAGCTTTAGAAACTCACTGTAGTCCTGAAAGTGTTTGGTCTCCAAGTGGGTTTGCAGGCACGAGGTACCCAACTTGTTGAGATCGCGACCTCTGCTTAGGCTGGCACCGCAACTGTGGCAAATGGCACGGGTCTTGTCATCTTCGCACACAGTGAAGTAACGCCAGACTGCGGATTTCAACTTGCCCTTCAAGCTTGAGGGCTGAGGAGCTTTTTTGCCTTTGGAGGGCTGGGTTTTTTTTGGGAGGAGCTTCGGTGCGGGTGGTGGTGGTAGCGGCTGAAGCAGCAGGCTGTGGCTCCTGCCTTCCACGCCCTGTGCTGGCCACCATGCTGCTGCCGCGCCTCTGTGCCAGAGGCGCCTCCTCCTCCGATGATGAGCTGCCTTCAACAAATTGTGCTGGTGGTGGCACATAGGGACGATCCAGCACCTCATCATCATCATCCCCAAACATCTCCTCTGAGCCCGCCTCAACCAACTCCTCTGCCCCAACATCCCCTGCATCACGCCCCCTCCTCCTCCTCAGCAAAACCAGGTTGTTGTTCTGTGCCAACAACAAACTCCTCCACCTCAAACTCCTCCTCCTCCTTGCATGCCCCCGTAATTTCCTCCTCAAACTGGGCAACCACATCCCTCAAAACGCTCGCGGTCCCTGGGGTGAAGAGCGAGTTCAGTGAGGGCAGGCTGGTCCCAGGGGTCGACGTGACCTTAAGCGGTGGTGGAGGCCTGCTGCGGACCGGACTGCTGGTGGTGGTGGCACTGGTCTCGCTGGCACTGGAGGTCTGGCTGGAAACGGTGGCTTGCTGCTCCGCCATCATTTCCACCACAGCCTCTGCTTGGCTCTCCGCAATGGGCCGGGGGTGACGACCCATCTCAAAGATTGGCTCAACACATTGCTGTTGCGCCTCTGCTCCCTCCTCCACAACTCTGCGGTCAGTGGCTTGCGGTGGACCAGTCACAGACCTCCTGCTGCTGGCAGTGGCTGCTGCAATGGCGCTGCCTTTCCTGGTGATGCCTCGCCCTCTACCTCTGCCAGTCATTGTGAAATCATATACAAATACAATAAGAAAAACAAAGTGTAGTATGGACTAGTAGTACTAGTCGATAACTAACTCGTGTGACCTACGGTGACAATCAAAGTCTGTCACACACGGACGCAATCAATAGGGTCAGGCTGAGATGACAGCTGAAAGGCAGTCACAGTCAGATGAGATCACAACAGATGCTGGACTGTACACAGTCACTAACTAACACAGTACTCAAGCTAATAAACTCACAGACTAACAGTAGAAATTAGGTAAACTAGTACACAACTAACTATAATCCCTAACCTACCTAAGCTAGTAGTAGGCTAAGGCTACCTAGGCTAGCAGGCCTAGTGTAATGATCCGCTCAGCTGTCTGCACAGACAGACAGCTGTTTGACCATTCCATAAGTCTGAGGGCTGCAGGTCTCTGGAAAAGAGACCTGTCTTTGCTTTGCAAGTTTCAGACCTGCTCTGCTGCTGAGGAATTTGCATATATTTGTTATGCAGATTGCCTACCTGCCTCCTTTGAAGGCAGGCAGTATAAATACCATGTTCTCCCAGAATCCTTGGCTGGTCATCTTAATGGTTTGTTACTGCTAAACACTCCTAGAGTGTCAGCCTTGCCTGTTTGTTAAAGATTATCTTAGAGTAATTCTTGGGACTGTACTAGGCATTCCCTCTAGTGCAGTCGGATTGTATTATCTGTTTTGCCTGTACTGTCTTTCTGTTGCGATTGTCCTGTCGCCAGCGGCGGTCGACAGGAAATCGTTCCGTCTGTCTGGGGGTGCTAACCAGAGCAGCGGTTGCTACTGGTAGCCCCTTCTGTTCCTCTGTCTGGATTGCATTAGCCCTAATGGTAGTGGCAGTGCTTCCTTCTGTGTCTCGATTGCCTTGTCGCCAGCGGCGGTCGACAGGGAATCGTTCTGTCTGTCTGGGAGTGTAGCCCAGAGCTGCGGTTGCTACTGGCTGCTCCATCTGTCTGAATTGCATTAGCCCTAATGGTAGTGGCAGTGCCTCTTTCTGTATCTCTGTCTTTGGGGTGTTAACCAGAGCAGTGGTTGCTACTGGTAGCCCCTTCTGTTTATCTGTCTGGATCGCACTTGCCCTAGTGGTAGTGGCAATTCCTCCTTCTGTATCTCTGCCTTAGGGGTGCTAGCCAGAGCAGCGGTTGCTACTGGCAGCCCCACCTGTCTGTCTGTCTGTCTTGTCTGATACAAACGCTTGCTGTAGGCTCGGTGAGGTAACCGTTTAGCAAGCGTTCGCGTTCTCTATTTCGTGTTTATCTGTCATTGGTCAGTTAGGGTGGCACGCTTATCACTGGGCGCCTAACGCGCAGTGATTGTGCAGAAACGCGTTCGCTGTTGCGAATGAGTGCGGTTAGCGTTTGTTATTTTCTTTATCTCCTCATTGTTGTTCGCTGTGCCTTTGCTACTCTCGTGCTCTGTTCTGTTCAGCCTTGTGTCACTTCTGGCAATCGCCTCTCTCCTGCGATTGCGTTCCCGCTTTGTTTCTGCGGATGTGTGTTCACCGTCGCTGGGTGGCGACTAGATTGGTGAACACACATTCATCCTGTCTCTGTGCTCTCTCTCTTTGAGGGCTATTCTGCCCTGCTTGCTCCTGCTTATACAATTCCCATCTGGCATCTGTGGCTGTGCAGAGGCTGTGCTCGTCTGCACTCCACAGCTTCATCTGCTGGTGGGAATTACCCTCTACTGGTGCATTGCACCCAAGCTGGGTACTATCTAATTATACGCTTGTGGAGGATTTCCGTTGTGTCAGCGCGCATCTTGTGCGCTGACCACGGAAACATTTCCGCAAACGTTACAGACTGACCAGCCAAACCAAAATTCCCAGGGTAGAGGGAATGCTTGATTTGCTTCAGATTACATTGCCTAAGGCAGTGCTGTCCACTAACCCCCCCCCACCCCACCCCACCCTCAGGAAAAAAATGCAATTAAAGGACAATTAGATTGGCAGCACTTTCCACAAAACGCAATTTAAGATTTTGGTGAAGTTGCGTGGCGCACACGGCGCGCCAAAAACCATGGGGGTTCCGTTGTAAGTAGAGTGCCGCGCCGAAAAATGGTTGTGGCCATGGACCAGAATGTGGGTGTGGCCACGGGTGGAGACAAATTTACATGAACTTAGCAATGTGGGACATTAGATTAGGACAGTGGTTTTTGGAGGCCGAGTGCCCAAACTGCAATCCAAAAGTCACTTATCTATCGCAAAGTGGCAACAGCAATTTAAACTAAATACTGTACAAACATTTTAACTCATACATGAACATTATGGAAAATCCAAGTTGAAAATAAACTCTGAAGATAAACAATTTAATCCATCCTACTCCTGAAAAATGTATTTTTTTTTTAGAACCTCCCAGTTTTATTTTCTGTTTTAAAAGCTAAAAAAGGTTTAATGCTATTGTCTCATGATGATGATTCAGCTTTTCCATAGTCTCGCAGTTCGCAATCATGTGACCCCCCAACAAGACAAATTCAGCAATCATGAGGCCCCCAACAAGACAAATTCAGCAATCATGAGGCCCCCAACAAGGCACATTCAGCAATCATGAGGCCCCCAACAAGACAAATTCAGCAATCATAAGGCCCCCAACAAATCATGAGGCTCCCAACAAGACAAAATCAGCAATCTTGAGGCCCCCAATAAGACAAATTCACCAATCGTGATGCCCCCAACAAATCATGAGGTCCCCAACAAGACAAATTCAGCAATCATGAGGCCTCCAACACGACAAATTTAGCAGTCATGAGGCACATAAATAGACAGCATTTCACATAAATAGGCAGAATGCCCTTTTAATATGGTAGACACCCATGCGGCAGAACGTCACATGCGAAAGTGACTAATGATGTCACTTCCGCATGTGACGTACTCCGTGCCGGTAATATGCGCACTCTGTTTGCCTCAGTCGCCATGATCTGTGAGGTCTGAGCTGTGAGGCAGCGGCAGCGGGGACACAGGAGAGGCCACACAAGAGGGAGCAGGCATGGCGCCCATAGCGCACGCCATGCCTGCATCTCGGGGAGACGAGCGGGCCGCAACAGGAGGCCTGGCGGGCCGGATGCGGCCCGCGGGCTGCCAGTTGGACAGCGCTGGTTTAGTAGATGTGCATGTCACAAAAGTTTACAAGAGTGCATCAACAGTGTGGTTAGGGATAGTCAATGAGATTCAAATAATTTCACAATGGGCTCTAGTCACAATCATTTTCTGAATGCGGAAATGCACTTGCGGTAAATTTTAGACCAAAATAAAACCATCTTGACAGTCACAAAATTTGGTAATTTCCGCAAAAGATCCAAATTCACAATGAAAAAAGGGCGCATCATTTCTGACATAACTACCGATTTTATATCACCTACAAGTACCAGGTGATATATTTAGCTTCCCATTGACTTAAAGGGATTCTGTAGGGGCTCCCTGAGGTTAAAAACCGCCACTTACCTGGGGCGGTACTTATCCGTTAGCCGGGCGCATCCGGCAGGTGGCACACTTTTTTAATATACATGTTGTTACGTCAACTAGTAATACAATTAGCACCACCTGCGGCGGTTACAATCACAGTTTTGTTACGTGAAGAAAGTATGATTGAAATTAGCAACAACAGCGCCACCTGCCGGATGTATGGGTGATCGGAGGAGGACGGCGAGGGACATAACAGCTACAGGGGGCTGATTGAAGCCCAAGGTAAGTGGCGGTTTTTAGCCACAGGAAGCCCCAACAGAACCCTTTTAAATGGAGTCTGGAGGCTTGAGCGCTGTGTTTGCTGGACTTTTTTTGAATTTTTTTTTATTGGGAATTTTGTTTTGCATGTTTACCACCTGTTTACACCTGTTTACACCTGTGTTACCACACTTTACTCTCGCAATTTACCTGCAAACTGAAAATTATCCGCAAACTGAAAAATTTAAGTGAATGTGGAAATTAACGATGTCGATAATTTAGCGGTATAAAACCCTTTACCGCATGTCTGATGGTGAATAGAGCCCATTGATGCAATCTTTATGGTAATTTCATGCAAATGTATACAGCTTGAAAAAGGATTAATCAAACACAACAGCTGGGCACTGGAAAGAGAGCAGGTCTCCCTCATTAAGCTTGCAGCAGCGATGCTGCTAGTTCTGTGTGTCCTAGTCTGTATGACAAAGAGCTGTAAGCTGTTGATCTTTTGAGAAATTGGAGGATTAGTAACAAGTTACAGAATGGATCTCAAAGCTGGACTATTCCTGATCACTTGGGCTTCTCATGTGCTGAGGACTTTTATTTAGCACCAAGCTAAAAGTAAGCTGCTTACATTTAAGTTTGTTCTATGCTGAAATAAAGGAATTTGAGAGTCTGTTGTCCACCAAATCATGTTAGAGAAATTTCCCTATGAGGTTTCCTGCTGGGTCCCCTAAATAAGACTAGCACCCCGAAAAGTTTTCTCAGGCTATGTTTACAGTGGTGTGTTAAGCCACGGCGCAATGGTCGCTTTGCAATGCGGCTTGTCACGCTGCAATGCACTACCTATGTGATGTTCATTGTGTGCCGGTAGAAAAGCAACAAATGCACACGTTGACAGTTAGGTCCCCTTTCCACGAACTGTTGATAGGCAGTGAAATGCCTCTAACACTCTCTCAACTGCTTACTGCTGCCTGGTAACTGCTTGTTGCTGCATGATAGCTGCCTACTTCTGCCTGGTAACTGCTTGCTGAGCACACAGGAGGCACAGGAGGCCTAAGCCAGCAGGCAACAGTGAGCAGTTACCGGGCAGTTGTGAGAGTTTGAGAGGCATTTAATTGCCTATCAACAGTCCATGGAAAAGAGGCCTTACATTGAAGCATACTTTTCATTGACTTTATGATTCACTGTATGCGACACAAGGCCCATAATGTGTGGTCGGCCTTGCATGTGCAGTGCAGCTTATATAACCCCTGAGGCTACATTCATATTGGGGTGTTACGGTGCAATGTAATGGAGGCAGACTACAATAAAAAGTTTATGCGGCTTGTGTGCATAATGAGCATGTAAACAGTAGCAGTGAAGCACACTGACCATATGCTTAACTGTAAGTGACCCAATTCTCACAAAATGTGCAATGCAACTTTTCTCTGTGTTGCATTTCTGTCTTTACAGGGAAAACTATGCCGCTCCCACTGTGAACTTATCCTAAGGCACCGTTAACATTGGCGCATTGTGGTGTAAATGACAACTTTGTTACATGCCTTACTGCACTGCAATGCATGCACCACCTATGCGACATTCACAGTGTGGTGGGGGGTGCGTTGCAGTACAATGGGTCTCAATACGATAAGTGCACTGCATTGCTGCTAAATGCGTGCGATAACAGTTACAGAGAGGCATACGTTTCATTAATTGTATCTAGCACAATGTAGGCGTAACGTGCGGTACTACTTCTTGGTTCAATTGCGTTGCAGGAAACACAACACAAAATCCCACTGTGAATGTGGTCCAAGGCAGGGTTCACACTTTATAGGGTCCCATACGGTTTTCCTGCCCATGGAATTTCCTTTAGATTTGAAAGCCCATGTAACTCAACGGTCTCCTTCACATCTGATGCAATTTCTTGCAAGTGGGGGGTGGGGAACCACAAACTTACAACATTCAGCTTTTTTTTTCAGTAGTTGTTATTTTAAACATTAGCTAATGTTCAGTAATGCATACGAATGCGCTTAGTGTGTGCTGGAAACCCGTGGGAAAAAATATGATCCTTTTTTTGTGACCTAAAGTATGAAACCTCAATTTTTCTGGTTGGTAATGGTTTCATATGGGATTTCTTTAAATAAAATTAAATAATATAGTAATCTCTGAAGAACTATAACCAACATAAATCATACAGTTGTCTAGCATTCTGATTACTTAAAAAAAAAAAAAAAAAAAAAAAAAATTCCATTCATATACGGGTACAGAGCAGTTCAGTTTCTATGATGCAATATTATCTTACACCACTATTTGTCTGCATTGATGAAAAAAGACTAAAGGCGCATACACACATCAGACTATAGTCTTTGGAAAATGAAAGATCACAGACCAATCTTACCACCCTTCATGTAGTATGAGAGCCATACTCTACACAGTCTTTTCTATGGAGCTGAACTCCCTATCAGGAAAAAATCTTTGCAAGATGCTGCACACAAAGATGCTGTACAGACACAAAAGATCACTATCTGCAAAAGATCTGTTCCTGCCAACGATCCGTTCCTGCAAATTGCATTCATAGTCTATGCGATCTGCAGATCATCATACACACCTTGTTTAACTGACATTCATCTGCAGATCAGACAATCATCTGCAGATCTGAAAATCCATCCTGGTGGATCTGATCTGCAGATGAATGTCTGTTAAACAAGGTGTGTATGATGATCTGCAGATATCATAGACTATGAATGCATTTTGCAGGAACGGATCTTTAGCAGGAACAGATCTTTTGCAGATACTGATCTTTTGAATGTCTACAGCATCTTTGTGTACAGCATTTTGCACATATTTCTGTCTGATGTGGAGTTCAGCTCAATAGAATAGACTGTGTAGGTATGGCTCTCTCATAATACATGGAAGGGGGTAAAATTGGTCTGTGATCTTTCATTTTCCAAAGACTATGGTCTTTTGTGTGTATGAGCCTTAAAGGGAAGGTTCAGGGAGGGGGATTAAAAAAATAAAAATAAATTTCCACTTACCTGGGGCTTCCTCCAGCCCGTGGCAGGCAGGAGGTGCCCTCGCCGCCGCTCCGCAGGCTCCCGGTGGTCTCCGATGCCCGACCCGACCTGACCAGGCCGGCTGCCAGGTCGGGCTCTTCTGCGCTCCATTTCCTGGCACTTCTGCGTCCCACGCCGGCGTGCTGACGTCATCGGACGTCCGCCGGGCTGTACTGCGCATGCGCAGAACTACTGCGCCTGCGCAGTACAGCCCGGCGGACGTCCGATGACGTCAGCGCGCCGGCGTGGGACGCAGAAGTGCCAGGAAATGGAGCGCAGAAGAGCCCGACCTGGCAGCCGGCCTGGCCAGGTCGGGTCGGGCACCGGAGACCACCGGGAGCCTGCGGAGCGGCGGCGAGGGCACCTCCTGCCTGCCACGGGCTGGAGGAAGCCCCAGGTAAGTGGAGATTTATTTTTATTTTTTTAATCCCCTCCCTGAACCTTCCCTTTAAGGCTACATACACACTTGAGATAAAAGTTTTTGGAAATGGCAAGATCACCGACCAATTTTAACCCATTCCATGTAGTATGAGAGCCATACTCTACACAGTCTATTCTATTGAACTGAACTCCCCATCAGATAACAATCTTTGCAAGGTGCTGGACACAAAGATGCTGCACATTCAACAGATCAGTATCTGCAAAAGATCAGTTCCTGAAAAAGATCAGTTCTTGCAAAATGCATTCATAGTCTGATATCTGCAGATCCTCATACACACCGTTTTAACAGACATTCATCTGCACACTGTATTATGCCTGTCAGTGCATACCCTTCACTGCATATGTGTGACTGCACACTGTATTATACCAGTCAGTGCATACCCTTCACTGCATCTGGGTGACTGCACACTGTATTATACCAGTCAGTGCATACCCTTCACTGCATCTGTTTGACTGCACTCCACTACCTGTCTGTGTGACAGGTGCACATTGTAATACCCATTACTGCATACACCTACCTACCTGTTGATTCATTTCACATATACAGCAGGGCCTCAAAAGTCCTCCTGTATTGTTATTTTTGGTCACTACCTCGGAACGTGCATGCAATGCCTGCTGCCTTCCTTGGATGTGTGGGGGTGGTAGCCGTTTACTTAGGCTCCCACTCCGGACCGGAATAGAACCAGGATTCCCCGGCTATTACCCGTGGTCACTCGCAATGGCAGACTTGCCCTCCATAACAGATTCTCGATGCAGGTACTGAACAGCCAGCAGAACAAGTATTTACAAAAATAGATGTAAGCTTTATCAATGGTAGAAAAAGAACCATCGAAAGTTGATAAGGCAGTCAGACATTACCTGACATCACTGAGTGAGGAAGAGCAATCTGGCCATGGTGTGCACCAATCCAGCACGGCCGTTACTACCCAAAAAGCTGTTTGCGGTGCGTTACACAGTGAGTTTGGTGTGTCAGTGTGAAGCAGTACTCTAATTACACTCCCTGATTGATGTATACACATGCAAGATGTTTTAAATAGAGATGTCGCGAACCTCCGATTTTCGGTTCGCGAACCTCCGCGAAAGGTTCGGTTCGCAAAAAAGTCCGCGAACCGCAATAGACTTCAATGGGGATGCGAACTTAGAAAATTTGAAAAAAATTCTACTGGCTGAAAAAAATGATAGAAAACATGTTTCAAGGGCTCTAATACCTGGAGGCCCACCCCCCTCCCTCCCTCCCTCCCTCCAAGCAAGGTCCTTATGCCATTTCACTCGTCTGCCTACACTAATTAGTTAAGGGACAGCTTCCACCCTCCACCCTTCTACCCTTCTACCCATTCCCTCGTCCCGGAAGGAGGGAGGAGGGTCTCATCTGCCAGGGAATTATACTATTTCAAAAACCAGTTTACATACCATAGCTGGGAATCGAACCCAGGTCTAACTGTAAACAAAAGGAAAAGATGTTCCGCTGCACCGTAGGTTGGGTATAAAGCAATCTTCAGTTTATTGACACATCAGTAGATACACATATGGCTCACGCATATCGGAGCTTACACTGGCTCCTTAATCATAGCC
This sequence comes from Hyperolius riggenbachi, assembly GCF_040937935.1. Taxonomy (NCBI): domain Eukaryota; kingdom Metazoa; phylum Chordata; class Amphibia; order Anura; family Hyperoliidae; genus Hyperolius; species Hyperolius riggenbachi. The sequence continues at coordinate 133,204,548 of NC_090657.1, forward strand.
AACATACATAGAAACACCACAAGTTTAAATAGTCAAAAAAGCCGGCACACCCAGGGTGTGGCTATGGCTCTTAAAGAGACATATAGATAGATAGATAGATAGAGAGAGAGAGAGAGATATATATATATATATATATATATATATATATATATATATATATATATATATATATATATATATATAATGGCCGAATGGCTAAAATGGAAAGTAATTAAAACAACCATGATGTGAGGAAACGCGGAAAGCCACCGCGTGTGCCAAAAGCTTGGCGGCTGACTCTGCATCCTACGCGGCGGTTTGCACGCGTCTGGTTGTGTGGTGGAACGCGGAAAAGCCGCCGCATGTCCTGACAGCAAAGCGGCTGTTTGCATGCAGCAGCGTGTGCTTGGTGTGGCTGGGTCTGTTTGTGCACTTAGGCAGATGGAGAGCTATGCACGCGCGGGCCTGAATCCAGGACCTTTATACTAGCAGGGGAAGTGTCAGCTGATCAGGAAGGTCAGCTGATTCCTGCAGGACTCATGATTGGCTGAATGGTTCGGGCGGGGCGGCAGTGTCCAGCAACTATATATTCTGCTGCTTGGTCAGTTGCTGGTCGCCTGTCGTTGCGATCACAATGTGGGAGCACGCAGACCCTTAGTCAGATCCTTAAGTGTGCCGGGACCAGCTGGAGCTGTAATCCTACACTTAGCTAGATTCTGTTGATAGCTTAAAGTACTAGTTTGATTGTGATTATCTGTTATGACTTTCTGCCTGTCTGACTACTCTCCTGATATCTGATCCTGTACTTTGTTTGTCTGTGAGTTCTCGACCCTGAGAACTATCTCTATCGATAGGAGATAGTTCATGCCTTGTATTTGCTGGGCACCTGCTTCCCAGAGCCAGCGCTGTATTTGCTGGGCACCTGCTTCCCAGAGCCAGCGCTGTATTTGCTGGGCACCTGCTTCCCAGAGCCAGCGCTGTATTTGCTGGGCACCTGCTCTCCAGGGCCAGCTCTGTATTTGCTGGGCACCTGCTCTCCAGGGCCAGCACTGTATTTGCTGGGCACCTGCTCTCCAGGGCCAGCACTGTATTTGCTGGGCACCTGCTCTCCAGGGCCAGCACTGTATTTGCTGGGCACCTGCTCTCCAGGGCCAGCACTGTATTTGCTGGGCACCTGTTTCCCAGGGCCAGCGCTGTATTTGCTGGGCACCTGCTCCACAGGGCCAGCTCTGTATTTGCTGGGCACCTGCTCTCCAGGGCCAGTACTGTATTTGCTGGGCACCTGCTCCTCAGGGCCAGCGCTGTATTTGCTGGGCACCTGCTCCTCAGGGCCAGCGCTGTATTTGCTGGGCACCTGCTCCCCAGGGCCAGCGCTGTATTTGCTGGGCACCTGCTCCCCAGGGCCAGCGCTATATTTGCTGGGCACCTGCTCCACAGGGCCAGCTCTGTATTTGTTGGGCACCTGCTCCCTAGGGCCAGCGCTGTATTTGCTGGGCACCTGCTTCCCAGGGCCAGCGCTGTATTTGCTGGGCACCTGCTCTCCAGGGCCAGCTCTGTATTTGCTGGGCACCTGCTCCCCAGGTTCTCCAAGCTTGTTACTATTCTTCTGTATTCTGATCTTGTACCCTGTCATTCTGATACCCTGTTGCCGAACCTCGGCTCGCTCTTAGACTCTGCATCTGACTCCTGATTCTGTACCCCGATATTTCTGATACCCTGTTGCCGAACCCTGCCTGTTTATTAGACTCCGCCTCTGCTTTCTGTATCTGTACTGTATCTGTCCGTGTGTTACGACTTGGCTTGCCCGACTTCGAGAACTGACCTTGCTGTTAGAGGCAGTTCCCAGATCTGTTAGTGACGCCCTCTCCTAGGTGTCACTCACGTTCTGTCCTTCCTACGCTCCGCCTGACTCCTCCCCCGGGAGAGTCCAGGCCTTCGGAAGGAATCTGTATTGCTTCATACAGTACGGCACTTGTTTCTGAGGCTTAGTCCTCACGGTATTACTGTTGCACCAAGCATTCACACTACTCAGGTGTTCAGAGGTTAGCATTATATCGGATTATCGGTGATACTGCAGATCATCAATAATCGGATATATATCTGTATTCCCAGTGATACTGCAGATCACCGAGAATCCGACCCTCTCTGCTACACCGATCGTGACACATGAATGTTATGATTAAGAATCAAGATGAATAGACAGTCCGGTTACATAGAATGTATAAATTACAGACACCACAGCGATGAGATAGAAAGTAGCATATAAAAGTACAAAAACACATACAAAATTGTTCATAAGAATGTATAAATGTATAAATGCATACATTTCAAAATATTGACACCGCCAGGGGGGGGGGGGGGGGTAAAAGGGTTAAAGAGGGGGGGGAGTGGGGGGGGGAGACTGCATGGAGCAAAAGGAGGCAGGGCCACACACACCCGAACTCAATGTCTAATATCATAAGTCAGGCTGACATCCAGCTTAGAGTTCAATCCTGTAGGTATGCGTGTGCCCAATCTCCAGATCCATAGAGCCTCCCGTTGTAATAAACGTCTGTATAGATCACCTCCCCTGGTAGAATGCATCACCCTTTCAATGCCTTGGAAAGTGAAACCACTCATGTCACCCCGATGTTCCCTGAAAAAGTGTCTAGCTACACTGGAAACCTGGGTGACATAAGCCTCATTCCTGATGCATCTTGCTGATCCGTTATAGTGTTCTGCAATGCGCTGTCTCAAGGGGCGGGTGGTACAACCCACATATTGGACCCTACAGGTGGAACAGGAAATAAGGTATACCACATTGCTAGAATTGCAATTGACATATTGTTTTATATCAAACTTTGTGTCTTTGGCAATAGAGAGAATCTCTCGTGTCTGATTATGAACCCGACAATATCTGCAGATACCATAACCGCATTTGTAGGAACCCACGCAGGTCAACCAAGTTGGAACAGGTTTAGGAGAGCTGGAGAAAAGACTGGGTGAAAGACAGGTCCCCAAAGTAGGGGCTCGGCGTGCTGCAAAGGCAACGCCACTGCCCACAATGGTACGGAGCTTAGGATCTGAGTGCAGGACCGGCAAATATTTTTTTATTATGTTAATAACCTTATTATACTCAACTGTACGGAGTTATAAAAGTTAGATTTCTTTTTTGCCTAGTCTCGCTTCCAGAACCAACCTCCAAAAGGTCACGACGGTCCCTGCACAGCACACGTTGTCGTGCACCACGTATGGAGCGTGTGGTGTATCCCCGTTCCCGAAGTCTCTCCTCCATCACATCCAATTCCCGCCCCAAAAGATTGGGGTCTGAGCAGTTGCGAGCCACTCTAACCATCTCCCCATAGGGAATTGCTCTTAAAGTATGGCTCGGATGGCAGCTGGAGGCCAGCAAAAGAGAATTGCCGGCGCATGCCTTCCTATAAGTTTTGGTGACAATCCTGCCTGATGTCTCGGAGCCCCACAAAGTCAGATCGAGATAATCTATCTGAGAGGGGCTATGGGACATGGTAAAAGACAGATTCAAACTGTTATCATTGCAATATGACAAGAAACCAGGCAGGACGTCTGGGGGACCACCCCATATCAGCAGCAGATCATCTATGTACCTCCCATACCAAAAGATAAATTCTGAATAGGGGTTTTCCGCCCCAAAGATGCGGAGCTCCTCCCACCATCCCATGAACAAATTCGCCAGGGATGGGGAGAATTTGGCTCCCATGGAAGCTCTGCATCTCTGGAGATAGAAAACCCCATCAAACATAAAATAATTGCGGGTTAACAGATGATCTACCGCAGAAATGAGGAGGTCCCTAGTAGCCACAGAGAAAGAGCCATATTTTTGGATGTGAAAGTCCAGTGCCCTAAGAGCAAGGTCATGGGGGATGGAGGAGTAGAGTGCGGTCACATCCATCGTGACCCATGTATAACTATTGGACCATTTCAGAGAGTCCAGGCTGTTGAGTAAATGTGTAGTATCATGGAGGAACCCAGGCAAACGGCGGATGAGTGGCTGAAGACACCTGTCCACCCATTGACCCAGACGCTCTCCCAAGGAGCCTATGCCAGCAACAATGGGGCGGCCCTTGGGAGGAACATCTGGTTTATGTACCTTAGGGAGGTGGTGGAAAATTGGAATAACCGGTGTATCCACCATGAGATAATCTCTTTCCCGTTCAGAGAACACTCCCAAGGAGCAACCCCAGTTGAGTAGTCGTTTAAGTTCAGCCTGGAATTTAATGGTAGGGTCACCTGCTAACACTTGGTAAGTGCTCTTGTCCTCCAATTGTCGCAGTGCTTCTGCCCTATACATGTCTGAGTCCATGACGACCACAGCCCCTCCTTTGTCTGCATTGCGAATTACAATTGAATTATCAGTCTGGAGGGACTGCAGTGCGTCTTGCTCTTGCTTGGTAAGATCTGAGCTGGCTCTAAATGTTTTCTGTAGCTGGACAAGTTCACTCTCAACTAGATCCTGAAACATGTCTACCGCCGTGGATCTGGCCTGTACAGGGTAGAAGAAAGGATTGGAAACTGGTACGGGGCCCGGGGCTGCCCGGGCGACTGAGCCGCCACTCACGCTGGACACTGGTTCCGGGGTGAGGGCAGCAAGGGCCCCCCTGAAGGGAGGGACCCCCTCAGTCGCCCGGGCAGAACAAAAGTGGGGCCCTGCACCTGTCTCCGCACCTCCCCCCCCACCCCGTTTTGTTCCTCCGATTCCAAGAAGTGCTTCCTCACCATCAAATTCCTTACAAATTTATTCACGTCTAGTACTGAAGACGTCAAAGTGGTGCGATGGCAAGAAAGAAAGACCCCTTGAAAGCAGAGAAAGCTGGGCATCTGTCAACTGGATACTGGAGATAGTGATGAGCGAAAATGCAAATATTCTTTTCGCCGAATTTTCGCGAAAATAAGTACTATTTTCGTTTCGAAAGGCGAAAATTCGCCGAATATTTTCGCATTAATTTTCGCCTAAAGTCCGTTTTTTTCGCGTTTAATATCTAAGCCCCCTTACAAACTAGAATCACCAAATTTTCAGGGTATATTAAGGAGATATGTGGGTACAAGAGGAAAGAAAGTTTGCAAAAAGACCTTATAGTTTTTGAGAAAATCCATTTTAAAGTTTCAAAGGAAAAAAGTATACATTTAAATGCAGTAAATGACAGTTACTGTAGCAAACCTAGCGGTAGTGTAATTTTACTAATATCAAATGAAAGGGCCAAGTGTAAAGGGCCAAGTGTCAAATGCAAAGTGCAAAGTGCCAAGTGCAAAGTGTTAAATGCAAAGAGCCAAGTGCAAAGTGTTAAATGCAAAGTGCAAAGTGTCAAATGCAAAGTGCAAAGTGCACTTTGCACTTGGCACTTTGCATGGCACTTTGCACGGCCCTTTGCACTTTGCACGGCCCTTTGCACTTTTCATGGCCCTTTGCACTTAGCCCTTTGCACTTGGCCCTTTGCACTTGGACGTTGCACTTGGCCCTTTGCACTTGGCCCTTTGCACTTGGCCCTTTGCACTTAGCCCTTTGCACTTGGCCCTTTGCACATGGCGCTTGCACTTGGCACTTTGCGCTTGCACTTGGCCCTTTGCGCTGGCACTTGGCCCTTTGCGCTGGCACTTGGCCCTTTGCGCTGGCACTTGGCACTTGGCCCTTTGCACTTGGCAGTTTGCACTTGGCCCATGGCACTTGCACTTGGCCCTTTATTTTGATATTAATAATTTGACACTACCTCTAGGTTTGCTACAGTAACTGTCATTTACTACATTTAAATGTAAACTTTTTTCCTTTGAAACTTTAAAATCGATTTTCTCAAAAACTATAAGGTCTTTTTGCTAAAAAATTTTTCCTCTTATACCCACATATCTCCTTAATATACCCTGCAAATTTGGTGATTCTAGCTTGTAAGGGGGCTTAGATATTTAACGCGACAAAAACGGACTTTAGGCGAAAATTAAGGCGAAAATACTCAGGCGAAATTTCGCCTTTTGAAACGAAAATAGTACTTATTTTCGCGAAAATTCGGCGAAATCGAAAATGGGATTTTTGATGTGAAAATGACTTTGGCGAAAATTCGAAAGCAACACTGTCTGGAGAGATTGATAACATTAGAACTGGGGCTCTGTGATCTCACTTTCCTATGTTTACGGCCTGCCCTCCTGCATTTCCTTTTTTTCTGTTTTTGTGTTTCCGATTTTTCTTCGGATTTTGGTAGTAGGATATAGGTACTAAAGGGGTTGGAGCTGTCGTCTGTCCGTGTCGGTCCCCCCCCCCCCCCCTTTTTTGGGGTGCCGGCAAAGACTGACTGCACTAGCTCATCCTTGCCATCAGAGGTGTCTGAAAAAGAACCTGAGCTGTCCGCAAAGCTGAAACTGACCTTTTTGACTGGTCTGGGTTTACGTAATATCGGTCTGGGGGACCTGTGCATGGTCTCCCACCTGCCCCATTCATATACCACATTGTTTCGATAATCGCCTAGATCCCTGAGGAATTTCACTCGTTTGGTATTTGTGACCAAGCTCTCCAATTTAGTAATATTATCTTTAATTTTGTTATTGAGCTCGTCAAAGAGTTCAAAATTAGAAAATTGGTTCAAAGCTTTTTTAGTTTCAGAAATCTGAACTCTAATATCCGCAAGTTTTCTTTTCTCATAGGATATTATCAATTTCATGAGTCGAATGGAACAGTCGGTGAGGACTTGGTTCCATTCTATTACGAATTGATTTGAATAAACAGTAGTGGGTACCTTTTTAATACGCAATCCTCTTGGAATCATGCCCTCCGAAACATAATGTTTCAGGGTGGTTGTATCCCACCATAACCGAACCTCTTTCTCCAGAAGGCATTCAAGATTGGTAAAAGAGGATTGCATATTCGAGGGATCGGAACCAACGAAACCCGGTTGTGTGGCAAAAACAGAAATGTATTTATTCATTCTGTCTGGATTGGACAAAAGTTCACCAATAATGTCCATGGTATACTCATTACCAAGTTGTTCTAACTCCTGGGGCTCATTAACACCTGAATTACACCTTGAATATAAGCAAGAAGTTTTAAATCAGGATGATACCATTTATTGGCTAACTACAAATGAATAAGAATAAACAAGCTTTCGGCCTTGCAGCCTTCGTCAGGTTTACATCCTGTTAGTTTGCAAGCTGGTGGTACAGACCGCTTATATACATGCAACATCAAAAGGGAAAACAGATATTTTTTTCAGTACTCTCCAAAGGCCTGTCATTCTGCCCTGTGAGACCCATAGACAGGATTGCACTCTGTGGAGATATGGAGGAATTTTTCAGAAAGCTGCGACTCAAGGAACACTACCATGATAAGGAAGCCTGTGATACAATGGATAATGGACCAAAACGCACCAGATCTAAAAAGAAAAAAAAGAAAAAAAGATGGACCCCCAAAGAAGGAAAAAACCCGGCCCTGGATAAATCAACAAATTCAGACGCAGAATCTCTGACAGGATCCTGAGTAAAAGAAAGACACTGGCCCAGAACGTAACACGACAGGAGCAACAGGCCATCAGATCCCTTAAGGAGAATAAGGACATTATTATTAAACCAGCGGATAAAGGTGGTGCCATAGTCATAATGAACACCAGTGACTACATCCAGGAGGCACAAAGACAATTATCCAACACCGCTCACTATGCCAAATTACAGGGGGACCCCACAAAAGGCTACAGGATGGCACTTAATAGGATGGCTAACAGATTGCCTGCAAACATCAGACTACGGTACATGTAAGGACCCTTATCCCTGAAGAGCCTAGAACAGCCTGCTTTTACATGCTTCCCAAGATCCACAAAGAGGGAAACCCAGGCAGGCCCATAATCTCAGGGAGCGAAACTCTTACAGAGAATCTCAGGGTGGCTGGAAAACATCTTGAAACCTCTTGTCTGTAAAAGACCCAGCTACTTACAGGATACCACCCACCTCCTGAAAAAACTGACAGCCATCGGCCCAGTACCTGAGGGAACCATACTGGCCACGATGGACGTGGAGTCCCTGTACACGAACATTCCCCACGATGATGGTATTGCGGCCTGCCGTAAATATCTTCAGGGTCAGGGCATACCTGTAAAGCCTATTACTGGACTGATCAAATTCATTCTCACTCATAATTATTTCACTTTTGGACAGGATCTCTATTTACAGCAGATGGGTGTGGCAATGGGTTCTCGATTCGCTCCACAGTATGCAAATCTAGTCATGGCCAAAATCGAAGAGGAATACCTCAATGCATGTGGCATAAAATCCTTGGCCTACTTCCGCTTCATTGTTGATATTTTAATCATCTGGTCCGCAAGTGAGGATGATCTTCTCCAGTTCCACAGGAACTTCAATGCCTTCCATCCTACAATCAAATTTAAACTTACCTACTCTCACACAGAGATTAACTTTCTGGACACCACCATATACATCAGGGGTAACAACATACAAACCTCTGTGTATCGCAAACCTACAGACCGTCCCACATACCTAAGATATGACAGTTTTCATCCCAAGCACATTAAGAACTCTATAATTTACAGCCAAGCTATAAGGTACACTCGGATTTGTTCTGACAGGATGGACAGAGACAAGCACCTGGATCACCTTAAGAACACTTTCATTAAACAAGGTTACAGTCCTCCCATGGCTGAGGCCCAAATCAGGAAAGCCAGCAACATCCCCAGGACTGAACTCCTGAAATATAAGCAAAACCAGAAAGAGGAACATGTCCCTTTGGTTGTCACCTACAACCCACACCTGGAAATCTTAAGGAGGATTGCTAAGGAACTTCATCCCATTTTACACAAGGATCACAGACTGAGAACGATATTCCCTAAACCTCCACTCTTGTCATATCGGCAACCACACAATCTAAAACAGATGATTGTCAGGAGCTCTTTGAATAGGCCTCAACAAAACGGAACATCAACCTGCCGACAAAAAATATGTGGGACCTGCAGACACATTTACTTCACTGACAGGGTAACGATACCAGGTTCACAACAGGAGTACAGACTACAAGGTAAATTTTCCTGTGGGTCCACCAATCTGGTTTATCTGATCATGTGTGCTAAATGCCCCAATGGTATGTACGTGGGAGAAACTGGACAAACACTGCGCAAACGTATGAATGGACACAGGCACACTATTAATGATACCAAATCTGGACTCCCAGTTGCTACACTCTTTCGCTCCAATGGACACAGCATGGATGATCTTCGTGTCACTGCCCTGAAGGGCGGCTTCAAAACGTCAAATGACCGATTAATAGCAGAAACAAAATATATAAATTGGTTCAAAGCTGTGCAGAAGGGTTTGAATAAGGACAACAACTTTCTATATTGGTATGAGATTGATGATATATGAACTGTCTAAGCCACTCTAGCTGAACTTGTGAACTAAGAATTTACGATACCTCTGGGTCAATCCTAATACCAGGTCTGTGAGCAATAGAGTAAACAAGGATCCTTATCTTACCCCATTTAGATGGTCTGTTTGTATTAAGGCATCTTAATGACGTATTTATGCTTGAAAAAAATATCTGTTTTCCCTTTTTGATGTTGCATGTATATAAGCTGTCTGTACCACCAGCTTGCAAACTAACAGGATGTAAACCTGACGAAGGCTGCAAGGCCGAAAGCTTGTTTATTCTTATTCATTTGTAGTTAGCCAATAAATGGTATCATCCTGATTTAAAACTTCTTGCTTTTACTGATGGCTAACACGGTACAATACCCTACTGCTCCTTGACTATGCAATCCTCTTTTACCAATCTTGAATGCCTTCTGGAGAAAGAGGTTCGGTTATGGTGGGATACAACCACCCTGAAACATTGTTTCGGAGGGCATGATTCCAAGAGGATTGCGTATTAAAAAGGTACCCACTACTGTTTATTCAAATCAATTCATAATAGAATGGAACCAAGTGCTCACCGACTGTTCCATTTGACTCATGAAATTGATAATATCCTATTAGAAAAGAAAACTTGTGGATATTAGAGTTCAGATTTCTGAAACTAAAAAAGCTTTGAACCAATTTTCTAATTTTGAACTCTTTGACGAGCTCAATAACAAAATTAAAAATATTACTAAATTGTAAAGCTTGGTCACAAATACCAAATGAGTGAAATTCCTCAGGGATCTAGGTGATTATCGAAACCATGTGGTATATGAATGGGGCAGGTGGGAGACCATGCACAGGTCCCCCAGACCGATATTACGTAAACCCAGACCAGTCAAAAAGGTCAGTGTCAGCTCTGCGGACAGCTCAGGTTCTTTTTCAGACCCCTCTGATGGCAAGGATGAGCTAGTGCAGTCAGTCTTTGCCGGCACCCCAAAAAAGGGGGGGGGACCGACACGGACAGACGACAGCTCCAACCCCTTTAGTACCTATATCCTACTACCAAAATCCGAAGAAAAATCGGAAACACAAAAACAGAAAAAAAGGAAATGCAGGAGGGCAGGCCATAAACATAGGAAAGTGAGATCAGAGCCCCAGTTCTAATGTTATCAATCTCTCCAGTATCCAGTTGACAGATGCCCAGCTTTCTCTGCTTTCAAGGGGTCTTTCTTTCTCGCCATCGCACCACTTTGACGTCTTCAGTACTATGCTAGACGTGAAAAAATTTGTAAGGAATTTGATGGTGAGGAAGCACTTCTTGGAATCGGAGGAACAAAACGGGGTGGGGGGAGGTGCGGAGACAGGTGCGGGGCCCCACTTTTGTTCTGTCCGGGCGACTGAGGGGGTCCCTCCCTTCAGGGGGGCCCTTGCTGCCCTCACCCCGGAACCAGTGTCCGGCGTGAGTGGCGGCTCAGTCGCCCGGGCAGCCCCGGGCCCCGTACCCGTTTCCAATCCTTTCTTCTACCCTGTACAGGCCAGATCCACGGCGGTGGACATGTTTCAGGATCTAGTTGAGAGTGAACTTGTCCAGCTACAGAAAACATTTAGAGCCAGCTCAGATCTTACCAAGCAAGAGCAAGACGCACTGCAGTCCCTCCAGACTGATAATTCAATTGTAATTCGCAATGCAGACAAAGGAGGGGCTGTGGTCGTCATGGACTCAGACATGTATAGGGCAGAGGCACTGCGACAATTGGAGGACAAGAGCACTTACCAAGTGTTAGCAGGTGACCCTACCATTAAATTCCAGGCTGAACTTAAACGACTACTCAACTGGGGTTGCTCCTTGGGAGTGTTCTCTGAACGGGAAAGAGATTATCTCATGGTGGATACACCGGTTATTCCAATTTTCCACCACCTCCCTAAGGTACATAAACCAGATGTTCCTCCCAAGGGCTGCCCCATTGTTGCTGGCATAGGCTCCTTGGGAGAGCGTCTGGGTCAATGGGTGGACGGGTGTCTTCAGCCACTCGTCCGCCGTTTGCCTGGGTTCCTCCGTGATACTACACATTTACTCAACAGCCTGGACTCTCTGAAATGGTCCAATAGTTATACATGGGTCACGATGGATGTGACCGCACTCTACTCCTCCATCCCCCATGACCTTGCTCTTAGGGCACTGGACTTTCACATCCAAAAATATGGCTCTTTCTCTGTGGCTACTAGGGACCTCCTCATTTCTGCGGTAGATCTGTTAACCCACAATTATTTTATGTTTGATGGGGTTTTCTAACTCCAGAGATGCGGAGCTTCTATGGGAGCCAAATTCTCCCCATCCCTGGCGAATTTGTTCATGGGATGGTGGGAGGAGCTCCGCATCTTTGGGGCGGAAAACCCCTTTTCAGAATTTATCTTTTGGTATGGGAGGTACATAGATGATCTGCTGCTGATATGGGGGGGGGGGGGGGGGTCCTCCAGACGTCCTGCCTGGTTTCTTGTCATATTGCAATGATAACAGTTTGAATCTGTCTTTTACCATGTCCCATAGCCCCTCTCAGATAGATTATCTCGATCTGCCATCCGAGCCATACTTTAAGAGCAATTCCCTATGGGGAGATGGTTAGAGTGGCTCGCAACTGCTCAGACCCCAATCTTTTGGGGCGGGAATTGGATGTGATGGAGGAGAGACTTCGGGAACGGGGATACACCACACGCTCCATACGTGGTGCACGACAACGTGTGCTGTGCAGGGACCGTCGTGACCTTTTGGAGGTTGGTTCTGGAAGCGAGACTAGGCAAAAAAGAAATCTAACTTTTATAACTCCGTACAGTTGAGTATAATAAGGTTATTAACATAATAAAAAAATATTTGCCGGTCCTGCACTCAGATCCTAAGCTCCGTACCATTGTGGGCAGTGGCGTTGCCTTTGCAGCACGCCGAGCCCCTACTTTGGGGACCCGTCTTTCACCCAGTCTTTTCTCCAGCTCTCCTAAACCTGTTCCAACTTGGTTGACCTGCGTGGGTTCCTACAAATGCGGGTATGGTATCTGCAGATATTGTCGGGTTCATAATCAGACACGAGAGATTCTCTCTATTGCCAAAGACACAAAGTTTGATATAAAACAATATGTCAATTGCAATTCTAGCAATGTGGTATACCTTATTTCCTGTTCCACCTGTAGGGTCCAATATGTGGGTTGTACCACCCGCCCCTTGAGACAGCGCATTGCAGAACACTATAACGGATCAGCTAGATGCATCAGGAATGAGGCTTATGTCACCCAGGTTTCCAGTGTAGCTAGACACTTTTTCAGGGAACATCGGGGTGACATGAGTGGTTTCACTTTCCAAAGCATTGAAAGGGTGATGCATTCTACCAGGGGAGGTGATCTATACAGACGTTTATTACAACGGGAGGCTCTATGGATCTGGAGATTGGGCACACGCATACAGGATTGAACTCTAAGCTGGATGTCAGCCTGACTTATGATATTAGACATTGAGTTCGGGTGTGTGTGGCCCTGCCTCCTTTTGCTCCATGCAGTCTCCCCCCCCCCCCCCGTACCCCCCCCCTTCCTAAACCCCTCTTTAACCCTTTTACTCTCCCCCCTGACGGTGTCAATATTTTGAAATGTATGCATTTATACATTTATACATTCTTATGAACAATTTTGTATGTGTTTTTGTACTTTTATATGCTACTTTCTATCTCATCGCTGTGGTGTCTGTAATTTATACATTCTATGTAACCGGACTGTCTATTCATCTTGATTCTTAATCATAACATTCATGGTTGTTTTAATTACTTTCCATTTTGGCTATTCGGCCATTATATATATATATATATATTAATGTCTCTTTAAGAGCCATAGCCACACCCTGGGTGTGCCGGCTTTTTTGACTATTTAAACTTGTGGTGTTTCTATGTATGTTGGCTATGATTATGGAGCCAGTGTGAGCTCCGATACGCGTGAGCCATATGTGTATCTACTGATGTGTCAATAAACTGAAGATTGCTTTATACCCAACCTACGGTGCAGCGGAACATCTTTTCCTTTTGTTTGCATTGAGACCCGGTATTCCTGCTCCCCTGGGTTATGCACCGGTGGTGCCAGCATCTCCATTTTTTGTCTATTATCCAGGTCTAACTGTGTGGTGGGCAAGCACCCTAACCGCTGTACCGCAACAGTACTAACTGAAGCTGGCCTAGCATTTACCATTTATGCTCAATACAAGAGAAAAAGTAGACAGTAAGCCAGCACCTATTCAGTAGAAGACCTTAGGCAAGTATTCCTAACACTGCTACTGCCTATAGCGCATGCCCTAGTTGCTGCAGCTCTGGTGCTTTGAGTCCGCTAGGAGAAAAGCGTGATATAAATGTTATTTGTCTTGTCTATTTTTTCTCTTGTATTGAGCATAAATGGTAAATGCTAGGCCAGCTTCAGTTAGTACTGTTGTGGTACAGTGGTTAGGGTGCTTGCCCACCACACGGTGAGACCTGGGTTCAAATCCCAGCCAATGTGAGTTGGCTTTTACGCTACAAATCCTTAAAGGGAACCTAAACGGAGAAGGATATGGATTTTTCCTTTTAAAATAATACCAGTTGCCTGAATCGCCTGCTGATCTTGTGTCTCTAATACTTTTAGCCACAGCCCCTGAACAAGCATGCAGATCAGGTGTTCTGACTGAAGTCAGACTGGATTAGCTGCATGCTTGTTTCAGGGTGTGATTCAGCCACTATTGCAGTCACAGAGATCAGCTGGACTGCCAGGCAATTGGTATTGTTTACAGGAAACATCTATATCACTCTCAGTTAATGTTCCCTTTAAGCAACCTAATGTTTCTATTGCATTGAGCATAAATAGTAAATGCTAGGCCAGCTTCAGTTAGTACTGTTGTGGAACAGCGGTTAGGGTGCTTGCCCACCACACAGTTAGACCTGGGTTCGATTCCCAGCTATGGTATGTAAACTGGTTTTTGAAAAAGTATAATTCCCTGGCAGATGAGACCCTCCTCTCTCCGGTAGGTAGAAGGGAATAGGTAGAAGGGTAGAAGGGAGGAGGGAGGCAGCTGTCCCTTTAACTAATTAGTGTAGGCAGACAAGTGAGTGAAATGGCATAAGGACTTTGGTTGGAGGAGGGAGGGAGGGGGGCGGGCCTCCAGCAGTGAGAGCAGTGTGTTTGACAATAATCTGACTGTGATGTAGAGGGTCAAAGTTTTGCTCAATAGAGCATTATGGGGCGAATCGAACTTCCGCAAAAGTTCGCCTGGTGCAGGCGAACGCGAACCAACAAAGTTCGCCTGAAACCGTTCGCCGGTGAACAGTTTGCTACATCTCTAGTTTTAAAGCACTTTAGGCCTGCAATTTAGCATTCAATGTGATTTCTGCCCTTAAAATGCTGCTTTGCGTCCAATGCAGATTTTTCCCCGGCACTTTTGGCATGCATCCAACTCCTCCATGCCCCCCTCCAGGTGTTAGACCCCTTGAAACATATTTTCCATCACTTTTGTGGCCAGCATCATTTTTTCTAGTTTTCCAAGGTCGCCTCCCCATTGAAGTCTATTGCGGTTCGCAGAAGGTCGCGTGAACCGAACTTTTTGCAGAAGTTCGCAAATCCGGTTCGCAAACTGAAAAATCGGAGGTTCGGGCAATCTCTAATTAAGGATAGTATCTCAAGATTATGATGTAAGACTGAATTACATGCATTCTTGACACCAGTTTGCTGTAACACATTCCTTATTATGATTAATTTAAAGGATCTTCCAAACGTTGTTTTTTGTTTTATTGTGCCGCACACAATGGTCCTGTAATTGTACCACTGCTCCCCATCTATGACTTCTTTTGGCTTTAGTGATCAGGAACTGCATTCACAGTCTATGACTCATTTCACTACGAGAGGTACAGACTAACCAGCAAGCTCATGGTGAACCAGAACTCATTGGAGTGTGTGAGGGGCTACAATGGTCCTAAAAGCCCCCTTACAGAGCTCTGTACAAATTAACAAGCTGACACATCACTGCATTCCAGCGGTTCTGGGGGTGTGTTTATCTTCTAAGGGTAACCATGGTTAATTTGCATATATTCAGCAGTGATGCACTGGGAGACATCTCAAGCTTACTCCAGCGTGAATTATCACAAATTCTTTCTGTTTTAAGAAAGCAAACTTTTGTTTTTCTTAGCATTTTAGTAAGGGGGCTTTTAGGACCATTGTAGCCCCTCACACACTCCAATGAGTCATATTTCTGTTATGGCACCTGACACTCTAGTTTACCTTCTTAATGCCAGATCTGCATTCAGACATTTAATCTGTGCAAGAGCTATCTGTGGTTACGATTTTAAAATAATTCAAGTGATTGTTAGTCTCAGAATAATATGGTTTGAAACAAAGGCTGTTTGAAGATTTCTTACTAGCTACACAAAGTACACATGTGGGTGCCAGTCAAATGGAGACATAAGTAAACTATAGGATGAACAAAGGAACAAGAAATGAGTGACAGTTACTAATGTGCTCACTTATTTTGTTCTATTTAGATTGTTGAGAAATTCATATAAGAAATCTAAATGTCTTGAATAAAGCAATGCGATGAGCAGTCTACCCAGTATGCACTGTATTTTCTTTCTTATAATGTAATTGAAAAGAACAGGCAAATAGGAAAGGAAAGTGATTCTAAGTTGCAATCATCCAGTACCTCTGACAGGTCAAGTTTTTAGAATTTCTTTCATCAAGTATGAAGCAATTTACTAGTACAAGTGGGGATGACCAGAGAAAGGATCATTTTGGGGTCGCTGGCCAGTTTAAATCATTTTATTCTAATAATTCCATGAATAAAATAGACTTGTTTTTACACTGTACTGTACTACACTCGCTGTGGGATAAATTGCAGCTTTTTTTAAGTAACAAAACCCAAGTTCACTTACACAGGGATTCCTTAGGGACTAAGCTTTATAAATATGTAGGCCATAAGGGTGTATTACTATTATGTTTGCAAATGAGGGCTTGTAATTATTGATGGAGTGCAATCTTTATTTCCAAATAAAATACAGTAACCATGCATAGTACCAGGGGCACAATTTACATTTTGTAATACACACAAGTGTTTGGAGAAGATATGATTCTACAGATGCTATCAGTGATTATTCCAATGAGGGGATTATACTATCAATGTATGAAACTATAAATTTTATTATAAACCTATCTAAGAAAAAAAACAATAAAGAAACCCATGAGATGGCCATCTCCTCACATAGACCTCACATGCACACCACTATCACACACTGGCCAGGCAATAATATGAGCTCATCTGCTAGAAAAAACTGTCCAGAGTTCAAGCGACAGATGCAGGAGCAATCCAGTATAAGGCAGCAAGGCTCACAACTGACCATCCAAAGCAGCAGGCCAACAATGGTTAGAAAAGCAGCAGCAAAGCTTATGCCATGTGACACACCAAGCCAGTCCTGATCACTGTACAAACACATGTGCAATATCTCACCCTCCTGTGAATCATCAGCGTTGGAGGATGTGGACAGTCCATCTATGGTGATGAATGGCGAGCTGGGCGACGTGCTGATGTCCGCTATGCCGTGGATGCATGGGCTGTCATCATCTAATCGCAGCTGCTAGTGAGGTGGTCAGCCAGGTGAGGCATACGACCATGTGGACAAAGTCAGTGGTCGAGTCCTGATGGGCTCAAGGCGCCAGTCTGGCAGTGCTAGATGTCCTCTGGTCTCATGCGGTGGGTGGCAGATGGACAGGGGTCCCGCGGGAGGAGATGGCGTCTCATGCAGGCACGGCCTTTACATGTTAAGCCCTTCTCACTGCGTCATCAGAAGACATTTTGTAATAACCAAGACAAAGGGGCAAATAAAATGTGTGGGTTTTATCTACAGTAGCACGTTTTATTTTAAAACTATAATGGGTGGAAACTTAGAAACAATGATTTTTTTCATTCCATCATTCCCTTTAAAATGCATATGCAAAATAACATAATTCTTAGCTAAAAGTATCACAAAAGAAAGCCTAATTTTTAGCAAAATGAATGGAAACCGTGCTGAAATGTTAAATTTCTCTGGCTTTTAATGGACAACCCATAGAATGAAAAACGTTTTACTTACCATGTATAGGAAAAAAAGCTATTTGTCTCAAAATAAAGAAAGCATTTGCTGTACTACTGAACAGATAGCCATGTCCTTCTCAATAAGCTCTAGCTGCCTGCCTAGCCTCCTTTCAATCATCCACTCTCTTGTGCTCCTCCCCCTAAAAAAGGAAATCCATAAATATGTGCAAAATTAAAGTTCCATTTCAAAAAGTATTTTTTAAAAGTTTTAAAGCATTATTTGCTTTTATTGGAAGACTCCTTCCAGCACCTTTTATTTGACCTTTGAGACTTGGTGGTGGGACAGTCTAAATATGGTTCCACAAGCCAATAAAAAAAAAATACACTCCTAGATACTCAAGGGCTGAAGCGATTATTTATGTTACAAAGACAGTTTTTGTATTGTTTTATGCCAAAATTCATACAGTGTACAGCTAACTATGGGCTACCAATATATAGTGTTGTTGACTATTGTGAGTCACAGACTACCCAGCAAGTACAAGGTGAGTAAGGGGTTACAAAGGACCAAAAAGCCCCTTACTGAAATGCTATGGAAAAAACAAAACAAAAGTGTGCTTTCTTAAAACAGAAGGTATTTGCAATGATTCAGATTGGAGTGAGCATATGATGTCTCCCATGATGCGTCACTGCTGAATATGCAAATCCTCTTTTGTTGTCCCTGTAAGATAAACACGCCTCCAGAACAGCTGGAATGCAATTATTTGTCAGCTTGCTAATTGTAAAGAGCCACAATGATCCAACATACATACAGATTTTTTTTTGGACTGGTTGATCAGTGCATGGCATGGATTGATGTGGCCTTATGGGGTAGGACTTAAAACACCCAGAGGTGCAGAGTACCTAGCAAGCTCAAGGTGAACCAGAACTTCTTGGAGTGTGCAAGGGGCTACAAAGGACCATAGAGCCCTCTCACTTAAATGCTATGCAAAACAAGTTTGCCTTCTTAAAACAGAAGGTATTTGCAATTATTCAGATTGGTGTGAGCAGAATTTTACAACACTGTGTGCTATAGAAAGGGAACCCACAAAACTGTAAAACTGTAAAATCAGATCTTTCTGTGTTTTTTTTTTTCAACGGTTAGCTGCGTAAAATGGTTCATTCCTACCTCCGTACACATTTTTTGCCCTTTTTTAAAAATGCCAACATGCTGACCTTCCGTTGTGCTTTTTCTGCTTTTGACTACTTTAGTATCTCACCTGCAGGTTGAATAAACTTCCAGACTTTTTACCAGTTCCCTATTTGGTGTTCAAATTCAGGGCCTTCTAAAACCTTTTGACTAGTTTGGCCAAAAATCCTTAGTTTTACTGTGGAAATGCGAAAAATCACAAACGTATTAAAAAATAATTTTTAATGCCGTTTTTGCTCAAAAGTCAAATTTTACATTTATTTTTGCAAAAATGTATGTGAAAAGGACATCAGTATTTTCGCTCATCACTGTTTATGAGCTGCAATGTGCAGACCTCTCATGATGGCTTCACTCGGGCACTAGGAGATGTGCAAATATGGAGCGATATGGAAACACAGAGAGTGTTTATCTATATTCTCTTTTGTGATCTGTAGAGTATTTGTTGGTGGGATTGTGTTGACCTCTAGAGATGCCTGAAAATGACAAAGGTAACAAATCGGTAGAGATGGCCCGAATGGTGAACCGGCGAACTTCGGTGGTTCGCGACCGTGGAGAACCGCAAACTTTTCCGGAAGTTCGATTCACCCCCACAGTGCACCATTAGGGTCAACTTTGACCCTCTACATCACAGTCAGTAGGCACATCAGGGACGTTCCTAGGGTCCTTGGAGATCAGGGGCACCTGTGGGCACAAAGTGAAGGGCGTATGCGGCGCGCAGCGCGTTGCAGCAAAGGGGCGTGGTCATTCTGTGAGTGGGCGTGGCCAAATGTACATGAACTTAGCAGTTGTGTAAGCTACAGATAACGGGCCTTCCCATCAAAATATTGGATGGAGCCCCATGTCCTTTATTTAGATAATTGGCAATCAGTATAGGCATAGATCAAAGATGTATACGCACATACAATTTTGATTGGTCAATCACTGACCAATTTTACCACCCCCATGCACAGGGCCGGGCCGAGGCATAGGCTGGAGAGGCTCCAGCCTCAGGGCGCAGTGTACGAGGGGGCGCAGAATTCATTCAGCTGTCATTCCTAATTGTGTTTGAAGCAGAAAGAAATAAGAAAAGGGGATACATGACAGTGACTGCAAGACAGATAACTAGATATTAAGGTGTTTGGGAGGTTGCGGGCCCTGTGGCGCCTCTTAGTCTAATAGCAATCTGTGTGTGGTGGCTGGGGTGGGAGGGATGGAGGGGCGCACTTCGGTGTCTCAGCCTTGGGTGCTGGAGGACCTTGTCCCGACTCTGCCCATGCAGTAAGTGGGCCAACAGACAATGAATTTGATGAACAGAGCTAAAATTGGCTAATCAAAATTGTATGTGTGTACCAGGCTTTATAGCTAATACTGTACATACTGAAAGTAGCAGGGATCAGCACACACTGCAGCTAGTTTACTATCAGTACAGGCACAGAGTAACAGCTTATACTGTACATACTGGAGCTGGCAGAGATCAGCACACTCTGCAGCTAGTTTACTATCAATACAGGGACACAGAAACAGCTTATACTGTACATACTGGAGGCAGCAGAGATCAGCACACACTGCAGCTAGTTTACTATCAGTGCAGGCACAGAGTAACAGCTTATACTGTACATACTGGAAACAGCAGTGATCAGATCAGTACAAGCTGCAGCTAGCTTACTATCAGCACAGGCACAGAGTAACAGCTGATACTGTACATACTGGAGGTAGCAGATATTAGCACACACTGCAGCTAGTTTACTATCAGTACAGGCACAGAGAACCGCTTATACTGTACATACTTGAGGTAGCAGGGATCAGCAGGCTGTCTGGGTGGTCTCTGGCATCTGGCTGGCTGCAGGGCAGGCACCTGACCTTGCTTGTACAAAGGTGGTCTGTGGCTGTGCGTGTATGGGCCCAATTCGCCACAGGGCCACGCATTCAGGGACGGATCTAGGGGGGGGCAAGCGGGTCTCTTGCCCCAGGCGCAGTTTGTTGAATTCTTAAAAAGGCGGCAAAATGTGGATGGGGAATGGCAGTTTAGGCGCCAAAACCTGACCTTGCCCCAGGCGCAACTTGGGGCAACTTGGTCTAGATCCGTCCCTGCACGCATTCAGCATTGGAGTGTGACAGCAGGGAAACTAAGAAGCACAAGATGACAGTGAGGGATTAGGAAGAATTCAGGGGGCTGGAAGAAGCCCCAGGTAAGTAACTGGAGAATGAAGAGAATGCCCATATATTTTTGAGCAAGGTGGAATAAAGGAATGTGGAGTGAGAGAGAGAGAGTGTGGAAATAGAAAGAAAGATTGGGTATCAGCAATATGAGAAAGGCAAATACATACACATATAGTGGTTTAATGGAAACCCTATGCTGCATTACTCCTATCACCTCTGATTAACATCTGCCCACTGAAACCAGGCTGCCAGCTTCACAACAAGCCCTCTGACACACAACAGACAGAGCCCCCCTGCTGTGTACAAAGCACCCTAAAGAAGCTTCCGTTCCAGAGCCCCCCTGCACACAGCACAGTCACGGGCAGTGGGGGGAAGAATAACACTGTCAGGCTGCCTTCCACTGACATGCCTGACATTCCGGATAACCAGACACCGCTTTCTAACACTTCACATGACAGGTAGTGTTGGGCGAACAGTGTTCGCCACTGTTCGGGTTCTGCAGAACATCACCCTGTTCGAGTTCGGCCGAACACCTGATGGTGTTCGGCCTTTTAAGTTCAGGTTCGTCCCGAACTACTGAATGGCCGCCGAACAGGGCCCCTGTTCGGCCGAACAGGGCCCTGTTCGCCTGAACATGCCGCAATACGGCCCCCCTATGGGGTCGCAGGCATAAGGGGGGAGCATGCCCCGATCGCGGGGGGGGGGGGGGGCGGAAATTCCCCCCACCCCCTCCGCTAGCGCTCCCCCCTCTGCCCGCTTCCCCATACAAAAGTTTAAGGCAAGTTAAATAGTACTTGGTGGCTGGCGCTGGCAGTGGAGTGAGGAGGAGGAGGAGTCCGAGTAGCAGAGTGACGTGTTGAGGCCAGGCAGCGGGCGGTTTAGCGGTAGTACCCTTGTGGTACTTCCGCCCTTTCTCTGACCTCACGTCCTCTGCATACGAGGGTACGCGTCACGCGTACCCTCGTATGCGTCATCACGTAGAGGACGTGAGGTCAGAGAAAGGGCGGAAGTACCACAAGGGTACTACCGCTGAACCGCCCGCTGCCCGGCCTCAACGCGTCACTCTGCTACTCGGACTCCTCCTCCTCCTCACTCCACTGCCAGTGCCAGGCCAGCCACCAAGTACTATTTAACTTGCCTCAAACTTTTTTTATGGGGAGGCGGGCAGAGGGGGGAGCGCTAGCGGAGGGGGTGGGGGGAATTTCCGACCCCCCCCCCCCGCGATCGGGGCATGCTCCCCCCTTATGCCTGCGACCCCATAGGGCCCCCAAAATGGGCATGTTTGGGGGTCCCATTGACTTCCATTGAGTTTGGCGTTCGGGCCGAACATGCCGAACATCTGGCCCATGTTCGGCCTGTTCGGCCCGAACCCGAACATCCAGGTGTTCGCCCAACACTAATGACAGGCAGCTGTGAGGAAAGATGAGGGGGGTAAACACTCACTGGATCCGCTGACTGAATAATCCTCTAGCTGCAGGCATGGGCTTCCTGGTCTCCTGCTGCCGCTATGTCATTTAAAACAGCCGCACTGCAATGTAAAAAATATCCTTCCGCCACCGAACTATATCATTACACAGCAACAGTCCCCTGTCTCCAGGCTTTGAAGTGGGACTATTTAATGTGGTGGAACTATCAGGGGAGAACCGGAGCACTCCAAAATAGATCCGTGGCACGTGCTTCGGATGTTTGGGGCTAGCAAGGCCCCTGAGGCACATTGTAGCCAATTAGGCTACACTACCTCCTGGAGCCCCACCTCCCCTTATAAAAGGCAGGCAGCGTCAGGCATTGGACTCACTCAATTGCTTGCAGTAATTAGAGAAGGGAGAGCTGCTGCTGCAGAGAGAGCTATAGGGAAAGCTTAGTTAGCTTGCTCCTTGCTGATTCTTATTGCTAAAAAAAAAGCACCCCTGAACAGCTCTTTTGAGAGCTAATCTTGTTCTCGTGATCTCTTTTTTTTTTTTTTTTTTTTTTTTTTTTTTTTTGTGTGTGTGTGTCCCACAGACACTTGTGTTGCATAGACAGCCTTGGTAATTCCTACTGTGCCACTGCCAGGCTCAGCACATTCAGTGACTACCTGTGTGTGTGAGACAGGCAGCTGCACATTTGTAATCCCAATAACTGCTCCTGTTCACTGTTCAGTGCACCTACCTACCTATACCTACGTGAGCGCATGCATTGTTAATACCACCAGTCATTGCACCTGTTCACGGTACCTGTGTGTGACAGGTGCACATTTGTAATTCCAATCACTGCACCTGTTCACTGTTCAGTGCACCTACCTACGTGAGCGCAAGCAGTGTAATATACCACCAGTCATTGCACCTGTTTACGGTACCTGTGTGTGATAGCTGCACATTTATAATACCAATCCCTGCATACCTGTTCACTGCACCTGTGTGACCGCACGCTGTTTAGTATACCAGTCCATGCATACCTGTTCACTGCAGCTGTGTAACCATATATTGTATTAGTCAAGTCAGTGCATACCTTTCACTTCATCCCCCCCCCCCCAATATGGACAAAACAAGAGGCAGAGCCAGAGGCAGGCCACCTGGCAGGTCTGTTCGAGGTCGCGCTGTCGTGATTTTGTGTGGCCCTCGACCAAAGTACAGTGTTCAGAAGAAGGCACGTGCCATCAACCCCCAATATTGTCAGGACGTAGTTGACTATTTAACAGAACACCTCATCTGCCTCAGCTTCCGCACGGAAGCGTGACATATCTTCCTCCTCCTGCTCTGATTCTGGCACCCCACTTAACACTCAGTTGGCAGCCATCACCAAAGTGCCATCATCACAGGGCTCAGCGGTGTGGAATTTTTTGTGTGTGTCTACCTCAGATGAGAGCAATGCCATCTGTACTCTCTGCCACTGAAAATTGAGCCCTGGAAAGACCAAGACCCACATAGGGACAACTACCTTACGTAGGCATATGATTACAAAGCACAAACTGCAATGGGATGACAACCTGAGGAAAAGTAGCACACAAAAGAAAAGCCACACACCGCAGTGGAAGATACCAGGCCGCAATTATTTCACAAAAAAAGGTGATACCTAAACTGCACCGTGATGTTGAAAGGCAAGTGGTGACATCTCTGACACACAGCATTGTGTCAAGGGTCCATCTGACCACAGATGCCTGGTCTGCAAAGCACGCTCAGGCCTGCCCGAAGACTAAGTCAGCCCCCACACACAACATCTCTGCCTGCATGCCGTGTGACTGCCTTCTCTGCCACCACCAACAGAGTGCAGGACTCGAGGCGGATTCCTGAATTTTTAAGGCCGCTGCTAGCAGCGGCCGCTATAATAATTTTTCTGGTGCGTGTACATCCCTGCCTAATATTTCTGGCTGCACTGCAGCTGCAACAACAAAACAAAAGGCATGTGCATGTGTCAATTCCCCTTCATGATCGTTACCTTGCCGTGGTAAAGGGGGTTGCATATCACAATGAAGCAATGCCTGCCGGCTATATGAGTGTGTTGGGGTTTGGGGGCACATCTGACCCAAGAAGATAGATAAGTTCGTTGCTTCATTGTGGACAGACCAAATTCGATCAGTCACTGTTCTGTCATTCAGCTACCTCAGCCCGATCATATGGGCTTGAAAACCACCATCGCCTGCAACAGTCCAGCACGGCCGTTACAACACAGATGTTTGCGGTGCATTACACAGTGAGTTTGGTGTGTCAGAGTGAAGCAGTACACTAATTACACTCCCTGATTGATGTATACACATGCAAGCTATTTTAAAGCACTTTAGGCCTCCAATTTAGCATGCAATGTGATTTCTGCCCTTAAAACACTGCTTTGCTTCAAATCCAAATTTTTTCCCGGGACTTTTGGCGTGTATCCCACTCATCCATGCAAAAACTCAGATGTTAGACCCCTTGAAACATCTTTTCCATCACTTTTGTGGCCAGCACAAATGTTTCTACTTTTCAAAGTTCGCCTCCCCATTGAAGTCTATTGCGGTTCGCAAAAGTTTGAATGTTTGCGGAGGTTCGCAAACCGAAATTTGGAGGTTCGGGCCAATCGGCAATGTAACTGACAGAGATTGATTATCCCATTTCTGGTGGGGGAGCATGGCATTTTACAGTGATCAAGATATTGTACCTGACAGTGTGTGGGCATGTATGTAAGTACATATGACCAGGCCCGTTTCTAGGGGCCGTGCAGCCATGCGCCACCCTGAGCGCTATTGGGAGGGGGGCACTGTAATGGAGGCAGGAGCCGCAGCTGCAGGGAGGGCAGCCCGACCTCTCCCTCCCTTCCTCTCCCCGGGCCGCCCTCCATGCTCCCCCCTCGGACTGCAGTGTGAGCATGCAGGGAAGCGCTTTAAATAGCTACTCACCTCCCAGGTTCTAATTGCCGCTCACTCACCGCTGGACTCCTCTCTACATAGCTGGGTATACACACGCTGCTTCCTGTTTAGCAGGAAGCAGCGTGTGTATACGCGTCTATGCAGAGCAGGAGACCAGCGGCGATTTTAACCTGGGAGGTGAGTAGTTGTATATAGTGCTTCCCCGCGCTCTCACTCTGCACTCCGAAGGGGGAGCATGGAGGGCAGCCCGGGAAGAGGAAGGGAGGGAGAGGTCGGGCTGCCCTTGCTGCGGCTCCCCCCTCCATTATGGGGGGGGGGGCATCTACCTACCTCACCTATTCTGGTGGCAGCTACCTAACTTATACTGGGGGGCACCTACCTAATCTAATTTATACTGAGGGGTACCTACCTAATCTAACCTATACTGGGGGGCAGCTACCTAATCTAACCTATACTGGGGGGCAGCTACCTATCTAACCTATACTGAGGGAGCAGCTACCTAATCTAACCTATGCTGAGGGAGCAGCTACCTAATCTAACCTATACTGGGGGCACCTACCTAATCTAACCTATACTGGGGGGCAGCTACCTATCTAACCTATACTGGGGGGCAGCCAGGGCCGGCCTGCCCATGAGGCGGGGTGAAACTTTTGCCTCAGGCGGCACTTCTGGGGGGGGGGCGGCGCCCGCCAATGGGTGTGGGGGGCCACCCGAGCTGGAGGGGATAGCTGGCAGGAGGGGGGTTTTGGGCCTAGCGGCGGGGAGGGGGGTCGGACCTCCCCCTCCCTCGCCTGGGTCCCCCGTCCTCCGCTCCCCTCCAGCTTTAAAAAGTGACGTCGCTGGCTGCAGCTATAAGAGGCATCGGGCGGGATCACTCACCTCTGCCTTGTTCCAGCGTGCGCTCCACTGACGTCACTACCTGCGGCGTAGCACCTCCCCGCCGCTAGGCCCAATACCCCCTTCCTGCCCGCTATCCCCTCCAGCTCGGGCGGCCCCCCACACCCACGGCTTGGGGGGGGGGGGGCGGCGATTTCTTTCAAGCTTGCCTCAGGTGGCAAAAAGTCTAGGGCCGGGCCTGGGGCAGCTACCTATCTAACCTATACTGAGGGGCATCTACAGTGGCTTGCAAAAGTATTCGGCCCCCTTGAAGTTTTCCACATTTTGTCACATTACTGCCACAAACCTGAATCAATTGTATTGAAATTCCACGTGAAAGACCACTACAAAGTGGTGTACACGTGAGAAGTGAAACGAAAATCATACATGATTCCAAAAATTATTTACAAATTAATAACTGCAAAGTGGCGTGTGCGTAATTATTCAGCCCCATTTGGTCTGAGTGCAGTCAGTTGCCCATAGACCTTGCCTGATGAGTGCTAATGACTAGAGTGCACCTGTGTGTAATCTAATGTCAGTACAAATACAGCTGCTCTGTGACGGCCTCAGAGGTTGTCTAAGAGAATATTGGGAGCAACAACACCATGAAGTCCAAAGAACACACCAGACAGGTCAGGGATAAAGTTATTGAGAAATTTAAAGCAGGCTTAGGCTACAAAAAGATTTTCAAAGCCTTGAACATCCCACAGAGCACTGTTCACGTGATCATTCAGAAATAGGAGTATGGCACAACTGTAAACCTACCAAGACAAGGCCGTCCACCTAAACTCACAGGCCGAACAAGGAGAGCGCTGATCAGAAATGCATTCAAGAGGCCCATGGTGTCTCTGGACGAGCTGCAGAGATCTACAGCTCAGGTGGAGGAATCTGTCTATAGGACAACTATTAGTCATACACTGCACAAAGTTGGCCTTTATGGAAGAGTGGCAAGAAGAAAGCCATTGTTAACAGAAAAGCATAAGAAGTCTCTTTTGCAGTTTGCCTTCAAGCCATGTGGGGGACACAGCAAATATGTGGAAGAAGGTGCTCTGGTCAGATGAGACCAAAACAGAACTTTTTGGCCAAAATGCAAAACGCTATGTGTGGCAGAAAACTAACACTGCACATCACTCTGAACACACCATCCCCACTGTCAAATGTGGTGGCAGCATCATGCTCTGGGGGTGCTTCTCTTCAGCAGGGACAGGGAAGCTGGTCAGAGTTGATGGGAAGATGGATGGAGCCAAATACAGGGCAGTCTTGGAAGAAAACCTCTTGGAGTCTGCAAAAGACTTGAGACTGGGACGGAGGTTCACCTTCCAGCAGGACAACGACCCTAAACATAAAGCCAGGTCAACAATGGAATGGTTTAAAACAAAACATATCCATGTGTTAGAATGGCCCAGTCAAAGTCCAGATCTAAATCCAATCGAGAATCTGTGGCAAGATCTGAAAACTGCTGTTTACAAATGCTGTCCATCTAATCTGACTAAACTGGAGCTGTTTTGTAAAGAAGAATGGGCAAGGATTTCAGTCTCTAGATGTGTGCAAAGCTGGTAGAGAAATACCCTAAAAGGCTGGTAGCTCTAATTGCAGCAAAAGGTGGTTCTACAAAGTATTGACTCAGGGGGCTGAATAATTACGCACACCCCACTTTGCAGTTATTTATTTGTAAAAAATGTTTGGAATCATGTATGATTTTTGTTCCACTTCTCACGTGTACACCACTTTGTATTGGTCTTACACGTGGAATTTCAATACAATTGATTCATGTTTGTGGCAGTAATGTGACAAAATGTGGGAAACTTCAAGGGGGCCCGAATACTTTTGCAAGCCACTGCACCTAATCTAACCTATACCGGGGGGCATCTACCTAATCTAACCTATACTGGGGGGCACCTACCTAATCTAACCTATACTAGGGGGCACCTACCTAATCTAACCTATACTGGGGACAGCTACCTAATCTAACCTATACTGGGGGGGGGGGGGCGCATCTACCTAATCTAACCTATACTGGGGGGCACTTACCTAATCTAACCTATACTGGGGGGCAGCTGCCTATCTAACCTATACTAGGGGGCAGCTACCAATCTAACCTATACTGGGGGCAGCTACCTATCTAACCTATACTGGGGGCACTTACTTATCTAACCTGTATTGACGGCACCTACCTACCTAGCCTATACAGGTGGCAACTATGCTGGCTACCTATACTGGAGACACCTACCTACTTAACCTATACTGGGGGCACCTACCTATCTAACCTATGCTGGGGGCAACTATTCTGGCTACCTATATTAGAGGCACCCACCTAGCTAGCCTGTACTGGGGACACCTACCTATCTAGGCACCTGCCTACTTAACCTATACTGGGGGCAACTATACTGGCTCACCTATGCCTGGCTACCTATACTGGGGGGACCTATAGCTGGTGACCTATACTGAGTGCAACTAGACCTGGCTAAACTTTTACTGTGGGCACCTATACCTGACTCCGCGGGGGGGGGGGGATTTTTACACCCTCGCCATGGGTGCATTTCAGCCTAGAAACGGCACTGCATATAACTACTGTATTTTTCCAGTATGGTAGATCTGCTTGATAAAACAGAGAAAAAAAATATTTTTATAGAGCCATTTTCTTCCATGCCATTCTACAGTTAGTGTACATTTATCTTTTAAGAGAACAGAACTTTCTCTGCCATTTGGAAATACTTAACAAATAAGAGAGTGCAAATATGCAAAATATAGCTAGCTGCTGGCAATAAATGTATAAATATACTCCTATATTCATATGAGGCTGTAGTGCATAATCTGTGCTCACAGGAGAGCAATAAATATGTGTTAAGAAGAGTAGTCTTGAAACCGGATAAAACGCATGCCTTTATTTCTATAGCACAAAACCGTTAACAATCAACAAGCTAGTGGTTACTGTAACTACTGTGTGGCCTAAAGGCCATCTTGCAGGTTCACACACTCCCTCAGAAGCCCATGCAATCTGGTTGTATGGGCCTTTGATAGTTAAATAGTTTGATTGAAAAAAAAACATACATCTATCAAAAAATTTTCACACTGTGGATTCACAACAAACATATAGAGCCACAAGGTGTAAGCAATTTTGTTAATTGTTCCCATTTGTATTTACACATGAGGAGGAGCGAAATATAACAGCAGCAACTCATCAGTGCATGGCATGGATTAATTTTCTATGGAGTAGGACTTTGAAACAATCCATAAATTAATCCACACCATGCACTGATGAGGGTCAACCAATTCAAAACAGTCTGTATGCATGTTGGATTATTATGGCTCTGCACAAATAACAAGCTGGCACATCATTACATTTCAGCGGATCTTGAGGTGTTTTTAGCTTCTAAGGACAACAATGGTTGATTTGCATATATTCAGCAGTGATGTACCGAGAGACATCTCGGAGCTCACTCCAACCTGAATTATCGCAAATACTTTGTTTTAAGAAAGCAAACTTCTGTTTTCCATACCAGGGATGGTCGTAGTCAGCCAACTTCGCTACGCTGGAACTACGCGTAGTTTTACGCAATTACGCTTTGCCAAACTACGGCTTCGAAATCAAATATTCGCTTCTTATGCATTTTGTAGACTAGGCGTTAAAATACGCAATTACGTGTAGTGTGAAGCGTATTTTATGCGGATGCTTATGCCCGTAAGCAGACAATTTTACACATTAATTCATATTTAATTGCTTATACTGGGAACTCTTCTATGCATACATTCCCCTTTCCAATGCGTAAATTTGTAAGCATACAATCGCACGCGGAAAATAAGACGCGAGTAACGCATTCGTAGTTCACTACACAATACACATGTTAACTACGCATAGTGGGCGTAAGCTACGCGTAACAGTACTTCGCTACGCGTAAATTCGTAAGCATAGTTTTGAAACTTCACCTACGAACTACGATGCGTAAATTCGCACTAGCATAGTTTCTGCTCATCCCTGTTCCATACTCTAGTGTGTGAGGTTTTTTTTTTTTTTTTTTCCGGGGGGCGGGCACAGGACTTCTTGCCTGGAGTGACAAAAAGGCTAGAAACGCCTCTGTTCAGACTGTACAGAGACAGAGGAAAATTCAGCTTGACTGAGTTTAGAACCATTGAAAACAAATAAATTAACATTGCAGACACATACATTTTAATAAATGCGCTTGGTAAAAATCACCAAACCTGATCCTCTTCTCACTTGATCCCTTGTTCTATGCCAAAAAAGCCATTGAATAAATAAGTCCTTTGCCTTTAAAGCTCTTCTTTTTTTTTTTTTTCCAGAAATGTAGCTCTTTGCATATAAAGGGACTCTGACCTGTAAATAAATACAAAATCGGAACTTACCTTGGGCTTTCTCCAGCACATCGTAGGTCGGGAGGTCCCTCGTCATCCCTCTGGCTCCTCTCCCAGGGCCTGGCCAGAAATGGCTCCCGGTGACACTGGGCCGGAGTGTCGGGCTCCTTCTTTCGCAAAGATGTCGTCACCACGCCGGCCGCCTCAGTACTATCAAGCCGGCCGCCATGATGACGCGAGGCGGCTGGCGTGGTGACGACTGACGTCATCTTTGCGGAAGAAGGAACCCGACACTCCGCCAGAGCCAGAGGGATGCCGAGGGACCTCTCGACCTGCAATGGACTGGAGAAAGCCCCAGGTAAGTTCCAATTTTGTATTTATTTACTGCTCGGAGTCCCTTTAACCTCCCTTGCGGTCTATTAAGATCGCCAGGGCGGCTGCGGGAGGGTTTTTTTTCAATTTAAAAAAAACTGTTTCATACAGCCAACTGAAAGTTGGCTGCATGAAAGCCCACTAGAGGGCGCTCCGGAGGCGTTCTTCCGATCGCCTCCGGCGCCCAGAATAAACAAGGAAGGCCGCAATGAGCAGCCTTCCTTGTTTTGCTTACATCGTCGCCATAGCGACGAGCGGAGTGACGTCATGGACGTCAGCCGACGTCCTGACGTCAGCCGCCTCCGATCCAGCCCTTAGCGCTGGCCGGAACTTTTGTTCCGGCTGCGCAGGGCTCGGGCGGCTGGGGGGACCCTCTTTCGCCGCTGCTCGCGGCGGATCGCCGCAGAGCTGCGGCGATCAGGCAGCACACGCGGCTGGCAAAGTGCCGGCTGCGTGTGCTGCTTTTTATTTCGCTCAAATCGGCCCAGCAGGGCCTGAGCGGCGACCTCCGGCGGTGATGGATGTGTATAGTCGTCCATACCGCTGAGGAGGTTAAAACGCCATCCGATTGAATTTCCCCTTTTTTTTTACCATGCCATAAATAAGATTTAATCTCTGCCCTTGGTATTGAGAAGTCTGGTGGATTTGGTGTCTCAATGAGCGTATTCAGACTACCCGCAGTGCAACGCAATATCGCGGAAATAGCAAAATCGATGTTAGGCCGCCGCATTGGTGCTAGGCTGGATTATGCAGCTAAATAGATCAGGGCCGGATTTTTACTTTCCAGCACCCAAGGCCCGCTACCACGAACCGCCCCTCACCCCTGCACCCACTCAATAGCATTCTGTCCAACAGACTGACTAGCGATCACTGGTTTGCAGGAGAAAATGCCTGTTTTAGTGACTCATGTATATGTGTGTGCTTTCTCTCTGAAAAATGATGAATGATTGTTTTACCTGTCAGGGCAGTGAGCGCCTAATGCCTGGTACACACCATGCAATTTCCCATCAAATAGATGGTTCAAATCAATTTTCTGAACACTTCTATACAAAGTCGATCAGAAAAACGATGAGAAATCAGATCGATTTGATAGTCTACCTCATGGGAAATCGCATGGTGTGTACCAGGCATGAAGTAGCCCGCAATGATGTGTCAGCTTGTTAATTGTACAGAGCCACAATTAACAAACTGATACATCATTGCATTCTGGCGGTTCTGGAGGTATGGCTAGCTTACAGGGACAACAAGGGATAATTTGCATATTCAGCAGTGATGCATCGTGGAAGACCTCATATGCTCATTCCAACCTGAATTATCACAAATACATTCTGTTTTAAGAAAGCAAAATATGGTTTTGCTTAACATTTTAGTAAGAGGGCTTTTTGGTCTTTTGTAGTCCCTTACACACTCCAATGAGTTCTGGATCACCATGAGCTTGCTAGGTAGTCTGTGTTTCCTCTTGAAATAGTTTAGTAATCCATTCCTCACTAAATTCTGATTTCTTTGTAAGACCAATTGTGTGGAGATTATTGCATTGTAGTGTGGCAACGAAAAGACAATTTTGTAAATAAAGGTGGACATTCTTATTAGCATGCATCTCAGGCTGAATAGGGATCTCTTGATCCTACACCAAGTATTTTCTATCCTAAAGTTCTTCTGTCTCTTCTCGCAACAATTACATGTCCTGTCAGTGTGGTTATGCGTGTATTATTTATTTACTTGTTTATTCAAGGAGTTTAAGATCAGACACATTTATGACTGCTAGTTGCAGTATGGATGTTGGAACCAGATGCTTTAAGTGTTTCTGAGCTGTCACTTACCATCATGGCTTTTTCCACTTTGAGAGCTTCTAGTACTCTCTTTGGATGGATACTCACTGTTTGTGATACTGTAAGACACCACCTGGTCTATAGTAGGCTGCAAAATCAACCCTTTTCTGAACTTTTAAATGGAGCAGGCGAGACTAGTCTGCAGCCACGGAAACTTGCCAAGAACACAATTTCCAACTATTGCAACCACACTGAGCCAGCATCTGCCAACACTGTTTGGAGCTCAGCTGGGACCTCTTATTTCTTATCGACTTTTATCTCCCTACCCACTATGCCACTCTTCTTCTGCCCATGGTGGAGAGCGGAGCCACAGCACTGATGTAAAGGGTGGTTTCATACTCACAGCTACAGTGTATAGTCACACAATCCGTCCCCCCAGCCTGCCAGTGCTTTCCATCCCCTTCAGCCAGCCAGTGCTGCCAGTCCCCTCCAGTAGGCTAAAGCTGTCAGTCCTCTTCATCCAGCTTGCCCTGCCAGTCCCTTCTTTTTCCCACAAAGTCCTTCCTGTTTCTCCTGCCCTTCCTACACTGCGGGGTTTGTTCTGTTTGACAGCAAATTAGTCTTCTACCCACTAAGGGTGTTGGCCCATCATCCCTTTGTGGGGTGCTCTCGAGAAGATCCATGGTCACTTATGCTCCACTCCCTGGGAACGCGTGTATCAAAAAAGGGTGACTGGAAAAAAGGGCGCGGGATATAGCCGAAATTATAGGTTGTAATGTAAAACAATAATTTTTGTTTATAGCTTGTACACGAAAATGTAGTGCTAAATAGGTAAAATAAACGGAAATTAAACAGCAAAATACTGTCTATTACAAACGAATTCTGAAATGAAATGTCAAATAGCATCTATAACAAAAAACGATATTTACACTTGTATTAAGCATAGTAACACAGTTGGCTGGATAGTGTAGTGGTTAAGGGCTCTGCCTCTGAGACGGGAGACCAGGGTTCGAATCGTGGCTCTGCCTGTTCAGTAAGCCAGCACCTATTCAGCAGGAGACCTTAGGCAAGTCTCCCTAACACTGCTGCCTATAGAGCGCGTCCTAGTGGCTGCAGCTCTGGCGCTTTGAGTCCGCCAGGAGAAAAGCGCTATATAAGTGTTTGTCTTTCTTTTGTCTTTTACAGATATTTTACTACAATTATACCTAACTGTAGGCTCTCACAGATCTCTCCCAAACCCCTAGACCCCCTCTTTGTTTAAATATACATAATTTAATAAATTGTATATATTACATATATTGTGCTGTAACCTAACCTTACTCTCACACAGAACCCTCCCTGTACCTATCCCTAACCCCTAGACCACCTGGTGGTGCCTAACCCTAACCACCCCCCTGGTGGTGCCTAACCCTAACCTCCCCCCTGGTAGTGCCTATCCCTAAAACTCCCCTGGTGGTGCCTATCCCTAAAACTCCCCTGGTGGTGACTAACCCTAAAACTCCCCTGGTGGTGCCTAACCCTAAAATTCCCCTGGTGGTGCCTAACCCTAAGACCTCCCCGGTAGTGCCTAACCCTAACCACCAACCCTGGTGTGGTGATATATTGGGGAGCTTATGATGTAAGGATAACAGGAACATATTCTTTCATTTTTCTGCCTGTGTTCCATGGAGGGAGCGGTTGCCTTGGTTGCTTGGGGCAAGGAAATGGGTATTGTCTTGACCATATGAAGTGCTTTGAGTTTCTGCTAATGGGATTATCTGCCTGGCTTTTTGAACTCAGGAGACGGCCCATTGTCTCAATACACAAAGCAAGCCTAGTCAGGAAAAGACTAACACATGTCAACTTGTGGTGAAGAAACGCAAACATACCCTGTAACTTACATCTATTGGAAGGGGGTTAGAAATCTCTGCAGACTTTAAAAACAGGAGACAGGAAAAAGCCTTAATCCAGTTTTCACCTGGAGTTGAAAGCCTCACTTAACAATCTCTGGATGTATAGACATTGTAACCTGGGGAAATTGGGCTAAGGAAGTCTTTTGTTGGGTGTGGGTACTATAGTGGATGTTGGATCTCTGAATATCCAATTATGTCTGAGATTTAATTAAAACCTAGTTCCTCCCCTCCCCAAGGAAGTTGCAGCCAGCAGGCGTAGCTCAGAGTATAAAAAGCAGAGGCAGATACCTAATAAGAATCTGCTCTTGGAGTTAGTGCATAGCTAGAGTTGATCTCGACTTCTGGTCGAACAAGCGGCATGCTCCTGCCGACAACGTTGAGACCTTCAAGTTGGTAACGTTTTTTTAATCCCCATTTTTATTTTACGCAAATATCCGTGTGTGTTATCTTTGTAACTTTTATCTTGTAACTATTTTTACTTTGTTTTTGTAATCTTTTGTATATATTAAGTTCTGCATTGTTCTATGTTTTTCTGGAATATTAAATTATTATTTAATAAGCTTGACTTCTGCTGTACTAAACTAACACTCATAGCCTAAAGGAGACTGCAGTGTAGCTGTGTATAAGTCCGTGCCTAGTTGCATGTTTGAGCAACACTACCATATGAAATTGTAATTGCATTGTGTGTGTGGGGGCGTTTGTCATACGTTGGCCTAAAGCGCGCAGCTGACCCAATGTACGAAACGCCAGTGCAAGTAGCTAACAGTATCGTTCGGAACGACTGTTAGTGGTTTTGCTGCACGACAGTGTAACTCGCATTACAAGTCAGTGTCTGATTGTGCTGTGTTACTGTACAACTGTACTGTGTGTGTGGGTGCGTGGCGTTCTCGTATTCGGCCTAAGCGCAAAGCTGACCCAAATACGAAAATGCGGAGTGCGAGCTGAGGACTCGACAGCAGAGTGGAAGTGTCTAGCGAACCGCTAGTGGTGGCAGTGAGAGGTGTTCTGAGGGGTCCCAGCCTTGTTTTAGCTTGACTAAGGCTGCTTCCCCTCTCAGTGTGGTCAAACCCGCAGTCGGGAACCGTATACGCAGGCGTGCCGCTGGCCGGTTCCTGACACCTGGTGGTGCCTAACCCTAACCACCCCCTGGTGGTACCTAACCCTAAGACCCCCCCCCCCCTGGTGGTGCCTATCCCTAAAACTCCCCTGGTGGTGCCTAACCCTAAAACTCCCCTGGTGGTGCCTAACCCTAAGACCTCCCTGGTGGTGCCTAACCCTAAGACCTCCCTGGTGGTGCCTAACCACCAACCCTGGTGGTGCCTAACCCTAACCATCCCCCTGGTGGTGTCTAACTCTAACCATCCCCCTGGTGGTGCCTAACCCTAACCATCCCCACCGCACAAACACCCTTACACACATACAAACAATAATATATTTAATCCTTAAAATACTTCACTATAAATAACATGAATAGAATAATTTATATATTTGTAATAGAATAAATAGCCTTACAATCACGTACACATTAATAATAATATAAATAGAAAAAGGTTTGTATGTGTGTATATGTATATATGTGTGTGTGATTATAATATATATATTTTAGGACATATATATATTTATTAGCTGGACGCCCGGCGTTGCCCGGGTATGTATTTAGCTGGTGTTGGCCCCGCCCCCTTTTCCTAACCCTAACACACAATTACTTAATTACTTAATGACCAAGTTTGTGAGCTTTGCAGTCTTTGGCGTCAATAATTTGCATTGAAATTAAATAAATTTGGCTGTGGCTCCGCCCCTTTTCTGAATTTGAACCCAAATCACCCAATTGCCAAGTGTACCAGGTACAGGTGATTAACAGTGCAAGAGGCTTGTGCCATTAACAGTGCAAGAATAGCAGCAATTAAATATTCCCCTTAAAAATCAATAGGTGGATTTTGATTGGCTTTTGTACGCTCCACCCACCTTTCTGAATATTAATCCCAGTCACCAACTGTGCAAAATTTGAGAACCCTACCATTAACAGTGTAAGAATGGCTGTAGTTTACATTTTCCCAATGAAATTTGTATTTTTCTCTACCCACTGATTTCCTGACATTGTTCGGGTATGTATTTGGCTGGTTTTGGCTCCGCCTACTTTTTCTAACCGTAACACACAATTACTCAATGACCAGGTTTGTGAGCTTTGCGGTCTTTGGCATCAATAATTTGCATTGAGATTAAACAAATCTGATTGGCTGTTTGTGACTCCACCCCTTTGTCTAAATTTGAACCCAAGTCACCCAATGCCATTAACAGTGCAAGAATGGCAGCAATTACATATTCCCCTTGAAAATCAATAGGTGAATTTTGATTGGCTTTGATTGTCTTTTGTAGGCTCCACCCACTTTTCTGAATATTAATCCCAGTCACCC